>NW_026000221.1:5873739-5938752 GCF_001458135.2 Marmota marmota marmota
ATATATAGAGAGAGAGAGAGAGAGAGAGAGAGAGAGAGAAATGCTTGCTTGATGCGTATGTGCACAAGGCAGTATGAACCACATGCTCATCACATGGAATCTGTCAGCCAAGAAAGTATGGAAGCAACACCCTGGTGGCAATGAATAAATCCAGAACCCAAATTTTTAATACTCCCATTCTAGAAAGAGAAACAGGGCTTTATGAAAAAAGGGTTGACTCTAGGACTGGCCATAGAATAAATACCATGAGCCTGGAACATCTGTAGTGCCAAAAAATAAGTCCTCAAATAAGTAAATAAATGAATAAATTGATGGTGGAGATATATCAAAGGGACACAGGAGTCTGCTGAAAGAGCTCACAATAGCCAAAGCTGGAATAGTCTGAGAAACAAAATAAAAGGCATAGCATTGGATGAATAGCCAAAATATAAAATCTATGAGTTCACACTGTTGTGAAGAAATGATGGAGTGGATAAATGGAGGAGAATAGAGGAAACATATATACATGTTCCCCCTCAGGGAGGAAAAGCAAACTTCCCACCCTGTAAGGGTGGGCTATACAGAATGGCTTCCTTCTAAATAGTATAATAAGGAAAAGGAGAAGGAATAATCTTACAGTGGAGAAACCCCCAACCCTACCTTGGGGGGGGTTTCGTGGTTAACATCAGTGATAAGTCATATTGACGGCATGAGTACTTAACAGGATTGTAATTATAAAAGGAAAAAAAAAAAACACCAGAAAATCCAAATTAAAGAACATTCTACATAATTCCTAGCCAGTACTCTCAAAATTGTCAAGATGATCAAAAGAGTCTGAGAAAAATGAAAATCCAAGAAACTGTCACAGTCTAGAGGAGACTAAGGAGACTTGCCAAATAAATGCAATTTTGTATTCTGGAGAGGATCCATGGACAGAGGAAAGAAAGACATTAGGTAAAAACTAGGAAACAAATAGTGTAGACTTTATTTTCTATTTATTTTTTTTAGTGTAGACTTTAGTTAAAAGTTGTGTGTCAACATTGGTTCATCATTATGACAAAGATCTGACAGAAATGTAAGATGCAGATAATAGGAGAAATAGCATGTGAGTACAGAGGAACTCTATGCAACCTTCATAATAAGCCTGAAAAATATTCTACAAATGTTTATGCAAAAATGCATGTGTATAGGGAGGGAAGCACCTGTTGAAATCGAGGTAATACGGTATTGGGGTTATGTTTAGTTGTATTGGTTTGCCAAAAGTCATTGGTTCTGAACTTATTACATGGCCATCACTGAGCTCTCTGATAAGCTCTGTCTTCTCTGGAGAATGCTTTTATATTTTCTTCTACTATGTCAGGTCTGTAATCCCAAGAGCAGGATTAATTTGCTTTGTGCTCAGGCAGACAGAAATAGAATCATGATCAATGTGGTGCTACTGAAATAAAAAGTTGACTTTTTCCTCACAATAACAGACTTTTCTCTTGATTAGTGAGATCTTTCCCCAAGAAATGAAAGAGCTTTTATACTTCATAAAATCCAGATAATAGAAAGGAAAAGAGGAAATAAAACGTTAAAATCATGTTAATAAAAAAAAATTAAGCGGTTGGAAGCAATTCAAAACATTAAAATGTTTGGAATTCAAATATTCTTTGCGGCAAAACTGATGAAAGCAAAAACAATATCTGGAAAAGATATTAAAAATCAGGGGGATATAAATACCATCTCTCAAATCAGAATCTGTTTATTAAGACAACAAATGGTCAGCCAGCCTACATTTCTTCTATTCTCCCTTATAATTTCTTTCCTTCTCCCCTCATGGCTTTCATTTCAAAGTGATGAAATTTTAAGTCTCTAATGTCTTAGCATGTAGTAGCAATTTGCAAAGTATGAAGGGAAAGGAATAATTTTTTTATTTTGTTTTGTCTTCTAATGAGTTTTCACTTTATGTTCATGATTTTGGTCTGACCACTACTATGGAACCAGAAAGTTGATATGGGAATCCTCAATACCTCTGTATCTACCTGCTGTCAAAAGGTGGCTTGTGCACCCACATACAAGTGCATTCACTCACACTCACATGTCTCATGTTGCAAGCACACACATACCCACGCTGCTCACATGTATCAAAAGCCTGACTGGCAGCACTCAGCGTGCTGAGGGCATGAGAAGGGATGGACGGTGACACTTGATCCAGAGAGCCAGCTGAGGGGGAGAGGTTAGGAAAGCTTCTGGTATATATATGGCAAATTATGAGATTATTGGTTAAGATTTCGAGACAGTGGACTGCAGGACAGTGGAGTTTAAATATAAGCATGTGTGATTGTGAGCAGGCTTAGGAACGATGGAGCAGTGCTGGGTAGGCAGGATTCAGATTATGAAGCTAGCCTGAGAATCCCTGCACAATCCATGGGGGAGCAGTACAGGCCTTTATGACAAACCTCTACAGGGAAAAGGGGAGCAGTTAGGAGAATAAAATGTTACAAAGGCAAATATTCTATTTCCCTGTTTCATCCTGGGGAACCCTCCTTAGAGAAGCTCCAGGGTCATTTTGTAGACAAAACAACTGGTTTTGAGACATAAAAGCAGGATATTTCACTGTCCCTTGCCTCATGCACAGCATAGAGAAAATGTCATTGAGTGACGAGTCAAGGACTTGCTTCTACTTTCAGCTCTGTGTCTAATTTGACTTGTCACCTTGGGGAAAGCATCTTAATGTTCTGACCTTAGGTTTTTTCATTTTTAAAAATGAAAATATTTGAGTAGATGCTCTGTTAAGTCCCTTCCAAATCTACTTTTCTAAAAGGCTCAGAGGTTAATATTACTGTCTGATCAAATTTCTTAGAAAGTTTTTCCAGAAAACGGGCACATTAAGAAAATGCTTTTAGATAAAATACTCTGAAATCAAAATCTACAACTAAATAGATACTTTTTAGCATTTTGTGATTCTCATGGTCATGTTCCTCTATTTTTTGGTTGTGAATACAAAGATTATCTTGTAGCCAAATTTCCTGTTTTTCCATCCATTGTTTGTCTGTTTCCCCCTTTCCTTCACATTTTGCTCCTAGCACCAGAGGAGTTGAGGCAAGTTTGGATATTTGTAGCCCTAGGGCTCTGAGCAGTGGGGACATTCTGTTTCCTCTTCATTAAGCTCATGTTACCCTATGAAGATCTTTTGGAAAATCTACTAGTCTCTGGAAAATTTGACCCCTTGACAATATTTAATATCACACATTCTAACTCCTTAGAAATGTTTTCATGGCTAAATTGTGCTTTTGATTCTATGGCTCTTTGAATTAGGTAAGAATATTCAAGTGAGTCGGTTCTGTCTGGGACATGTTTTCCATTTACACGCTCTTGTGCAGATGCCCAACCATGGCAGCAGTAATATCTTCCCAGACTGCATCAGGGCTTTCTGAGGAATCCAAACAAGATGGCGATCTATTGGTCTTTCTTGACTATTGCCTGTCATCTTTTGTCTCTGGAGTGTGAATAGGCAATGACAGCAATATTCTGTTTTCATAAGAAGCATGTATTCAAAAAGGAAGGGAGAACATTTCTACACACTAGCCATTTCATGGATTTTTAGGTGACAGTTTGTTGAACAGGCTACTGGTGATATATAATGTTCATAACCATCAAGTTTTCAACTGACAAATTAACTAGGGGATTTTTCCCAGTCATTAACTGATCAACTGGTTGTCTGAGAGTGCAATCTGCTTTGGACTGATTCTTGGTGACAACCTTGTTAAGCTGTGACACATCATGTCTCTAATGTCTTCATCCTTATACAAAATGTTCTCACAATGTCCACACAAAGTTCATAATTGTTTTATAAGAAAAACTAGTAATATTTAATAGTCTGCTTAAAAACCTATCTTTGAATATTATACATGAGATTATTTTAAAAGACAAGCAAAAAGAAATCTACTAATCAAACAAAATGTAGCCCTCACTTCCCATTAGGGCAAACATGAAATTCTGAATTAGCAAATCCTTAAGAGACCACAACTTAGTAGGTCATCTAATCATTAATATCTTCACTGAGGGGTACTTAAGTACAGTCAGCCTTCTATGTCTGCAGGTTAAGAGTCAGCAGATTTAACCAACTACAGATGGAAAATATTCATAACAACTATTTCTATAGCATATACACTATATTAGATACTGTAAGTCATCTATTGATGAATTAATGTGTACCAGAGGATGCACATAGGTTATATGCAAATACTGTGTTATGTTATATACAGAACTTGAACATCTATAGATTTGATAGGGGGTTCTATTATTAATGCTCTCCCCCTCCAGCTTGCCAATGGACGATTGTTTTTATAGGTTTGGAAAGTAATATAGATTTCTAATATGATATCTAAAAAAGAACTCAATTCCTCACAGAGAAATAGTTGGGTACCTCTCCCATTTTATAGGCTATGCTAGTTAAGTTGATGTGTGTCAATGAAGCTGATTCAGCTCATCATCTCTGAGCAGTTTCCCTGTTTCACTATCACACATTTTGACTATTGTTTTTTTTTATCTCCTTTCTCTTTTATCTCTTCTCTGTTTCTCTGAGCTTTGGTATTTCTTTGTTTCATATTCCTTCTGTCTCCCTTTTTTGTGTGTTTGTGTGTGTTCCTCTAAGGTTGTAAGAATATAAGCCCCTTCAGAACTAGAGACTTTCATCATTTTTTATATTCTCATTGCCTTAATTAGCCACAGACCACTTTTGGGTTCCTGCTCTGTGGCTGATACTATATTAGAACTTGACATTTCTTATCTGCTAATTTTTTCCAGACATCTTGAACTATAGGTTTCATTATCCCAGTTTATGTATTGAAACTGAGATCTGAAACATTAAGAGATTTCTTAAACAACCATTAAATGATAGAACTTAGATTAGAATGCAGATTATGTGATTCCAATGACCAATTGTTTATCAACATAATGATTCTGTTTTAAAGGAAATAATAAAATAGTTTATTCTGAGCCAAATATGAGTAACCATGGCTCAGAAACAGAATCAAGTCACCCTGAATGACATGTTTGGCTATAGGTAAGGTCATAAAAACTTCCATAGTCGCAAAACAAAGAAAGTCATAAATCAATACCAAAAACATTGGTGGGGGCATTAGATAGGCAGCTACAACCAAATGGAGTAATCTTTTCTATAGGTTTCAGAGACTATCTTATAGCATTCTTAACTTTAGGGTTGCTGGAGGCTACAGGTCTCCTGAACTTAGGAATATATTATAAGAGTTTTATAGAAGAGTCATGAGTATGTTAGATCAGATACAGAGGTTAAAAGTGAATGGCTATCAAAGGGATTAAGATAGCTCAAATAACTTTGGCCATCCACCCACAACATTTCATCTCTCCACATCATGATATTCTAGTTGGCCAACATCCAACATTTTGCAAGATTTTTAATGTGGATGCGGCTTCTTAGAGAATTTCTGTTCATACTTGTAGTTCACAGATTAAAATTATATATGAGTTTCTATGTAGTCTAGCAATATGTTAATATTGTACATTATTGAGCATTTATATGTACCAGTCATGGTGCTAAGTATTTCATGCATCCTATTCTACATGATTCTCATAGGAACTGCCCATAATATGTATAAATACTTCCTTGGAGAGGTTAAGTGACATGGTCATGCAGGCAGGAAGTGACACTGCCTCAGAGCCTTGCTCTGGAGTCATATGTCCTAACATGCTAAGTCTTGGGCCAATTTTCCAGGATGAATTTCGTGAAAAGAACAAGCTAAAACCATGTACAATCTTGACTGTATATAAGAAATAAAGGGCAATTGACAATTGCAAATTTATAAATTACATAATTTTGTAGGAAATTTGTTTTCTTTCTGTTTTAGTTTGCTTCAAAGGGGGTGCTAGCTGTACCTAATAATCTTAGTTTATTTGATGACTCTAAGTCTGGCTTGATAGAGGATAAAAGATAAGACTTTGTGATAGCCAAGGACATTTGAATATCAAATGTGTTTTCCAATTCAGTCATTTATTTGCCTATTGGTCTTTCCCTACCTAAGAATCTGCTTGGTGTTTCCATCTACATATAAATGATAACTTATTGTTGTACTACTCTATAGATTTTTGCCTAAAATTATATATTTTAAACCAAGAAACTGAAGAGTTTAAAATCTTTCAGGTCAAATTGGGCTGGTGTTAAATTATGGATGGACTCAAAACATGGTTCATTTATGTTATACTTGCTCTGAGTGGAGAGGCAGAACAGCAGGAAGCCTGCCAAAATGGTTCCTCAGCTAATAGTCACCCATACTGAAGGATGCTGACTTTTCACAATGTGGTAAAGTGGTACAGTCTCACACAGAACTGCATAGGTCTCAGCTGCCTATGGCTGACACCCACACGGCTCATGCCAGCTTTTTTCATTGCTGCCCATCCATTTATGGGCAAGCCATTTTCACGGCTCTTGGAAAATGGGCGCACATCACTGAGTTTCCCTGCTGGAGAGTCCCCTGGAATCCATCTAGACACATCCAGGTTTGAATTCTGGCTCTTCTAGTTACCAGTTCTCTGAACTTGGGCAAGGCATTTAACCTCTCTAATTCCATGTCTTCCCCAGTTTAAAGGGGGATAAAGAATACTTATATGATTATCATAAAAATTAAATGTTTAGCACAGTGCCAGACAAGTAGCGAATGCTCAATAACTAGTAGATGATATTACTGTCCAGAGGAAGAATATCTATTTCACTTAAGCCATGGAGTTGTAATATTATCCTGTTATTAAATATCATTTCATAAGGAGATTCCACTTATTCCTAGGAAGCTCATCTTCATTTTTAACTTATACTTAAATTTGTTTTCTCCTGTCCTACTAAAGATCTAAAACAAATTTTTATGCTCTAAGGGAATCTCAAAGTCTAATTTTTTATTATATGTTAAATTTTAAATCATTCTCTGAAAAAAGTTTTGGGGCAGTTTTTAAATGCCCACAAGACATTCAGTTAAGAGCCATCCCAATAAAGTTCTCAAATCAGGATGGTATCCTTTGACTATGAGACACACAGCTATGGAGGTATGTTAGAAATAAGTGAAATTGACTGGGCACTAACCCTCTACTGACCAGTGTATTCAGTAATGTGCACACAAATATAAAGTAGGACAGCTCTTGACTGTTGCTCAGCTGGCTGGGAGAAAGGTAACCAATCTCATATTATGTAGTTTATCCTAAATTTATTGTCTTAATGAATACTGAGGTCTAATCCCTCCCCTCTCCCCATAGTTCCCTCTATTCCCAATGATCCAATCAGCCCCCTACTCCCAAGCTACCCAGAGCTTTGGAACAACTATGCACTTGTCTTTTGGCCCATTGTTTTACCCTCATGTTCCCTATTGCTGTCTGCAGCCTGGAAAACTTGAAGGCAAGTCTGAGACATTTCCCTGAAACTGGTTGACAAACGCCTATGGGTCTCAGGTGCTAGATTTAGTTTCCAATTATGTTAATTAACTTTCTATCTTTGTGAAAAAAATACCTGAATGTAACAACTTAAGAAGCAGAAGGATTTATTTTGGCTCATGGTTTCAGAGATTTCCGTTCATGGTTCCTGGCTCTATTGCATTGAGGCCTGAGGTGAGGCAGAAATATTATGGCAGAAGGGTGTGCCAGAGGGAAGATGCTTACCTCATGGAAGCCAGGAAGCAGAGAGAGAAAGAGAACAAGGAGGGGGATGTGAACAAGACATACCCTTCCAGGGACTGTCCCCAGTAGCCCACTTCCTGCAACTAGGCTTCACCTACCACAGTCTCCATCACATCCCAATAATGTTGTCAGATTTCAAACCCATCCACAAATCAATCCATGGATGAGTTTAGAGTCCTTGTGATCCAATCACTCCCCCAAACTCCCACCTATGAACCCTGTTGCAGTGAATCTTTGGGGAAGATTCTAGATCCAAATCATAACACCAGTGGCAAATTTGATCCCCTCAAGCACAAGGCAAAAAGCCATTTAATACTGTGATTCTAAGGAGAACCCATTCCCTTAGACCCCATAGTTCAGCTACCTCAAAGATGAACTGTGTTTTAGATTCTAAGGAGGGTCAAGATAAAGTTGAATAAAATGGACAAAGAATTGAGGACTCTTCTTGTTGAAAGTCAATTATTAGTCCTCTGAGTCTGTAAGGCTTTTAAAAACTAAACTTTTTAGTAAAAAATGCTTTAAAATTTGTTTATTATGGTTATTTCTAACTACAGCAATCTATTTCTGCACAGAGAAGTAAAGACTAAAGAAGAGAAAGAGTTGCCATTCAGGCATTGGAATCAGAATTTGAAAAATAGGGTATCCTGTGCTTGGAGCCCAGAATAGGTTTTTTAAAAAAATATTATTACTGTTTTTTGTGTGTGAAATTGTAATTTTTTGTTCTGTCCTTATGTGATATACTTCAGTGGAGGTCTGGTAGAACTAATAGACTCAGATTCCCCTCTCTCTCTCTCTCTCTCTCTCTCTCTCTCTCTCTCTCTCTCAACAATTGGAAATGTTCTATTTGGTAGAGTTCTTTAGAGAGTTCTGTGTTGTCTATATCCCCTTTAGAGATCATAAGTTTTTGTCAACAATGTTCTTAAAAACAAAACAAATACACCAACAATTGAATGATTTTTAAAAGTCATAAAGCTGAAAGATAGGAAAAGGAAAATATAAGATTCAAATGCTTATGCCCACAAACCCTATTAAAAGAATTTTCAAAGAAATTAACATTTTTTAAGTTAGGCACAGGGGCACATGCGTATAATCCCAGTGGTTTGGGAGGCTGAAGGAGAAAGATCGAGAGTTCAAAGCGAGGAGCTAAACAATTCAGTGAGACCCTATCTCTAAACAAAATACAAAATAGGGCTGGCTCAGTGGTCCAGTGCCCCTGAATTCAATTCCTGGTACCCAAAAAGAAAAAAAATTCACATTTTTTAGACATCTGAATATTTTTGTCATAAATTTTTGTCCTAAGTTTACACAAATTCTAAATGTGTAATTTCCAGTGTTGCAAATACTGCATTTTAAAATAAAAATCATTCTTTATGTATTCAACAGAATATAAATGTCACATACATTTGACACTCAAGATTCTTTAAAGTATATATGCATGAACACTAACAACTAGATATTTCTCAATATCTATATATTTTATTGAAATTGCATTTTAATTCCAATAGAATTTTATCATAGAATGGTATAATTTTACTTTTTATCACCTTCTCGTACATTTTTCAAATATATACATATATTTTATATGTATTCACACATACCCACACATATATTTAGTTTTACAAAATAATTGTTACCATCAGGGTATAAGAAAAAAAACTTTTTGCTTGGATGATTGTAATTATAGTAATATGCATATGCATTTAATCAAAACAGAACAGATAATAATTACTAACATGAAATATAATTTTATTAAAAATACATCTCTTAATAAAATGAATGGAATATGCTGATTGAAGGAGTTGATTTATCCCTTGGTTTGGGCTCTGGAGATTTGTATCACTTGGACCACTATATTAGACTCCTGACTAGTGAGAAATAGTTGCATTTTTTTTTTAAGAACTGCATAGAAGGGTAAGAGAAAAGGCACCTTTTCAGCCAGAGGAGTTTTAGGAAAGAAAACATGTAACATATCAGATATTTAAAATATTACTCTTCCTAAAACTTTCCCTGTCTGCCCATAACTTGGAAGGCTTTTGAGAACCCCAGCATTCTCATATGCCAGACTGAAGACTACTGCTCAGGTTCACAAATACCTGATCATCTTATAAAAGAGAAACTGAGGTCTAGAGAAATGAAGTAATTTATTCTAGTTTCACATACTAAATGAGTGGCATGCCACAAGAGTGTCATGGTTGCCTGCCAGTGAGAGGCTAGTTCACATCCTTCGAGTTCACCTGCAGGTGGAGAATTGCATTTCCCTCTCACCCAATCAGTGTGACTAGGAAACAAGAGGACTTGAACCTGAGTTGTTTACTGTGACGCTCTATTGATCATATTACGGAATTTAATTTATCTCCATATCTTAGACCCCTGATCCTTTGGTGTCCAAATAGTCAGATAACAATGATTTCCTCGCAGGAACTGGCTTGTCCTACCATGCTTACTTGTACGTTTTGTTTTGTTTTTTCCTTTCTTTTTTTAAGAGGAAGGAGCATTTCCATGCTAAAAAGCTTAACTATACTAACCCAGTGTAAATAAATTTTTATCTGACCTGGACAATCTATCCTTCTGAAAAATTGGTGTTCTATTCAGTATTATCAAACAAACTCTAAAACTATAAAAGAGGCAGGTTGTGATTCACCTGAAACCTGCTTGTGATGGCTAAAACAACCTACATTATGAAATTTATCTCTTTTCATCAAGATTCTTGATGCAGCCTGGAATACCAGTCGGATGGCAGTCATTACACACATTAAATTTGTAATCAGTTAACAAAATGTTCTTCGATATGGGTTCAGTTTCCACATTGCAACTATCCACTGAGAAAACATCACCTACTGAATCTTAGTTTAATATCAAGGAAGGATATCCATAATTACCTGAAGAAGTAATTAAAACACTTCCTTTTCCAACTACATATTGGTGGAAGTACAGGTTTTCTTTACTCCCTTCAATTAAAGTAACACTTTAAGGCTGAATACAGAAGCTCATATGAGCATCCAGATGTTTTTCTGTTAAGTCAGACATTACATGGATTTGCAAAATAGAGCCACATCCCTAGCCCTATTTTGTATTTTATTTAGAGACGGTCTCACCGAGTTGTTTAGCGCCTAGCTTTTGCTAAGGCTAGCTTCAAACTCCCAATCCTCCTGCCTAAGCCTCCTGAGCTGCTGGGATTACAGGCATGTGCCACTGCCCAGCAACAATGTCACTTTTTTCATTAGATTTTTATTTGGGGAGAATATGGTATCTTCATTAAAAACACATTTATGCTAACATGTAATGAATTTATTGTTATTTTTTACTGAGTTAATAACTATTTAGAAAATTGCTTGGTTTTATTGTCTAACATAGAAAATGCTAACAAATAGATTTCGATTAAACAAAAGCTCCTTGGCCTTCTCAAAAACTTAAGAGTATGAGGAGATGTAGACTCCAAAACAGTTGAGAACACAATTCTAACACAGTGGTTCTGAGCCATGGCTGCACATTACAATCTGCTGGGACCTTTATACAAATTGCTTGCTTGAGGCCCACTCCCAGAAGTTCTAATTAATTGGCCTGGGTTAGAGCCTGGACAACAGGATCTTAAAACCTGTTCTGGTGAATCCACTGTGGAGACAATGTTGAGAGCCACTGCAAGGGCCTGTGTGCCCAATGACCACCTTGGGCATGAATGCCCACAACTTACTAGAGCACCTTGCTTGTCATCTCCATTTCCATCATCTATAGTAGACTCACAACTTGTTACCATGTCGCAGGAATTATTATTTCCTGTTGCTTCTGGAAAGGCATATTTTAAAAGTTTTTTTTTTAAATTTGTATTTATTCTTTTTAGTGATACATGAGAGTAGAGTCTATTTTGACATATTTATACAAACATGAAGTATATCTTACTCTAAGTAGGATCCGTTCTTTCATTTGGGGTAGTGTTTTTGTAAACCATTCTGTTTTCTATCTATTTGCACATCTTCATTTATGTATTCATTCATTTATTCAGTAAGTATTTTGAAATGGGCTCCTTTTTTTTGGCCTGGGCATTGCTTGATAAAAGATAACTAAGATCGCAGTCACATTGGCTGAAAATTAACCTGCCTATGGTGTAATGTCTTCATAGGAGTTGTGCTAATTTGAACAAGGGGTTAGAGGCAGTTACCCTGGAGGAATTGTTAGTTCAAGGTGTGGGAAAAACCAACCAAGTTCTGTTCAATGGCTGGTAATCTTTTCATTTAATTCCCCACAGAAGGCTTTGCTCAGATTCTTAATGGCTATCTGAATTAGCATTCTAATAACTATGCTTTATTTTTTCTAAAATGTCCTTTGAACACACTAACTAATATTCACTCAAAGCATTTGTTATGTTGTATCATGTCTGATATTAAGCTTCCAACCAGAGCATGAGAAATACTCCTTCTGCAAATACAGGTCTTCTTTCTCTATGAGCAGCAATGATTCTCTGATCCTCCAAGCTCTGGGGATTTCCTGTGGCTCAGTCCTTTGTGCTGCCTTGAACTGGCCACCAAGTGTCACTCTTGCTCTTTTTTGTTACTAAAAATATATTTAAAAAAATGTTTTCATAGACAAAGGGCCACTTGATCTCTATCCCAGGCCTGATTTATAGCTTCTAGTTCCAATTATAGTTGCATCTTAACCAGCTTTCTCATTTGACATCACTTTAGCAATTTGGAGTTGGTAGTTTGGATCCTGCTGTTTGGGTTAATGACATGAAGAGGAAAGAGCAATAGTACAAGGATATGATGGATGTGAGCCTTTGTGTCCCTGTCACCCCGGCCAAGCTGGGTTGCCCAGCTCATTTCTCAGCTTGGAGAAATCACTCTGACAACCCTTTATGCAGGTGACCATTCAGAATCAGTCATTTGTTGATTCCTATTGATAGCAATGCAATACTGGTTATTTATAGCAGTAGAAATATATAATTTTAAAGGGGTGAGAAACTATCGCAAACTCAATTTTCTTATCTGGGTAAGGCCAACTTACAGAAGCAAAATATAGAGCACACTATTGAGAAATAAATGCTTTGTGTGTTAAAAAACATACTTTGCTAGAATCTCAATGACAAGACCCTGCAGGGGGCAGTACCTTAGTCCATTCTTTAAACTTTAGCTACAGAGTTTAGTTGGGGGCAGGGAGAAACTGGATGTTAATAAAAGAGAGTTGATCTCAATGCAGATACTAATGATATTCATCTGGGGATATGCTTCTGATAAAACCTTGCACCGATGTTTCCAGAACATGCTTTTCTAGTTCCATGGTCAATAGGTAGAAAGTGATGTTTTGCGCTTCCAGCCATGAGTTTATCACAAAGCAATTTCTCACATTTATTCTCTGACCTTCTGAAATTCATAAAGCAGTGTTGGAAGCCCCAGTATTGGACCCAACCTGATTTAATATAATCCAGGGCTGAGATGGAGAGATTGGATTCTGTGTTTTTCAACTTTTGGTACCTTAAAGGTTTATCATTAGCAGAACAGACTGGGATGAATAAGTTGGAAACCAAGGGTCTGAATAGGAGTGCTACTCACTAGCACTCCTGTCCCCAACAACGCGTTGGATGTCATGTTGTGTCACGAGATGGACGTGTGTTTTTATTCTAATGGTTCTGGGATTTAACTTCTTGTTCCAATAAATGTTAACTATATAACCATAAACCAGGCATTTAACCACTCTAAATAGTAGTTTCTTCAGCTTTAAAATGCATAACAATAATTTTCCAGGGTTGTAATTAAAAGTAATCACATATACAGAGTGTTGGGTACATAATAAGCATTCAATAAGAGTCTAAGAAACTGGCTGATAACAAGTGTTCCTTAGCTCCAAATTTGCCATAGCCCCACCAAACAAAACCAAAACTAAAAATGTTAAATTGATCTGCTATATAACTAGCCTATAGCCAGTCAGTGAAATGAAGGAAGATAGTTGTCTGGAAAGAATAGTTTTAGTTGATGTATTAGTTATCCATTGCTGCTGTAACAAATGACCACAAACACAAATTTATGGAAATTATAAGAGGATGTAAATTAAGTAGTTCTAAGAAACAGTTTCTCAATCTGGTATTTCTGAATGAGATTTTTCATTCTTTCAAGTAGTATCATCATCATCATCTTATGACAACAAGAAGCGGGACAGAACCTCATAACGTTTGACTGCAGTCACTTGGGTTATCCTGGGTAGGATAGTATTAAGTGGGAAATGAAAATTAGTCACTATAAAAACAAAGTGATTATGGCCCTAGGAGAAAGGAGAAATCAAAGGCCAGGGGTAGTTACTGGAGAACACACAAGGAGAATCCAAAAGTCTCCATTGAGTTTTTAAGGAATGCTTTGAGCAGATGTGACTAAGGACCAGTCCCAGGGATGATCTGCAGAGTCAGAGTATAACCTCACTAAGTGTCTTATACCAATATCATGACACTGGGGTGGGGGGCAGGGGAGGCTGAGAAATAGAATAGAGATATTTGGGCTGACCTAGTCAAGACAAAAGTGTCCTGAATGTCCCCTAAATTATTTTGCCTGTGGAAGGAGTTGGTAAAAAAAAAAAAACCCAAATTATACCTATCTATCCCTACTACTACTTATTGCCTCCAAGGCAGGTATAAGATTTAGTTTGTAAGATTCATTTAACATAAGAAGGTTAAATAGAAGGCCTGATCAGAGTAGAGACAGCCTATAGACCAACAAGGTACTAATGGAATCCAGAGGAGCAGGTGGGGTCAATCCTAAGGGTGTTTGAAAAGGGGGCATGAAATACAAGGCTCAGTTGGGCCAAACTTGTCACTGTGGTATACCACCAAGGAGTCAGGCATTAATGAACTAGTTTAAGCATTTTCACATGATGTGTGTCATGTCTAGGATTGGCAAACCTGAGTGTAAACTCATCAGTAGCCTTGGTTTTTAAAAGTACAAAAATGGAAACGTCCCTGGCATACTGAAGCTCTGAGAGTCTGAAGACTCCGGGAAATGGGAATGTTGGAATGATCTATTGACTGCAACTTTCTATGCCTGGGATGATCCAGAGGGCCTTCCTCCCACCAAAGGATTAAGAAATGCATTGTAATATTCCATTGTGTATATATACCACAGTTTCTTTATCCATTAATCTGTTGAAGGACACCTAGGTTGGTTCCATAGTTTAGCTATTATGAATTGAGCTGCTATAAACATTGATTGTAGGTGTGTCACTGTAATATGCTGATTTTAAGTCCTTTGGATATAAACCTAGGAGTGGGACAACTGGGTCAAATGGTGGTTCCATTCCAAGTTTTCTTAGGAATCTCCATACTGCTTTCCAGAGTGGTGGCACCAATTTGCAGTCTCACCAGCAATGTATGAGTGTACCTCTTCCCCCACATCTTCAACAACATTTATTGCTGCTTATATTCTTGATAATTGCCATTCTGACTGGAGTGAGACGGAATCTCAGTGTAGTTCTGATTTACATTTCTCTAATTGCTAGAGTTGTTGAACATTTTTTCATATAATTGTTGATTGATTGTATTTCTTACGTGAAGTATCTGTTCAGTTCCTAAGCCCATTTTTTGATTGGGTTATTTTTTTTTTGGTGTTAAGTTAAATTTTAAATTCTTTATGTATCCTAGAGATTAATGCTCTGAGGTGAGTGTGACACTGGATAATATTATGCTAAGCAAAATAAGCCAACCCCAAAGAACCAAGCTGAATGTTTTCTCTGATACGTGGATGCTAATCCACAATAAGGGGTGGGGTGGGGAAAAATAGAGGTATTTTGGACCAGACAGAGGGGAATGAAGGGAGGGAGGGGAAGCGGAGGTAGGAATGATAGTAGAATGAATCAGACAGGGGCTAACACATTATTACCCTATGTTCATATATGATTATATGACCTGCTTAACTACATCATGTATATCAGATGAGAAGTTATACTCCATTTATGTATGATGTGTCAAAATGCATTCTAATGTCATGTATAGCTAATTATAACAAATAAAAATATATTAAAAATAAAGAAAGAAAATGATATTCATTTTAAAAAAAGAAATGCATTGTTCTTGGACAATAAAAGCAAATGTTTAGTCTTTTAAACATAGTATTTTAAAACTAAAATTTCCTTCTGAAGTCTTCTTGTGAAATATTTAAATAACATTTGCTAGAGTACTGAAAGAATAAACAAGTGTGAAAATAATATAGTGCACTGGAATTATTTAGAATACCAGACAGAACAGATGATGAATTGGTGGTCATAAGTTAAAATACAAGTCACCTGCCCATGTAAAAAAAAAAAAAACCAACAAAACATTGTTATTATTATCATGCTCAAAAGTACGTCATCAGCAATGTCGTTTGATAAACTTAAGTACACAACTTATATATTTATATTTGATTACCTTAAGTCCAACAAATACTGTTAAAGCTCTATTCCTTTCTGTTTTTAAATTTAATATAACTATGCTTAGCAATTATATAACAGTTTCACTTTCCAAATGTATGTTAACGTATTTGTTCATATGTTATGTTGAACCTGTCTTTTTAAGTGCATCAACATATGGATATAGTTTAACAAATACTCAATAAAGGAAATTTTTAAGTAACTGTCACCTGAGTAGAGAAATAGTACATTGTTAGCATCCCAAGTTTCTTGGTTTGCATCTGATTCCAATGATATCATACTCCCCAACACTACCCCCTGTTTAAATTTTACTGATTTTCTTTGAGGTTTTGTCACCCATATATATGCAATTTTAGATGGTATAATTTAATTTTGCCTAACTTTGCACTTTCTTTAAAAATTATTTTTAAAATGCCAAGGCAAGATAAAAATTGCAAGTGTAGTAAATTAAGTGAAAGGAACATTTCTAGCACAATTAAACAAATTCAAGTATGGACTAAGTATTAAATGACATGAAGAAGTTTTAATTTTGTTAAGTGCAATGATATTACTTTGGCTAAGTAGGAAATATTTTTAATTTTTAGAGATGCAAACTAAGATATTTAAAAGTATAATAACAAAATGTCATTAATTAAATATTGCAGCACAAAAACAAATAGAGTGAATTTTAAAAATACATACCCTATAAACCATAGTTGGAGAATAAATGGCTTTAGGAGAGACTTTTCATCCTGTGCTAATGACTGTTCTCTATTTAAAAAAACTTCTCCTGGCTGGGTACTGGACCCTGGTGGAGACTGAATGAAGGACTATGGGTCACCAAGTAAGTATGTGACCTGAGCTGCCAATCATAGACTAGTGCTATCTAATCTATTGAACCATAAAATTGGACATGTACAGCAACATTCCATTGTAAGTGGAAATTGAATATAGAGACCAGGTTTGATCAGTCCAAAAGGCAGAAGCCATCTCCATGGTCAGGTGGCTCAGATTCCCAGGGTACCCTCTCCTGGTGCTTCACTGCCTCTGTTTCAACCTACACCTATGATATTATGACTGGTTCTCTCTGAAAAATTAAAGAAAGAGGGTAAAGTTTGGGCCTAATTATAGCTATATCTGCCCCATATGCTAGGAAAAATAACCACTATACTGTAATCCCAGTAGGTGTGCTGGGGAGGGGCAGAGGTGAAGGGAAATTCTCCCAATGGGCACAACTCAGGATGGTGCATCTAACTGCCCACTTGGTGTTAAAGAGAGATGCCTACGATGCAAATCTACACTGACCACAGACAGGGGCTAACACTTTTCTTTATTGCTCAGACTAAGAAAGAACAAATTAGAACAATTATTGAAGCATTCTGAGGGGAAGAGATGTGAATGATTCTCCCAGAATGGACAGAATGTGAAGATATTTATGTCCCATGTAAATGCATACCAGAGGGCACCCACAATCAAGTGGACACAGGGAACTCATTCTCTTTTCCCAGCCACCCTACAGCTTACTTAATGGATACATGTACAAAGTGGCCATGGAAACTGGGATAGTAGCTACATGTAGTCTCAAAAATACAGTCTTTTCCTTTTATAGGCTGATCCACTATTGCGGTGCTGAGTGCTCAACTTTCCAAAAGCAAAGGTTGATGCTGAGCACCTGTGTGGTACCACTTACCAAGAGTCAAGCTGGTTTCCTAGTGGCAGATAACTTGTATTTTAGCACTCCCATAATACAGAGTGCATCACTTTGTCCTTTACAGGGCAGACACATATTTCACAGGCAATATGTCTGCTTCACATGCAGTACGTCTGATAGCACTAGCTTTTGTGAACTCACAAAATGTCCTTTTTTAGTCATTATCAAATTCTGTCTTAGTCTGTGCTGCTATAACATAACACCTGAGACTGGGTGATTTATATATAATAGAAAATTTATGTCACATAGTTCTAGAGGCTGCAAAATCCAAGACCAAGACACCAGTAGGTTCATTGGTTTGGTGAGGACTGCTCTTGTATCAAACAACAAATAGGGGAGAAGCAGGGAATGCCATGTGAAGATTCTTCTATAAAATGTTAATCCAATTCACAAAGGTGGAACCCTTATGACCTAATAATGACTTCCTGAAGGTCCCATTTTCTAATAGCATTGCTTTGGGGATTAAGTTTCAACATGAACGTTAAAGGAAACACAAATATTCAAACCATAATGGTATCCTATGCAACATTACATCAGGCCAGGGAGCATGTTGTTTGCAAAGGAAATGGGCTCTGGACTCCTCCTCATGAAACTCTGGTGTTCCCCTACTACTCCATAGACGGTGAATTAAT
The DNA here is from genome assembly GCF_001458135.2 of Marmota marmota marmota. Lineage (NCBI taxonomy): Eukaryota > Metazoa > Chordata > Mammalia > Rodentia > Sciuridae > Marmota > Marmota marmota. The sequence goes on from NW_026000221.1 coordinate 5,892,103, forward strand.
ACAATCGTGGAGTGCCTGACAGGGGCTCAGTTATGATGTGTTTGGGCAAAACACCTGAAGGGCTTAGATTCTTGCCTTAAACTAATGGCTAGTATGTGATACTGGTATGATCTCCATAGTTAGATACATGGGTCCCAGAAGCAAGGGGGACATGAGAGTAACTCTGCTCACCATTATCCCTAATAATTCACTTAATTTTTTTTTTTGTTCCTAATACTGGTGAGTCTGCAGGTCCTGGTGCCCAAAGGAAGAATGCTACCACAAGGAAACAGAGTCACCATTCTGATGAACTGAAAAAGGACATTGCCTCATCGTCCCTTTGGGATCTTCATTCTGATAAACCTATAGACCTACAGATGAGTTACTGTATATGTTGGGGTAACTGATCTTAATTTCCAGAGGGAAATCATATTTCTGCTATAGAATAGGGGTAAACAAGACTGGAACTCAAAAGAACAACAGGAGAGCCTCTGGTGCATTTCTTTGCACAGGTTGTATAGGTCCATGGAAAATTTTAGCACTCAATAAAGATGTGACTGCTGGGTATAGAGATTAGGCAGGAATGAGGTTTTAGATCTCTTCTCTCTCTAAAGAACTATCTACAGCCCAGGTGCTGACAGAGGTAGGAAACCATGGAGTGAGTGATAAGGAGAAAGGCAGCCATAATTACCAACTTAGATACTGGCACTCACTGCAGAGATAGAGATTTTGATTACATATTTTTCCTACTCCCATCTTCTTACCTTATAAGAAGAAAACTGATAACATTAATAGTTTAGCTTTCAGGTAGAGTATCACCTGGACATGACTTTGCACTAAAACAGGAGCTGAAGGAAATGTGTGTACCTGGTGTTAGGGCCATGAACTTTTCACTGGTTTGAAGAATAAGTATAGATAAGTGGGGGATGGGGCGTTGCACTTTACCGTATACCTGTCATTTGCCATTTCAAAGCTCTCTCCATCTCCACACTTTTCTATGCCATAGGAAAAAATAAACCTTCTTATTAATCTCTAGGATTAACAGATCTCAAGCTGGAGACAGGAGAAAGAGGGAAAAAGAAATTTCATGATCTTTATTCCCCTAGTCCATCCCTGCAGGAGGGAGCCTCTGGTCAGCTAGTTCTCTTTTACCACCTCTCTTAGTAGTCATTCTGCATAGCTGACTCAATTTCAACTGCTGGTTATCTCTTTCTTGACTAAGCACCTAATCGTGGTAACAATGTCACTGTTGCTAACAGGGTGGTATTACATTTCTTTCAAGTTTTTTACTACTCCCTATTCTAGTCTTGTAAATGGTCTTTTAATGAACCCTTTCAAATGATTCTAATTTGGTACCATCGCTTCTTGATGGTACCCTGCTAGTTGCGATGTGTTATATTGCAGCATATTTGTATGTTGATCATAATGACATAATGACAGGGACAATCTGATGATACAAAAGAGAAAAAAATACTTGCAAGGGAGAAGGTCTTAAGTACATGACAGTGATAGAAACTAATGGCAAATTTGACTTTATGAGAAGCAAGGAAAATTCATCCATTGTAATAGGAAGAAGGGTGAAGGATATGGGTAGAAGGGCAGGTAGGTTAATGGATTTTTGGTAGACAGGATATGGGAGGTTTTGGTTGCTTCTATTTTCTCAGTAAAAAAAAAGTAGTTTATGTAGCAAATAATTAAACAGGAGATTAAAAAGTTCTAACCATAAAGAAAAAACAAAACCATAACTTGAACACAATTAAAGTTAAGAAAAGTCCATTTGCTATGGTTTGAGTAGGTCCCTTCCAAATCTCAGGGGTTGCCTATGTGACAGTGTTAAGAGGTGGGGCCTGTAAGAGTTGATTAGATAATGAGGGCTTATCCCTGTGAATAGGATTAGGGTTCCTACAAAAGAGATCTCCCAGAGCAATCACCTCTTCTTCCCCTTCTGCCTGTCACCATGAGAACACAGCATTCCTCCTTCCTGGTGGAACCATCTTGGAAGCAGAAGGATATGTACCAAGAAGTGTAATCCTGGCTAATTCTTCAGAGAACCAATTATGAGTAAGTGTATTAACGCACACCTGTAATCCCAGTGATGCAGGAGGATTGTAAATTTCAGGCCAGACTCAGCATTTAGCAAGATGCTATCAGAAAAATGAATTAAAAATGGTTGAAGCTGGGTGCTGTGGCACATGCCTATAATCCCAGTAGCTCAGGAGGCTGAGGCAGGAGGATCACAAAGGATCAGCCTCAGCAAAATCAAGGTGCTAAGCAACTCAGTGAGACCCTGTCTCTAAACAAAATGCAAAATAGGGTTGGGGATATGGCTCAGTGGTTGAGTGCCCCTGAGTTCAATCCCTAGTACCCCCCACCAACAAAATGAGAATATAGCTCAGTGATAGTGCTTGCTTAGAAGGTATGAGGCCCTGGGTTGGATCCCCAGTACCATACAGACACACATACAAAATAGTGATTCTAACCATGGCACAGAATGTTAGTAAAATTTTAAGTGAGCACATGTGGGTAGTAATAGTGGTGAGACCCCATGTGGTAAAAGACTCAAAGACTTTTTCTTTGGAGTCCTAACTCACTGCTTCACTGCTTACAGTTACTGTTAGAGAACTTCATTTTCATCTTGACTCTATGAGTTGCACCTCAAGGACACAGAGTCATTGGATTCAAAGTTTGGGACGTATTCAGAGGAGTCATCCTCAAAATGCTTTCTTGACTTTTAGGGTCCTCTTGTTCCCCTGGAGTGCATGTCTGCCTTTTCTATGTTTGTTAACCAGTGGCACGAAGTTGCCATTAGTCTTTTTGTAAAATAATATATTTATGTCAGCTAAAGGCACTAATTCCACAAGAAAGCAGCTCTGCAGTAACTTCTTTTCCTGAGGAAGGTGTGACAAGCTAATGGGAGGTGACTTTGGAAATGGCACAATTGTCTTCTGTACTCACTTCCTATAAACATAAACATTCACCTGGTGTTAACAAGGGAATGAATAATATAGATAATAAAGAGCAAGCTACTTTCATTATTGTTCTGAAGAGAGTCTCATGGTTGTTAGACAAGCTGCCAGACTAACATATTGGCTTTTAAATTATTTCACCCATTCAGCCAGGAAAATGGTTTTATGTGGGTTTTTTTTCATCCCTGAATACAATAAAGAATGAAAGATAGCCAACCCGGTTCATGAATACATAATGAACACTGGCAAGAAGACATGAGTCAGGTAGCACCTCACAGTCAATCAACTGGAAACTGTCCCCACGTTGATTTTCTGCTCAGTGAGGTGCCACTGCTGTGAATTTGGGACAACTATAAAGTCTCTCACTTTGGGGGAAGGCTTTGTGCCCTGATGACCTAGAGGGCAGGTGCAAGCTGTGTTCTCAGTGGGTGTCACTTATAGAGGGCAGTCACCCCTGGCTGCAGAGTTTTGCTCGTTTTCTATTTTCTCAAATTATTTTGCTCTCTCCTTCCAAAAATGCTGTTTTTTTTAAAAAACAATGCAGCTGAAGCCCATTTTATGTAAGAATGGTTTGAACAGATCTCATATTATTTTCAATTTTTTCATGCTGTATTGCGTTTTGATTATTAATTTATTATGATGGAGAATGAATCTATTGTGCTTGCTTTATTTGTAATTTTTAATTTTATACCACTTAAATCCCCTGGAGAGTAAGGGCATTGTCCTGGTACTCCCCCACATTGTACATATTATGGTGCTTTGTGTTCAGGGTCTTTGTTTAATAAACGGTTGGAAAGATAATGGATGAATAATGGATGGTTGAGTGAATCTGTGGATGACTGTGTACCTGAATTTGAATGGGTGAGTAAAGGAGGACAAAATATTAATATATCAGCTTATATATTTTTGTTTTATTTTATTTAGTAGTAAACTATCCAATTTTCCTATGAACTAATATTTTGAATTCATGTGATAAGAGTTATAAATTAAGAAAGACATTCAAAAACACTAAGTATTTTAACAACAAAAAATTGCAGCTATCTATATATTTCCAATAACTTGTATTTTTGGTGGTTCTAAGTACCTTGACCTTTTCATTTTATAATCAAAATTATCCTTTCAGTCAAAACTTCATGGCATGCAAGAGCAATCCCCACCTCCCAACACATACAGATGCTCCTAAAGAAGCCAGAAATTAGGCAGGCAGGCAGTATAGATAGGTAAATCGAGTCAGGTTGGATCAAGGAGGCCAATTTGAGTCTGGGAGGTTGAAGACTGTCCCCTGATGGATTGAAATGCCTTCAGAGCCTTTTCTCCACTCTTATCAAGATAACCTGCCCCTGCTCCAACCTGTTGCTAAAGTAACCTGTCTTAGGAATTATCCCTCCCTACAGGGAGTTATAAAAGTTGTTAATTAATGTGTCCTGAGCTGCTCCATCTGGCCCTTCCCCCTGTCAATCTGCTTCTCACCTTTTGGCCTTCCCACCTGAGCATCTCCTGGGCCTAGTCACTTATGCAGGAAGGAGAGAGATATGGGGAAGAGAGCAGGAAAACAAAGGAAGCCTAAGACATATAAAAAAGGCAGAATGCTCTCACTTCTTGGGATACCAGGATACCAGCTATGACCCCTTCTCCTTCCTGGGAGAAGTCTATGTTACCCTTTTAAAATAAACTTTGCTTTTTATGCTTGCCTTGGTGTGCTTCTCTAATGTTATACTTTAACACACGAGGAAGCAGAACTCATCCCCGGCAACCAGCAGTATCACCAGGAGCCTTAAAATATTCCATACACTTCAGAAAAAAATAGAATCAGTGGCAGCCACAGTATTTTCTAAAATATTATTTATTATAAAAGGAGCTTATCTTCATGAAATAAGTTTTAAACAATTTAAAAACTTTGAAGAAGAGAGTAATCATGACCTACAATTTTTCAGCACTAAAAGATGATGGCTTTAATGACCTCAAAAATAGAAAACTCAAAAGCAAAAAGAGACAAATGGGATTGTGTCAAACTAGAAAGCTTCCACACAGTGAAGGAAAGATGAAAAATAAATGTTGGATAAGATGTTTGGAAGAAGGAACCCATGCACACAGTTGGTGCAATATAAGTTAGCACAACCATTGTGGAAAACAATATATAGAGTTTCCTCAAAAAATTAAAAGTAGAATTACCATATGAGCCAGCAATCTCACTCCTGGGCATATATATAAAGGAAGTGAAACCAAAATGCCAGAGAGACATCTGAACTCCCATGTTCACTGCAGCACTATTCCTAGTAGCCAAGATCTGAAATCAATCTAATGTCTATGGATGAATGAATGAATAAAGAAAATGTGCACACCCACACCCACACCCACACACACACACACACACACACACTGAAATATTCTTCAGCCTTTAAAATGAAGGAAATCTGCAACAACATGGATGAACCTAGAAAACATTATGCTACGTAAAATATGCCTAGCACAGAAGGACAAATACTGCATGATCTCAATTCTAAGTGAAATCTAAAAAGGCAGAACTTATGGAAGCCCAGTAGAATGGTGGTGATCACCAAAGGCAGTGGTAGGAGATGGTAGAGGGTCAAGGTGGGGGCTGAAGAGATGTTGGTTGAAGTGTACAAAGTTTCAGTTAGGATAGACAAGTTCTAGAGATATATATAGTATGGCAAGGTGATCATAGTTAATAATAATTTATTATATACTTGAAATTTACTAAATATTCTCATCACCAAAAAAGATACAGATGTGAGGTTAGATGTGTTAATTAGCTTGATTTAACCATTTCAAAGAATATACGTACACTGTAAATTAACTCAGTTTTAGTCTGTTAATTTTACCTTTACATAGCTGGAGGGTGGGAAAACAAGCCACAGACTGGAAGAAAATAGTTACAAATCTAATTAAAGTCATCTTCAGGATATTTAAATTTCTCTTAAAATCTATAACAAGAATATAAGTAACATGGTAAAAGGGCAAGAAATTTGAACAGAAACTTCACCAAAGAAGGTATATGGATGACAAAATAGAAGTGTTCAACTTCAGTAATCATAGAAAAATAAAAATAAAAACCACAATGACATATCTATTTGGGATTCACAGTCACCAGACTGAGTACACCAAGTACTAGGCAGTATGCAGAGACACTGCAACATTCACACACTTCTGGAGACAGTGTAAAATGGCACCACTGCTTTGGAAAACAGTTTGGCAGTTTCTGAATAGTTAAACAAAAATTAGCATGAGATCTAACCATAACCTTCCCAAATATTTACCAAGAAGACTAAAGGTTCATACAAAAACATGAATGAGAATGTTCTTAGCAGATTTACTGTAACAGCCACAAACTGGAGAAAACCTTTGGGAGTACTGGATATGATCACTCTAGAATATGATGATAGTTTCACAGGTGTGTATGAAAATGCATTAAACTGTACCCTTTAAGTGTGTGTTATTTATTGTGTGTCAATAATATTTTGGTAAAACTAATTATTAAAATAATTAAAGCCAAAAAGAAAATGAGAAGAAAGTATAATTGCTGTAAGTACATTGTTCCATGTATGAAAAAAATTGTGTGTGTGTGTGTGTGTGTGTGTCCTGATTGGAAGTGTGGTTTGGGTGAAGAGCTCAATCCTGTGAATTTTACCTTAACATAGCTGGAGGGTAGGAAAAGAAGCCACAGATTGGAAGAATATATTTTCAAATCTAATGAAGGTCATCTTCAGAATATATAAACCTTGAACCAGAATTAGAGACTGGGGTCTGGTGAGAAAGCTGCCTTTCCCTGAGCCCTGCTCTATTTTCATATACCCCTCCTCCTAGTCATCTACTGTCATATGTCCCCAGTTTTTCCCTCAGAGAGTTTTAAATCTTGTGATTTGCACCTCAAAATTATTGATGAAGCAAACTGTCTCTGCACCTGCTACTATTTGCTTCGTCTTAGAGCCAAGAATGCAGCTCATCTGGGATCTCTCCTGAATGCCCAGTAGTTTCCAAAGAGGGATGATTTCAGACTCAGGACCGGACCCTAAGCTGCCCTATCTCAACCCTGCATGAGCTCTTGATAGAAAGTTTTTCCTGTTTGCTATCAGTTGGATGAAGAAATTGTGCTTATTAAAATACTTTTGCCTTACTTCTCTAATTTAAGCTGAAATACCAAGCTTGCTCTGTATTCTAATGGTGTTTCTTAAAACTCTCCTTTTCAGACTGGTCTCAATTGGGCCATGGAGCAAAGATGGCAGATTTGAATGTCCCTGGGGGTCATGGGCAAAGGAATAAGGTGACACTCCATTGAGGGGAGCTACCTCCATGAGAACACTGAAGGACCTCTTGATTCTTCTGACCCTGGTGGAACGGGTGGCAGGCTGCCTTTGAGGATAAAATTCTTCGCCTTTGCTGTGGTTTGGACAGAGCTGCTGACTGTGAGACACACAAAATGGAGCCCGTCTCCCAGCACCTCAACAGGAAGATCAGAGGCCTCCTTTTACATATTTGGCCTTCACATGTGGGAAGTCCTGTGTCTACAGATTTCCCACAGTAGAAAAGCCCAACAGCTTGACCTGCACAAATGTGGAAGACAGGATCATGAGCAGCCATAGGAAGCTTACAACCCACTCTAGGGAACTTTGTCACCTGTAAGAACGGGGCCTAGTGGATCAGAACAGATGGCTCCAAATGAACTAGAACTAATAGAAGGAAATTTAAATAAAGACCTGTGGGAACTCTCAAGGAGATAAAACTAGAGCATTAAAAATACTTTGGGAACAAAATACCATGATTTCTGCATTTGAAATTCAATAGATGAATTTAAAAAGAGAATGATTTCTCCTGAGCACAGAATTAGTACTTTGAAAGAAAGATCTGACAAGAGAGAACTAAAATACAGAGGTAGATATCATGAAGCAAACATAAGGTTTGGGGGATAAATCCAGGAGAACTGTCACCGGATATCCTGAATTCCTAGTGTGGAATTAAGCATTTCCAAAAAAACTATATTACAATAGAACTCTTCAAGCAAGTACCAGATGGACAACTTCTTCTTCTCAAAGGGAGATAAAATGACAGGCAAGCTCTGAAAGCCTGTGAGATAAGGGCTACTTTGAGCCTTTAGAAAACAAGCTGTCACTTCTGACCTTTTGAATCTGACTTCACTGTCTCATGAAAATTAGACAAACTTTCTGGAATGTATGTTTGACTTCAATAATTTTTCATGGCTTGACAAGCATAGACTACTAATTTGACCCATCTTCTCACCAGGAATGTAACCAACATACCGGCTCAATCCTAAGGTTAACCCACCTGTGTAATGTCCCCACTTGCATACTCACTATATGTATTGATATCTGATTTCCTTTGTCCTCTGCCTATAAATGTGGTTACAACCTCTGTTTCTTCACAGTACTTTTACAGGATGACTTGATTCTGTGTGCCTGTGCCATAGTCACTCATGTTTGGTTCAAAACAAACTATTTTCCTTTAAAGCAGAGTCCTTATTTTTACATCAACATATAGATGTAGAAAAATTGCTAAAAGATTCCAGCAGGGGAGAAATAATGCTTATTTTCATATGAGAAAATATCCAAATAGTTGAAGAATATCTTATTGGTCACAATGGAAATTAGAAGACATGGAACAAATTCATTGAGAGTGAAGGACTGTGATATAATAACTCAATTTCCAGTCAATATACATCATTCATCTGTAAGGACAGTATGAGAGGCAGAATTTTCCAAGATGGACCCCCAATATTCTTGTTTTCTGATTATTTAATTAAGTACTAATCTAGATGCTGGTGTGAAGGGATATTCTAGATATAATTAAAGGTCTGCATTGGTTTACTTTAAAATTTGGAGATTTTCCACTGGGACTTTCCTAGTCTGCTAAGCGTTTAGAAGCAGAGAGTTCTCTGGCTGATAGTAGAGGAAGAAGTCAGAGCTTTAATGATGGAGGGGACCATGTGGGCAGCTTTTGGGAGCTGACATTAGCCTCAAGCTGATGAAGACCAGCAAGAAAATTGAGGACCTCATTTCCACAGTACAAGGAATTGAACTTGGCCACCAACCTATATGAGATCATATAGGTTAGTTAGTAGTTAGTATCCAGAATCTACAAATGGCACATCTTGGCCAACACCTTAATTTTAGTCTTATAGGTACTTGAGGTGAGATTCTACCCCAGTTTGCCTGGATTTTTGATCTATACAATTTTGAGATAATAAATGAGTATTATTTTTAATTATAAGATTTACTTAAATTTGGTATGCAGCAATAGAAAACTGAGGCAAAAATAATTCAAACATGTTTGTTTTCAGAAAGCATTCTACATGCTCACCCTACTCTAAGGGAATCCCAAAGGAGGTAATGCCATGAAGCACTCATTAAGTCAAGCAGAAGTCTCAATATAGAGAAGAAGAAGAGAGAAAACGGGGGTGAGCAGGGAGCCTTTCATGATAAGTGATTAAATGTAGATGAAAATGACTGAAATTTGTAAGGTGAGGGTTAATGTAGAGGTTAATGCATTAGCTTGGCACTTAGCTTCTAAATTATCTCAACGAAGCTCAGTGCTTGAAAGGGGATTGGAAAAGTGAAAGCATCCTCTTCTAAGTGCTTTTTCTGGTCAGTGAGGATAGATTTGGAGAGCAGAGAAAAACTGCAAGGAAGACTTTCATTTGAGGAGTGGAGCTGGAATGAAGAGGAAATTCACTAATCCAGTTGTGGTAAGGAAAGGAGAGAAGATGGAACCCATAAACTTATTAAATAGTAGAAGGAGAAAAAGACGGAGTGCATAAAGTCATATGCAGTGGCTGCTGCCATAAATGAAAGTGCTGAACTCTCCAGATGAATTCTTCTATCAAAGATGGAGGCTATCAGACTGGGTTTAAAATTTGGTGTGTTTGTAAGAAATGCATCTGAAACAAAATGATAAAGAAATGTCAAAAATAAAAGAATGAACAAATATTCATAAGGTAAACTACAAGAAAACAGTAATGTATCTGATATGATAAAAGGATCTTCAAAGACAAAGACAAAAGTGTTTAATGAAACAAAGAGAGATATTACAGATGATATCAGGGATAAAACTTACAATCCACCAAGAAGATACAACAAAAACAAACTTAAATTACTAAGAACAACTGAGCATATAAACTTAAAACTTCTTCAAAATACAGACAAATGAAGATGAAAACAAAATGATATCCCTTAACGTCCCCCAAATTTAGTGAATCAAAGAGAAAAGTAATCATAGATACAGATTTATATAATACAACCAACATAAACCTGTGTTTTATCACTATATGGGAAGATATAAACATTGTACAAAACTTGGTATGTTACAAATGGAATATACTTTGTCTTCTTATGCTCATAGAACTTTTTGTTTTTAAGCCAGTGGACTTTGACAATTAGAGCTTAATAAATTCTAATATGTATTCTCTGATCACAATTCAATAAGACCAATCTCAGAATTTTAACTATGTGAAAAGCAAGAATACATTATTAAAACTTTTGCATCAAGGGGGGCATCAAACTTGAAATTACAAATTATATACAAATCTTCAAAAATGAGAATAAGCCTGGCATAGAGGAGCATGCCTATAATCCCAGCAGCTCAGGAGGCTGAAGCAGGAGGATTGCAAGTTCAAAGCCAGCCTCAGCAACTTAGCAAGGCCCTAATAAATTTAGTGAGACCCTGTCTGAAAATTTAAAAATAATTTTAAATAATTTTTAAAAATGGGGTTGGGGGTATGGTTCAGTGGTTAAGTGCCCCTGGGTTCAATCCCTGGTACCAAAGAACAAAACTTTCAGCTAAGATAAATAGAACATAACTAAGAACATAACTAAGCTGTACACAGAGAAAAAAGAGATTGAAAGTAAAACAATTAAATGTCTTTTCATTTCTGGGATAGCACAACTTCATTTTGTAAAAAATATTTTTTAGTTGTAGATGGACACAATATTTTTATTTTATTTATTTATTTTTATGTGGTGCTGAGTATTGAACCCAGTGCCTCACTCATGCAAGGCAAGCACTCAGCCACTGAACTACAACCCCAGCCCACAACTTCATTTTAATACATTTTTATATTGCTACCTTGGTTAATTAATATTTTGTTTGAAATACTTGTATAAATCTTATTAAAAATAACCAATAATTTTCTTTTTATAATATCTGTTACATTTTAATATCAAATTCATATCTAATAAAATTAATAAAAATTGTTTTTGAAAGTGATTGTTTAAGCTTGTTGTTACTATTACTATATATATCACTATTTTTATTGAGTAGAACATTTAGCTGACTTGACAAAAAACTATTTGGGCCTGATTCTGTTTCTATGAGATAAATATTAACTGTTGATTCAATTTCTCAAATGATTGATATTTTTAAATTTTCTCTTGAATCACTTTGGGTAATTAATATTTTTATAGGAATGTGTACACTGTATGTTTTCAAATATATGGATATAAAATTGTTTATAATATGCCATTATCTTTCAAATTTATGTTCCATCTGTAGTTCTAACTCCTTTTTCATTTCTTATATGGTTCATTTATGACTCCTCCTTTTATTTCCTTGATCAATCTTGGCAGAGATTTTTTTTTAAAAATAGGCTTTTCAAAGTACCAGTTTTGATTTTGATGATTCTATTTTATGTTTATATTTTATTTATGATCTTCTTTTATTGCTTCTACTTAAGATTTTCATGTTTTTCTCTAACTTTCGCCACGTTTTCTAATATAATTTTTTTTTCTAATTGTATATAGGATAATTTTTTTTCTAATACAAATTACAAGTATAAATTTCCCTTTGTACATCACCTTAGTCATAGTGTAAATATAGCCCATAAGCACATTTTAGCATTTTGACATGTTTATACTTTTTTCTTTTGATCTTTTTCTCTTCTCTCACTCTCTTATATATGCATATGTATAAATGTGTGTCTGTATCTATAATCAATATAGATACACATATGTGTGTATGTAGACAAACTCACACACTCATAAGCTATATGCAACCAGCAGTTTTATGGTTCAATTAATCATTATGTGTGCAAATGTAGTATATCATCAGTCATGAAAGAATTTTTTATATTTACATTGATACTGGAAAAATTGCTAAGAGTACATTTAAAAAGCTCTTTAAGTTGAATATTAGGGTATATGTCCTTCATATAAGTTCACTTCTCTTTATAATGCTAAAAATATTACATCTGCTTGCATTGGTTTTAGATTTGCTGTTCAGGTTGATACTGCTTTAATTATTTGAATTTTGAATCAGTTTCTGAGTTCATAACATATATGTCTCTTTGCTTTGCTTTGGTATTTTAAGTAACTGAGCCAAAACCTTGCCCCTTTTTTTATTTTTTAATTTTGAGATACAGTCTCACCAAGTTGCTGAGGCTGGCTTTGAACTTGTGATCCTTCTGCCTGCGCCTCCGGAGTCACTGGGATTACAGGAGTGTGCCACCATGCCTGGCTGCTTTGCATTTCTTCTAGTGGCAGTCCACAATGAATATTCAAAGTGGAAAAGTCAGCAGACATTATTGGGTAATTTAAAAAATAGGTAACATTTGAATCTCCTAGCAAGATTTATCACAAAATTATGTGCCAACATTACTGACTTTTGCCACCAAACTACTTATTTTTTGACTTATTTTGCACCAAACTAGTTAGTTTTTAGAACACCACTCAAAGGATTTGTATGGAGAATATCACACACACACAACTCTATGAGTCTTAATTTTATTTGTAAGAATGACTCATTGCTGGCTACAGATGTGGCCACAAATGCCGGTAGGCAACACGGAAGCAGGTCCAAGGCCCATGAACAGTGATGACTTCTCTCCTATACACTCCAGGCATAGGAGTGCTTCCTGACCTTACTTCTATTGACATGTGGATTCCTTTGAACTGGTTATGTAACTATGTTGAATAAACTATCAGCCTCAAAGAACAATTATGATACTTTCCCCATTTTCTCCATTTCTCAAGTGATTATTCTTGGGGTTTGAAATTTAGAAAAGCATTCACATCTCCAAGGAAATGCTGCAAAGGCTCCCATATGGAGACATACTTTTATGTTTACTGTTCTTTACACTTTTCCCTTTCATATTTGTCCTTTCCCTGAAGCACCCTTTATGGGTTTAATTTTTTTTAATATTTTTAATTGTCAATGGACCTTTATTTTATTTATTTATATGTGGTGGTGAGAATTAAACCCAGTGCCTCATATATGCTAGGCAAGTGCTCTACCACTGAGCCACCACCCCAGCCTCCTTTATAGGTTTCTTTAGGAAGGGTAATGGAAATGTCTTTATTCATGTCAATCTTCAAAGGTAACTTTTATGAATATTCAATTTTGACTTCTAGTGTGATAACTATTCTCTCTCTTCATTTTACTCTGTCTTTGGATTCCATTGCAGTGGCTGGGAAATCAATTCCCGGCAAACATTAAAACTTTTATCTTGGTAGAATAACTTTCCTTGGCTTAGAATGGTTTAGGGCTGCAACACCACTGTGGCTGTTTAAAAAAATTATTGTTGACTGCTTCGAGACCCGGGAACATGAGAAAAATCTTATATCTCTCACTTTTATCTCATTATAAGGAGTTAATTGTATGGGACCAAATTTTGAACTTTGAATTATTCATAGAAGTCCAACAATTCAGTATTTAAGTTTAGTTAAGTATATGCATCTAATAAATATGAGGTTTAGATGCTTCTAAGAAATTCTTTGATTATAGTTTTTCTATGAGTATTCATTTATATATGCTAGAGATTTTCATTTGTCTTCATTATAAGTCTTTATGGTCTTTATTTTTTTCATCAGAACTATGTAAAAGAAAAAGACAAAAAAGAATACATTTTTGAAGTACATTCAGAGAAAACATATCAATTGTTCTTAAATTTTCAGGTAAATTATAATATTTTATGAACTGTGGATTCAAAGTCTGGCTTACTATGATGCTGTGGCATAACAGATCTTGGACTAGTTCCAACATTTAAATTCAATTATCAAAATACAAGTTGACCAACAAGCTAATAAAACTTCACCTTGTCAAATCAAATTCCCTAAGTATAAATTAAATATGTACCATCTCATTATTTTAATCAATGTTTCAAGGAGTGCATTTTAGATGAAACAGTCACTAAGTTATAAATTAATAACATTTCACATGTTAGTACAGCATGCGTAATTCTTACTGTAACCCTAATGCCTTTCAGAATCAATCAATGCTTTCTACAAAGTATAATTTTTATTTGGATTAGCATTTGACTTTTGCTCTATGCTATGCATTTCACAGGGAAAGTAGCTGTTTCTTTTAGTAAGTGGTGAAAATTGTTTTATTTCGCTCTCTATAAACATTAAGAAGTTTGCAGTATTGACCCAATATAAAAAATGAAAAATATTTGCATCATGAATATTTTCTCTTTTTAAGATATGAATGATTTTGATCTGCAAAGAATAGTAATCATCCTTAATTATTAAAAATTACTTGGAGGACTATCAGAACAATAGTATGCTCATTCATTCCTGAACTGATTCATTTTTAAAGTATATTTTGAGAGCTGACCTTATTTCAGGTCCTGCATTAGGTACTAGGGCAGTACACAGAAAGATAGAGAGAAATTGCCTGAAATTTGTAGTCTATCAAGGAAAACAGGTAATGAACAAGTATTAGCTCTGTATTTGGTACAGTTCTAGGTTGGTATTTGAGTTTCTAAGTAATCTCACATTCTGCAAAGTTGCTTACTGAGATACAGGTATATTAACCAGGATAAACAAAGTTATGATGAGTTAATAACAAGGATAAACACAGTTCTTAGTGACTGTCCCGTCCGGCAGGACACATCAACGTGGGCAGCGAACCTAGATGGGGAGGAATGAAGGGACAAGAGACACGAAAGGTGACAGCAAGACAAGAGTTCTGATCAAGCTGCAAACTTTTATTGTTCACACAGGGGTATTTATATGCTGGGGATGGGGAAGCTCTCTTACCGGCAGTTGCTGGATGTCTGCACAAGGTGAGATAACCGCAGGATGTTTCAGGAAGATAGGTTTCAGGAAGATAGGTGGCCGCAGGATGTCTCAGGGAGATAGGTAGCTGCAGGATGCCTCCCAGGGGGCTGTCAGGCTAATCTTTGAAGGAGAATTTCCTTCTAGTCCTGACAAGTGACCTGAACCAAGTACCTGAATTTCTCACGCTCCACATCCAAAGTTGTTTGGCAAAACTCTATCTGTTCATCATTAGTCTGATGGAAGCCACACCATGTTATGATGCTATCATTTCAATTAGAGGTTGTTTAGGTTTCAACTCAGTAGAGAAAGATCCAGAAATTCTTGCACTGGAATTAAATGTGTCTGCCTCAAAGTGACATGTCATTTCTACTTACATTTCTTAATTTCAGTTAGATGTAAAAATGTTATCCTCTAAGCATGTACAAATACAAGAGGGCAAAATACTGATGAACACTGTTAATATCTATCTTGGAAAACAAATCTGATCATTAAATATTCAGTATATTCTTCTTCCCACTCATTTTACATGCTCAGCCCTCCAATAGAGAACTTTAAATAACCAGTTATGACATTAAGATAAAAATCCAGTGATTTTTCGATTAAGGCGTAATAAATGGTGGTTACCAGATTCAGATGCAGTTTCTGTTGATCCCAATGACTCTGAAACAAAAAGGTACGTTCTCTTTCTCTACCTCTACCCAATCCACATGGTGCATAATGGTAGGAAAAAGACAAGGTAACAGCAATAAACAACTCCATCTGTGATGGGGGGAATGGAGGGCAATCAGAATTCACAGATATGTACCATTTGTGAAATCCCACTGGCAGATGTTGTGAGCCCTAAGAGTAAGGGCTGCTCTTTGCATGGGCCCTGAAATCTTCTCAGAAGAGATCTCTTGTCTACTGTCCTCCATGGCCCTTACCTTTGTCCACCCAGAGGTTCTTCCTTTTCTACTAGACTGCTGGTCAAACCTGAAATGGGCATTGTGACATATGCTGTTATTGAGGACCACATAAATTATTCAGTCCACTTCCTGCATGTATGTAGGTACTGGAGTGACTGAGACTGATTTTTAGGTCTTAAGTAGTCAAAGGCTCCTGGTTTCTTTTATCAGTACAGTTCTTTCAAAAATATGAAAGGATTCTTATCTATTTGGTGCCAGCAAACTCTCTCTGCAAAAGTTGTTTGGCAAAACTTTTCTGTTCATCATAGTCTGATGGAAGCCACACCATGTTATGATGCTACTAGCCACACCCTTCATTCTTTTTGAGGCAAGGTTCCCATTTTGAGCCTGTTGGCTTTGGTGCGGGGTAGAACAGTTGTATCTTATTCTCTTAATTCTGCATCATTTCTTTTTTGTAGTTGAAAAGTTTCTTTAGCAGGACTTCCACTTTAGGCTATGACACAGATCAAATTTAACCTCCTGCTTTAAACAACTAGAAGACTGGAAGAAATATACAAAACAGCTTGTTACAGAAATTGGAGAAAGGCAACACAGGACTCTGGTCATTGAGAAAAAGGATACACATGAGTTTGATGACGATGTTTTCCTTTCCACCTGGAAGCACATTTGGGACAGCAACATAGAGAAAGATGCCAAACAGAATCATAGCCAGGTAGTTTGAAATTACAGGAAAGAGTTCCAGAGAGGCAACAGTGCAACAGGAAAGAGCTCCAGATATTTGAGTATGAGTTTCCTAGACATGTTACCTAAGTAATAATCTATTCATGCATAGGAGAAAATTCTGTGAAGTTCAAGGCATAACTCATCCAGAAACATGGCTAATCACTCAGGAGAGACTCCCAAAGTAGTAAGTCTAAACATCCTTAAGAATAAAGAATAAAGAGACTACTTTAAGAATAGTAAGACTTAAGAATAAAGAATACTTAAGAATAAGAATAAAGACTACTCTAGACCTGTCCTAACAGAGTTTAAAAACAAGATTTACCAGGATCAAACTGAGCAGCAGGTAACTGTATTGTCTATCAGAACAAAACCCAACTTTTTGAAAAAAGTCAACAAAATCCATATTTTCAACAATCAATATAAATAAACTACAAATCCAGAATTGAGAGAGAGAGACAGAGAGACAGAGAGAGAGAGAGAGAGAGAAAAGTTACTAGACATGTGTTCTGACTAGAATGATCTGAGTTCCAGTCTCAGCTTTCCCACGTACTGATCACTGGAACTTAGGCAACTTGTCAGCTTCTCTGAGCTCAGTTTAATTACATCTGAAATGATTATAATTATCTCACTGAGCTTTTGAGAGGACTAATTTAATACACAAAGACTGCTTAGAACAGTGGTTTAAATAAATGTATACTACTGTTGTATCTATCTGTAGGTTTAGCTTGCACATAGATATAGTGATCACCAAAACACTGGAAGATACACAGTGGAGGACTGAGTCTGTGTGCTGCCTGCCCTCTGTGAGCACAGGCAGGAAATAATAAGAGGTGTTGGCTACCCTACTATACACACCTATCCTCCTCTGTAGTTAGTCACCTGTGAAATGACTCAGTGCCTCCAGGCCAGGCACTGTGCTGGGTATGATGATACATATGTTATCTCACTGAGTGAATTAGAATCCCCTCAGAGTGACATTTTCTCAAACATTTTATATATTACCATTTGGACTGAAAAACAGCAGTTCATGAATCTGATTTTTCTGAGTTGAAAGTTAACACAAATGTCTAATAAGAGAGAGGTTACCAGCCTAGATGTTGACAAGACTTGAAGCTCTCATCTCTACTCTGGTTTTACTATAGAAGTCCAAAGACATCCTATATTCTAAACACAGGTGTAGCTCCTGCATCATTCATTCACTCAAAATGTATTTACTGAGGGCCCACCTTGTGCAGGGCACTCCTGCAGATTCTTGAGATCGATCACTAGTCCAAACAGGAGAAAATGTCAATGCTCATGCAACATATGTACTACATTATTAGGAAGACACAGAGAACATGGACAATTCATGTAAAGTAACTTATATAGGTATTTGGAAATAAAATTTCCAATTTGGTAAAAAATTTCATTAGTTTGTCTCTACTTTGTGACAAACTTTATTCTTCAGTCAGTAATCACCTTTTCTCTCTGGTAACCCCTACATTCACGGTCAATACATACCTCAGAACTCTAAGTATTCTGGAAATCATCTGGTTCAAACTTCTCATTCTATAACTGTGACAATTGAGACCTTCCAAATTAAGAGGACTTGGCTTAAAACTTCAGAGTGAAGTTTCTGCCTTTGGCAGATATGTTTACCAATAATAGATTTCTTGTAAAAATTAGGTAAAACTTGAGTCCTCAATTAAAGGACTCAACTACAAGATCATCTAATTCATGATGATTTTGTAGTTGAGTCCTCTAATTGAGTTTATTTATAATTCTATTTATACGACATAGTACTTACATAAGTTAGAAATGAGTTTAAATGACAGCAAACACCAATGCAGCAGTCATTGATTTCTCTTTCATGTGAAGGAAACATGGAGATGGGTGACTCTGGGATAGCATGGCAGCTCTACAATATTCATGATGCAGTCCCTTGCAGCTCACTCTGCACCATCCTTGGAGTATGTCATTGTTCTCATGTCCAGGTTGGCTCCTGTAACCATCATATCTTTGATCTAGACAGCCTGGTAGTGGGATGGGAAAAAAGGGGCAAAGTGTGTTGCCACGGTATTGGTGTCTATGAGGGCTGATCAGAGAGGCAGCTTCATTAGGAGTGAAAGAAAATAAGGCATTTATTTCAGGGACCTTCCAGAACTAGGTTATTGAACGGCTGTTTGGCTCTGTATATGATAATCCTGCTGAGACAGCAGGGCAGGCAGTCATGAAGGAAAGATGAACATTGTCAAGGTGAGTTTTGTGAGTCAATGCAGGTAGGTTATAGTCCCCAGACATTAAGTCTAAACTAATCTGGGTTTGCTGTGAAGGTATTTTTGTGGATGTAATCCAAGTCTATACTCCATTGACTTTTAAATAAGGAAAATGATATGGGTGGGCCTGATGCAATTAGTTGAAAGGCCTTAAGGGTAGAACAGAGGCTTCCCAGAAAGCAAGGAACCTTTGCTTGTGGACAGCAGCTTCAGCTTATGCCCAAGAGTCCAGCCTGCTTTGTCTGACAGCCTTCCTTACAGATATTACACTTGCCTGGCCAGCTCATACAACCACACACCCACACACACACACACACGCACACATACACACACGCACACACACATGCACACACACACACATACACACACACATACACACATATCTATTTATATATCTCTACCACTTCTAGTGCAACACTGACTTGTAAGCTATGATGTTATTGGGAAGGACACCCTGGAACCCACAAGAACAAAGTGAAATCTGCATCAGTCCCTACCTCTCTCCAAGCCTCCAATTTCAATGGTGTTGGGGACCTGGAGGAGAGGCTGGTACCCTCTGTCATGGAGCTAACATACTCCTTGTCAACAAGTTGCAGAAGTCAAGAAGGAAATCCAGAAGGACATGCTAAAGAACTTCTGCTGTTTCCTTGAGCCACAGGGCTATGCAGGGTGTGTGGCCACAACAACAGCTGACTCTACATGGAACTTGCTAGTACAAACGTGGCTCCAATATTGTGTACACTTCTCTTGTGGCCCAAAGTTCAGAACCATCCAGGGAAGATCATTCTGGGAATCACTGTTCCAATTAAGTTAGGGGGACATAGTAGAGAGCCTCCACAGCTCAGTATCTTTGGAAAGGTTTCTTGGAATCTTCTACAAAACACCACCACCTTTTATAGCTCCTAAGTCAGAACTAAATCACATAATTACACCTGGCTACAAGGTAAAAAAATCAGAAGTTCTCTTCTACAGAGGGAAGAATGAAGACTGGAGCACAAAAATAGCCCTCTCTACCTCCTTACGGGATCCAGTTCCTATCTTCTACAGTCTAACTTTTTAGGAAGGGAAATAAGACACTAGATGAACCTGTATTGAGTTTTGCGTTTTCAGCTAAGTAGAAATACTTTCCCTTCATAGTCCCTTGGAAAACTTCTCTGAGTGTTTTTATGATTAAAGAACTTTCCATATATCAGAGCGTTATCCTCAGTACAGCTGTGAACCACTATAAGTGGGAGATTCTTTACCCTGGGTGTCCGCAGTATTTTATATGGATTAGCAGTAGGACTTCTTAAAGGCCTTTTGGGGAGCTGTTTTCTTTCCCTGGAAGAAGAGAATGCAGAGTGATGACCAGGGGCCTCCCTTATACAAGCAGTGACTTGGGGGATCTGCTTTAGTACATTGAAAAGGAAACTAATTTATCGTGTGGATTTACATAGATAAAGATTTTATTTCAGTGCCCCTTTGTACAAATTCATCTAAATCAACTCCAGTTCATATTTGTGCAGCAATGATATTTAATGTTTATTGAGCTTTACCACAGACCAGGCACTAGTCTAAGCAATTCAAGCACATGTCCATATTTAATCTCACAAGAACTCCATGTGGTATCACTATTACTCACATTTGACAGATGAAGCATGCATAGTAAAGTAAATTGACAAAATCACTTAAACGGGGAGGATGAGGGGTAGGATAGAGCTCCAGAGCTTTTCTCTTGCATCTCCCAGATGGATATCTGCAGCTTGACATATCCCAGAAACACTGTGTTCTGCACTGTCTTCTTACTAGGGTAGAAAAGTGAATTTATGAAGGGAAAATACTGCAACAAGGGACCCACACAAAAGGGGCCTCTTCCTAGCCCACAGATGACTGGAAAGTTAAACTAATTAGAAGCTGCACTGAAGGCTGATTCTGATTAAATAGTTAAATACATAATACCCTTCCAGGACACTGAAGTCAGCCCTAAGAGAAAAACCAGGAGACTGGTAGGAAAAGGATAGGGAAGGAGGGAAGACCTCCAGGGACACTTGTCTGTTGGTCTCTCAGCTTCCACCCACACCGATTTGGACAGCAGGGACCTAGGTGTGTTCTGTGAGCATTCATGGAAGCTGCAGGGGCTCAGCATATGACAGGGGCTCAATAATGTTTTAGGAAGGACTAATTGTTGGAAGGGGCTTCAGAGCAAGGTGTCAGTTTAGAACCTTCTAGATAGGTACAGTGTGCTCCATTGTATGCGGAACACAGGACTCCAGAAGCAGATTTTGTTTTGTTTTGGTGTCATCAGGATCCAGTGGGGCTTGGAACCCCTATGTGGCACCATGACTGGGCCCACTTCTCAGGCAGGTTTGGTGTGGAAGTTTGACAGAAGCCACCCAACAGTGCTTATGCAGTGAGATAGCTCTGAGATTGCCTGGTAAGCAGGCAATCAGATGCAGAGGATGCAGTTTTTCATTGCTCTTAAATTCACCTCATAACTCTTTGTGGCCACGTGACTGGCAGGGCAAGCCCCAGACAGGTCGAGTGTTGCAGAAAATATAAAATGAGTCAGAAGCTTGTAAGTCCATGGAGGGTTGTTTTTCCTCAGCATCTAATAAACAAAGGGGTCCCGGCATAACAAACTGCCAGCCTGCATTCACCTCTTGTCTCAAAATTCCTCTTGGCTCCCCTATCTTTTGTGTTTTCAGTTTGGAAATGGTATATTGGAAAGACAGACTGAACAGTGGCATTCAAAATCCAAAGGCTAGAGACATTTCTGCCATTCACAGAATTTATGAAAATCCCTTGTCTCCGGAAGGCTCTGGAGCTCAAAATGCTCAGCGCAACCCGCGCGTTCCCTGCAGCAGCTGGAAGTGGAGCTATAAATAGAGCGGGGAGGGAAGCGCCCTCCGGAGGGGGAGCTGGCGGGAGATTCCCAGCTCTCCCCTCCGCGGCCCCCGCCGCCGCGCGCTCTCGGTTGGGGAAGCCGGCGGGCGGGCGCGCAGCCTTAACCCTTGCGGCGCCGGGCAGCTCCGTGCAGTACCGGTCAGGGCGTGATGCATAACACCGGGAAAAGGGAATCCGGACAGGTTTCTAACCTTGTGTTGCAACACCCAGGATCTGCGATTTCTGTTCTCTGAAGCTCTGATTAACACACCTAGAAAATCTTAACATGCGCGCGCGTGTACACACACACACACACACACACACACACGATGGAATTTATTCCATAGCATTTTTTTTTTAGAAGCTTAAATCCAAACCTTAAAACCAAAATCATCCCCAAATTTGGTCTTGGGAATAATGTTGGCTTTCACAGTGTTGGCACAGGGTTCCCCCTCCCCCCGCCCCTGTGTTTTATGCTGCTTAAGGACAGTTTTCTCCCAAAGGAACTATTAGGGGAAATGGTGTGGGGTGTGTGTGTGTGTGTGTGTGTGTGTGTGGTGCGCGCGCGCGTGTTTTATTTTTGGCGCATGCACACCCTCTGTAGCCTCAAGGTCGGCAATACCCTGAGCCTTCGCGGGCCCCCAGCCGACCCTGTACCTTCCAGCCAGCCAAGGACTCCGGAAGGAGGGAGTCCCCAGTCCCGGCGGGGCGTCCTGAGACTAGGTTCAGTTTTTAGCACGGTCGGTACTGAAGCAAAGCAAGTGGGAGCTGGGTTCCCCGAAGATTTACTTGTATCACCGCGAGTGGGAAGCGGGGGCCTGGCTGGTTCCAGCCGCGCCCCCCGTCCGGTGCCCGCACCCAGGGGCACCCCCGCCAGCTTTCCGCGCCCCGGACCCGGGAGGAGGGGGTGTGCGGTGCTCCCTGGCAGCGAGCTGTCACGGAATTTGACACCCGAGTGGCAGCTGGTCCCGGCCAGGACTCCTGTCCTTCTCAAATGGAAACACTTTCTCCCAGTGAACCTACCGGAATTCTCCGAGGAATCGCACTTGGGCTTTGCCCCCTGGCGCATTTAACCAAGGCCGCATTTACCACTTTAAGGCGAGGAATTCTTCAAATGGAGCGGGGTTCCTGGTTGCAGAACAAGGTAAGCTCGCGACGAAGGTGACATTGTTTGGGGGCTACAGATTTAGTGGGAACAAGTCTCCCCCAGGCAAGATGGTGAAGTTTGCCCTGGGGCTTCCCTCCCCCCCACGCCAGGCCTCAGTTCCGCTGCAAAGTCTCTTCCTGCGCTGCCTTTCCCCCCACCCCCGCCGGGGCTCCTACCTTAAAAAGAGAGATTCGGGAGTGGGTGGGATTCCCTGAAGCTCTTACTTTTATCATGGTAACGTTCTACACTGAAGGTCAAGGCTGTAGCATGACCTGAAGTTTTCCAGTCTCCCCCATCGTCCCTTGCCTTATTTCTCAGCTCCTCTTTCCGTATCTGATCTACTTTTATTCTTTGCCATCCCTCTTTCTAACTTCCCTTTCCTTTGAAAATGTGGATCAAAATAAAAAGAGAGGTCGCGAGTGTTGTGATTCTTGTGTAATGCAATGCTGGGGTTAGAGGGCACATGGATGGATGGTTTATGGGCATTTATTTATCACATATCGTGGAGTACCTACTCTGCTGCTGCTCAGCTGCCTTCAGGTTTGGGGTCAGGGGACTATTTCTTGGAAATAAATTGCGCCGGGAACTACCCCCTCCCCCCCAACATGCTTCTCTGTCTTTCTCTTGACCATAGGAATGTGTATCTGTAAAACAGAAGGATGCAGAACCTGAGGAGAGAGAGCTCATTAGGTCCAGCCTGGCTTGGTTTATGCGCTCCAGTCATTGAGTATAACAAAACGACATCTTAATAATAATAACTGGCACTTATTGAGCACTTGCTATGTTTGTGATGTTATCCTAAGAACATTACAAATATTAACTCAAATGTGAAACCTCTTAAGCACCCCCATGAAATAAGTACTGTTATCTCTCATTTTGTAGGGGAGGCAATCTGGGAATAGGTGATTGAAGTAAGTTGTTCATAATCATAGTTAGTGGGGGAGCTGAGATTGAAACGCAGAGTGTCTGACTCTAGAACATAACTCGGTTCATTGTGTATCTCTGTTATTCATATATGCATATCTCTGTTATTCATATATGCATCTACCCACTCTGCTTGGTACTGTTCTAGGCTTTGGAGATGGAACAGTGAACCAAGACAGTCAAGATCTTGTATTCTAGTTAAAGGCAACCAATTATACATTAATGAACTGTGTAGATAACATCAGAGAATGGTAGATATCATAAAGGAAGGAGAACAGAGTAATGCCCTAGGAAGGGTGACCTCCACCTGGAGAATGGTAAGAGAAGTTCTCTTTGTAGTGGGATATTCAGGCTGGACCTTGAAGAATTTAGGAGGAAAAAAAATACAAATTAATCAATGAACACAAGAACTGATGGTGATTGCCTTTAGTAATCATGGAATTGCAAACCAAGGCCACAGTGAGATATCTTTCACATGCATTTAGTTGGCTCCAAATAAAAGTTTGACAATGTCATTTCATTGAAGAGGTTGTGAATCTAAAGGATCTTCAAACATTGCTGGTGGAAGTATGAATTAGAGCAGTGACTTTGGAACACAGGTGGACGTTATAGCCTAATGTGATCATTGGTGTACCTGTTATCCAACTGTTTAGCTTGTTTCTTGCACATTCTCAGCAGGAGACATGTACATGAATATGCATAACATTACAGTTCCCAGTAATGAAAACCTAGAAGGAACTCCAATGCCTCTGACCAGAGAGAGGAAGCAATAGTGCATTGGTGCCTCCGGGGCTGGGGGACTATTATACAACCATAAAAAATGAATAGAGTAAGTGACATATAACAATATAATTAGTTCTTTACAATGTAATATTAAGTGAAAAGTCTAAAATATTGCATAAAGCATGGTAGTTTTATATTAAAAGCTACTAAAATACCCAACTATTTAAGAATATATAAAAACACATACATACATATTATAATGTTATATAAATAAGAAAGTAAGAGAATGATGATCATGAGATTTGTGATTATGGTTTGCTTAATGAGGAGAAGCCAGAGGACTATCTGGTTGATTAGAGGCAAGCCGTTGGCAAAGCCTGAGCCAAGTTTTGGTTGGTAGGGCCAGGTATTCCTACTACGTTATTCAAAACAACTGGTAGTATGACAGGCCACATGTGGACTAATGATGAGAGTATATGATGAACTAAATATTAAGATTAACTCAGTTCTGCGCATGGTGGTCTGAAGTGGAGAGCAGAAAGGAAGGAATATACTGGAGGTAGATGCTTTAGCTGGGGGGAATGGAGCTGGATGTTATAAGGAGGAGAAAAGCAGCCAGAGTAAGGATGGACCAGCAGAGGTGAACTGGGACCAGATCACGCAGAAGAATGTAGGGTTTTAAAGAGGAAAGTGGCCTCACTGGGCTTGAGGCTTTAAAAGACTGCTCTGGCTGCTGCATGAAGAAGGGACAATGGGAGTGGCTATCAGGAGGCCCCTGCAGTAGGAGGGGGGAGAAGATGCTGGCAGGACTGCGACTGTGTTTCTGCAGGTTATTTACTGCACAGGGTGCCCAGCCTGGGGGTTAGGTCACTGAAAACCCAGCCGGTGTTCCTCCATCAGCAAATGTCCTAGTGCCCGGCGGTGAAGGGCTAGAGGAAGGGCACGGTTTTCAAATGGCACAGAGAGCTCTGTAGGCCCGCAGGAGCCTGAAGGTGGGTCAGGGCGGTGAGGGAGGACTTGAAGAGAAGTGGATGATCAGGACCTTTTCTGGAGGTATAATGGACGAGACTTGGTGGTGAGTTAGGTATAGGGGTTAGTAAGAGAAAGAGAAATCCAAGATCTTTAACTCCTGGAATTTTTGTTTGTTTGTTTGACTGCAAAGATATTGATTCTGTGTTTACAGAAGAGGAAGAGCAGGGAGGGTTCACATTCTGGGGGGAAAAAAATCACACATTTTGGGCACATTAATTTAAAAACGCAAGTAGAGAGATCTGGATGTTAGACATGAGTCCGAAGCGTGAGGGAGATTTCAGGGTCAGGCACAATTGTGGGAAGTGGAGTATATTTATGGTTTAGTTAAGATTCTGCACCTGGTTGTCATTGTCAGCTTGTGAACTGCGTTGGACAGGGAAACTTGTCTTTTTTTTTTTTTTTTTTAATCTCTAGCAAGGTGTAAAGGAGAATAGGTTATCAATAAATAGGTTATCTGTTGAATAGATGACAGAAAGGTATATAACAAAGGGAAGTGGAGGAAATGCCCCAGGCCTCTGACCCGCTGGTGAATGAAGCCTCAAGCTGTGTGGTTTTCAGTCCCTCATGAGGCTGAAGTAGGTTGATGGGTAAGCGGACGTGAACCAGTGGGCTGGGGGCTAGTGTCCATGTGGGGCCCAGAGCTATTCAGCCAGAAAGGACAGGGTGGCCAGGAGAGCCCTGAGCGTTCAGTAAGGAAGAGCAGGGGGCACTGAGCCAGAAACAGGGACACACCCAAGAATACAGCAACCCTGGTGCATCCGGGGAATGTCCATCCAGCAGGAGGAGACAGAACTGAGGACAAATAGACGGATCCAGGACAGTCGGTGCTAATGGAGCCTCGAGGCTTAGTGGCCATTATATTGCAGGTGTTTTCCGTAGACACCAGGTAGCCAGCTGCAGGCTGGATGCCTGCCATGTTCCCTGCCACTGCAGCCCAGCACTGCCTCAGGCTGTGTCTTGTGTTTTGTGACATCTCATTTAAGGAATCTTTGCTGAGGTCTTCCCACAGAAGATCCCCATCCCATCACCCTGCTAGGCCAAGTATGAGGCATTTGGCTTGATGTGGGTGTCCAGTGCCTTCACAATACCCTCCTGGTACCAGGCCCTTACCACCCTTGGGCCTGACATGGCTCTCCCATGCCAGCACATCCTACCACCCTGGTAACATCTAGTTCTCAGCCTCTCACGGCCATTCACTTCTATTGACTTGTCCCACTCCTTTCCTCAAATGGATGTCCCTGGTCCCTCACTCACTGGTGTATCTCTAATGCCCAGTACAGGGCCTGGCATTCAGTTTATGGGCAGTAATGGTAAAAGGCAGAAAGGAAGGAGGAAAGCAAGGGAGAAGCAGGAGTTCTTCTCTCTGCTTGACTTTGAGTTGATGAGACCATCCCACCCTCACTCATGATAAAGGCACAAGCACCCTCTTTCTGCAGACAGAAATGTCTGAGCAAGGAATTAAGAATATGGGCTCTGGAAAACACGAGACTTACACTAGACCTACAATTCCACTCGGACTCCACCACCCATAGCCTGGTTGGAGGTCACTTACCTCTCCAGGACTCAGTTTTGTCATCTGAGTAGCAACAAATCCTACCACAGAGCATAGCTGTGAGTTTTAAATGGGATCACGGAGGGAAAGCGTGGGGCGCAGTGCCTGGCCTAGAGGAAGGTTCAGCTATCATTGTGTTCCAAGTCATTTCAATGTCAGTGACTCTTGTTGAGCAACTTCAACGAATGCTTTAAATTCTAAGATTTGGGGCTCCTTGTCTAGTGGAGCCAGGGCTCTGGAAGTGGGGTAGTAAGCCCTTTTTGGCAGATGGGGAACTAATCCTGGGCACATGGGCATTCGCTGTCTGATTTCTCACATTTTTTTTTTTTAAATTATGTTGCGTGGTCTTCACACAATTCACAACTAGCTGGGAGCCTGAATAATAGTGAGGATTCAGAAATTATTCATACAGCATTCCATGAACAGTGATTGAATGTCTTCCTATGTAAATGGAGACACAGTGATGACTAAGGTGCAGTCTCTGCTTTCAAGGAAATCACAGTTCAGTGAGGCGGCAGGCAAGCAAATGGAAAATGATACTATCTACATTTAAGGGACCACCTCTGGTGCACCCCTATCTCATGAAACCCTCACCCCACACTGCTGGGGAGAGTAGTGTGAACATAGTAATACTGATGGGCCCTTGTGTTTGCACATAGATTTACAATTTACAAATCATATTCACTTTGAATTATTTCACTTGATTTTCACAATTGTATGAGATAGGCAGAGAGCAAAAGTGTATCATGCAGGATAAAGCTGTGATCTTCCTTCCAGCCCTGTGGCACAATATTCCCATTTGGGAATCTGTCTCGACTGCCCTTCTTGTGGAGTGGGGTTTGGTTCTGATTCTGATCTCAACCCTTAGATTTGATGGCCAAGTGTAGCTATCCTCCCTGTTGGGATGTTTGTGCTCTGTCACCTACACTGACAACTCATCAGGTGGCTTTGTGCAACCATTTCAATCCCTGAGATTCTTGGAATTGGCTTGATGGTGAAGCCCAGGTGAGGATCAGGATGGTTCCTATGCTTGTCCAACCGGGAAGTGGAGGAACTGGAACAAGAACATTTGGGTTGCTTAGTTTTAAAAGCTTTTGCAGATGTTTCTCTTGAATAGGAAAGAGTCACTTATCCTTCTTAAAAATGGGATGACCCATCTGCACTTTAATGAGAATGTTTTGACTGCAAGTGGTCATTTATGGCATATTTTAGAAGTCTTCCAATATGTAATTCATTAGTGATTAAAATCTGACGATTGATTATCTACATAAGGTATATGGGTTCTTTTCTCCCTCGAAATTTGACCAGGGAAAGCAAAACTCACAGACTTACTTGCCATATGATTCTAGCATAGGAAAATGAGTTCATTGTCCAGAACAACATGTGTATTTCAAATGTATGTTTGTATTTTTATGTCTGTAGAAGACACTGTATTTTTGCTGCCCACAATATGTCTGGAGGAGGGGGTTGCTCCAAAACCTCCTGCCAGACCTGCAGTGTGACAAGAGGATGCCCTGCCTATGGCACTCTGGCAGTGTCGAAGGAGCACCTCTTTCTATGCAGCTGGAACTCTGACCACAGTAACTTGGGTTGGATTATCTTATGTAGGGGGAAAGTTGGTTAAATGGCTATTTTCTTTGACTTTATAGATATGGGGTTTGTGAAATACACAAGAAATAAGAGCTATAATTTATCAAAGGTGAGTTTTGACAAGAGTTTTTAAATTTTCATTTACCTTAAAATTTTGCCCCCAGAGATTCTGACTCAGGGACCAGGGTAGAACCCTCAAATATCCATTTCTAACATCTCTCATGTGATGCTTATGCTGCAGGACTGTGGGCCATATTTCATGAGGCACTGACATGGATCACTTTTGAGGAGACTCAGGTACTGATAATGGTGTTTCAGAAACAAAACTCACCAGAATGGGACCAGTCTAGCAGATGGAGATAAAGAGAGGTTGGGATGACCACCTGCTTTGGTTTGACACAGACCGGCCTGGTTTTTTTAGCACTGAAAGTTTTGTATCCCAGGAAACCAATCAGTCCCAGACAAACTGGAAAGTTGGCCACCCCTCAAGGCATAGCATATTAGGGATCAAGGCATACATGTTAATTGGTACAGAAACCCCACTAACTCTTTTCCTAGTGCGCAGAGAGACCAATCTGAATTAATAAAAAGTCTGAATTATAATGTGTATGCATGTGTTTTAAGAAATATTTTGTTTTGATTCAATTGATGCAGTTGTGTACCCAAAGATCATTTTGTATTAGTTGTATAGGTAAGACTCACAGGGAGTTATTAGCATCCACAAAATATAAACAGATAAGTAAACTGTTTTTCTTTTAAGGCACTTAAAATTTTAAGGTAAAATTTGCTTGGCAAAACTTTCCATTGCTTCAGCCTAAGCTAGCTAAAAAGAGTATTGCATTTCTAAATGAAACCTAAATGAATTTTTACTATAAATTCACATTGAAGACCAACAGTCAAAGTTGAAGCTTGAGTTTTTGCTTAACTTTAAGGGAGATATGTTTTTTTCTTCCAGCTCAGAGAAAAATTTGCTCTCTGCCTTGTCTTGATGGTTTTGATGTGTTCTGGGAGAGACAGGCCTTACCCACTGCGGACATTTCTGCTTGGTGTGTCCCTCACTGCACTCTCCAGATCCTATCCTGGATCTGAAACATTTTCCTACAGTCTCTCAGAGAAATGACTGACAACACTAAACCCCAGATGATGTTTGTCAGGGATGTGTCTGAACTTGCTGGCTGCCCTTTGTCAAGGCATCTCTGGCCAAAATTAGCACTGACTGACCCTTCCTGCTGTTTGTTATACCTCTGTTGCAAAACAGAAATCTGATTTTGCCTGCTGTGGGATGGTGGAGATAGCTGAAGATGAAATAATGGCTGGCATGCATCAAATCATGCCTTCCATGCTCTGGGTCCCGAGTCTTGCCCCCAGAGATTCTGATTCAGGGACCAGGGTAGAACCCTCAAATATCCATTTCTAACATCTCTCATATGATGCTTATGCTGCAGGACTGTGGGCCATATTTCATGAGGCACTGACATGGATCACTTTTGAGGAGACTCAGGTACTGATAATGGTGTTTCGGAAACAAAACTCACCAGAATGGGACCAGTTTAGCAGATGGAGATAGAGAGAGGCTGGGGTGACCACCTGCTTTGGTTTGACACAGACCGGCCTGGTTTTAGCACTGAAAGTTTTGTATCCCAGGAAACCACTCAGTCCCAGACAAACTGGAAAGTTGGCCACCCCTCAAGGCATACTAAGCAGGCGTATCATGGCAGCTTTGTTGTGTTTAAAGAGACTGGTGTTTAGCTTAAATTTTAAACCCACAGCGTATTTCAAGATGAGCCACTGAGCACACTGTGAAATGACATGTAGCAGTGTATAACTGAGGTGTTACTAGAGTCTTCGGCTTTTCTAAATCTCTATCCTTACAAGTTATGATAGATCAAGGGTCCCCAAACTTTTCTGCACATTGGAATCACTTGGGGAGCTTAAAAACTAAAATAAATGCCCATGATCTAACCCCAGAGACTCTGAATTACTTGGTTATAGCTGTGGCCTGTGTGGTTGTAGGTTCAAGAAGATCCTCAGATGATTCTAATTTGTAGACACATTTAGGAATCTCCCCAAATGGCAACCATTAATGTCCCACTTTGTGCTGATGTGGCATTCATCCTATCAGGAAGTAGGGTCTGTTTCCTTTTGAATCATACTATCTGTGTGACTTGATTTGAACAATAAAATTTAGTAAAAGTGATATTTGGACTTCTGAGGACTGGTAACTTTTGCTTCCTTCTGGGAGCCAGTCTCTCTGTCAGAGGTCTGACTGGCCTGGGTCCACGATGTAAGGAAGCTCAAATGCTTTGGGGAGAGCTGCTATGTGAAGTAGGAACGAGACATTAGGTATGTGAATGATGCTTTCAAGGACTGGAGTGAGATGAAATCTCAGTGTAGTTTTAATTTGCATTTCTCTAACTGCTAGAGATGTTGAACCTTTTTTAAATATATTTGTTGACCATTTGTATTTCTTATTTTGAGAAGTGTCCGTTCAGTCCATTTATTGATTGGGACTTTTTTTTTTCTTTTTCTTCTTTCTTCTGATGTTAAGTTTTTTGAGTTCTTTGAAATAAACCTCTTATTTCTCCTTGATGAAGTTATATCCCAAGGGTTGCTAACTCCACAAACTTCTGGCCTCGGATCCAAGCACCCTACCATATGACCACTAGTTTTACTCCAGTTCAAACATGGAGGGACCCTGACCAAGTCACACAAATAGTAGGAAGAGGTTGAGGGAATCTAAGAAGGTGCATATGGGTGTTTGTTTGTTTAATTTGATTATAGGTTTTTGCTAAAACAAACACTGTGAGGTATGGCTTTAAATCTTAGACGGAGAGACTATATTAGTATGTATTCTTTTTTTAATTTTAATTTTTAAAACTTTGTTCTAATAGTTATACATGTCAGTAGAATGTGTTTTGACACATTGCACACAACGGAGCACAACTTCTCCTTCCTCTGGCTGAATGTGGTGCAAAGTCACACTGGTTGTGTAATTATACATGTATATAGGGTAATAATATCTGTCTCATCCCACCGTCCTTCCCATTTCCACACCCTCTTCCCTCCCCTTACTCCCCTCTGCACAATCCAAAGTTCCTTCATTCTTCCTTTCCCTCCTCCCCCCCCCCCCATTCATAGCATCAGCATCTGCTTATCAGAGAAAACATTTGGCCTTTGTTTTTCTGGGTTTGGCTTATTTCACTTAGCATGATAGTCTCCAGCTTCATCTATTTACCTGCAAATGCCATGATTTCATTAGTATGGATTCTTATTTTACCTTTTGCCATATGCTCAGTATGAATTCCAGCATAAATGCAATAATAGTGTTGACTGGTCTTTTCCCTTCCAGTAATCACATCAAAAACAACACTCACCCTGGACATTTGCAAAAGTAGTTATAGCACCTGTTTCCTTCTTTAGTTCATTTTAGGATTTGATTCTCATTTTACTGCTTTGTAGAGCCAAGCCTTTTTAAAAATAAATATATAAAATGAGGTATGCATGTTTTATAGCCTTGAGAGAGAAGCCAAACACCAATAACCTAGCACTCCTGAACATCATCCTCTTTGATGAGCATTAACTCTTTTCCTAGGCAGGTTTTTTGTTTTTTTTTTTTGAATGGGAAAAAGAACTTTGAGTGTAAACATTATGTCATGTCTAGTTATTTCCTGAAACTGGGTGGTTCATAAATATCAGTAGCTCTATCTGACTATCATATTTTTTACAACCCAATCCAAACTTGAAGTAGTAGCCATAATATAAAATAATCAAAAGTCTACTTGATAATCCCAGCAATTTGGGAGGCTGAGTCAGGAGGATGGCAAGTTCAAAGCCACCCTCAGCAACTTAGCAAGACCCTGTTGCAAAGTGAAACATAAAAAGGGCTGGAAGGGCTGGGGTTATAACTCAGTTGGTAGAGGGCTTGCCTCACATGCACAAGGCCCTGGGTTCAATCCCAGCACCCCCCCACACACACACACACATATATACCACACACACAGAAATTCAAAAAGGGCTGGGGATGTGGCTCAGTGGTTAAGCAATCCTGGTTTCAATCCCTGGTACCAAAAATAAATAAATAAATAAATAAATCAATAAATAATAAAGTTTATTTGACATATTGGAAAAGTCCCTATTCAGAGCCTAATTTTTCTGGAAAAGTTGTTTGTATTTGTGTCCCCAGAAATCAGTTTTTTTTTCTTCTTTTAATTGTTTCATGTAACTTAGAAAGAGCAGGCAAAAGGAATTTTGTGTGTAACTAAAGTCTGTGAATGCAGTCAGGCACTGTTTTTCCTGCAGACCAGGTCCCTTTCCTCTCCAAGCTCAGAACTAAGGTGCTTGACTATGGTGGTGTACAGCTGTCAGCTCCTGTCCCTTTGTGGGGCACTGAGAACAAGGTGGTTTCCTCCCATTTCGTAAGTGATAGTCCTAAAACATAAGCATGGAAATACTCTGTGACACAGCAAGATTCACAGAGCACCTATGTTTTTATTCCTTTGTCATGATGCCAAGTGGAAACCATCCTTAGAAATAGAAAGCCCCAGCCTGTGCTATCATTGTTTTCTAGTGACAGCCTTAGGTTCTTCCTAGTTGCACATGAAGCTGACTTGCCTTGCCGTTAATGTCTGGCAATCCACACTTCCCATGAGTGTGATTGTTTTAAATGTCCTCCAAATAAGTGCAGGGTCTTTGGAACTAAGGTTACTTGTTCAATGGAAGGGATGCTCTGTACATGGAAACAGAGCAGTGTTGTTTTAGTTTAGATTTTTTTACCATAGTAAAGGAAGGAAACCTAATCCCAACTGGCAGAAACCAGAAAAGGAACACATCAGCTCATGAGCACAGATAATGGGTGGACCAGCTATATCCAAGATTCAAATAATGACCCCATTTTATTTTTATTATTATCTCTTTGTCTTTCTCTAGCTCTAATTTATGTCTGTCTCTTAGTTCTTTTGTTCGTAGTGGCTTCATTCTCAAGCATGTTTTTCCCCTTGTGGCTCCATGACAAAGACCAATGGATCTAAGCTTTACCTTTATTTTAATCAAAACTCTTAAGGTTGAGTTCAAATAGATGGGCCTAGAGTAAGGGCTATTTTTGGATTTTGGAAGAATCTTGGAGTGATTCCCAAAGGAAATTCAAGATGCTGTATCAGAAACATGGAAAGTGCTGACAGGTTGGCAATAACAATGGATATACTATTGTGAGAAAGAGGCTCACTAACTCCTTGCTAAGAGATTCCAGCTACTATAGCTTACATGCCTGTCTGAAAATGGACCAAATTTTCAGGGGAGTAGATTCACATTAACTGAACTCAGAGAGACCGATCTATAAACTGAGTACCAATTTATTATGTTACAGAGAAGACAGACAAACCCAACTGCCACTATTGACAAAGCAGTAATATTTTCTTCTTAGAAAAACCACAAGGAAAGCCAATCATAGGAAATCTGCTAAAAAAGCATGGATGAACGCAGGGGGGATAGTGTCATGTCTACAGAAGCATCTACAACAGGGGCCAGAACCCTGGAATTCCCTGGGTCAGAACAGCATTGTTTCTGGATGGAGAGTCTCTGAAATTTTGATGCCTTGGGCTTGTCTTTTGGCCAGAGTTGATCAAAGGGTGGCCCCACCAACGTTAAAATCATCTTGTAGCTTGATGAGATGCAGGTTTCTGCTTTTACCCCGATGTACAGAATTGGAACTGATGAAATGAATTTGCATTTCCCACAAGCTCTCCTGGCTTTGCCTCTGTAGCATAAGAGTTATTTGTCTAAGCTAATCAAATCCCTTTGTTCACACAGTCCAGGATACAAGTGATTAGATTTCTGCTTAAATTATTAAACAGTTTGCTTTCAAGTTCTTATCAAAGCTCTCAATTTAGAGCATTTTTTAGATTCATCTGAAGTATAACTTCTGATTAAAAAGTAATAAAAATATTTATAGAAAATTCAGAAAGAATCGAGATATAGAAGGGATTAAGCAAAATCATCTAAATTCATGATTTGTTTTATCTTTTCTGTGTGTAGAATCATATCTTTTGTGTGTGGGGACGGAATTTGATTCATGCTTCAAATCTCCAGTGTAATTTGAGAGCATCTCTCCATATCTTTAGTCCTGTCATGATGTTAACGGCTATTCTAAAACTTCATATTTGTAGTTTTACCACCACAGATTATTAAACATATATATTGCTTGTAGGTTTTTACAACTCTGGAAAAATTATATGTTGCATTTTATAATTTGGGAGTGGGGAGGGGTGCTGGGGATTGAACTTAGGGCCTGGAGCTTGCTAGGTAAGTGCTGAGCTACATTCCCTGCTAGAGATATTGTATTTTACTGAAAAATTGATAATATTCAAGGAGGGAGGCCCTTAGGCACGTTCTGAATAAAGAAATATTATAACACAGTCACAGGGGTCATGGTTAATTATCACAAGGTCAGAAAGTGTTGAACTTCCTGTTATTGAAGTAGTTTTTAAGTTTACAGTTTTACAGGTTAATTTAAAAAAATCTAATTTTTGTATCAAATAGTTGAACAGATGCATTTTTCTACAGCAGATATACTTAGCCTCAAGGGTATAGGTCAATATCCTTGGAAGATAGCAGTTCAATGAATTTCTGAATAGAAATATTTCACCCTTTTTAGAATACAGTTGGGCAGAAACTTAAAAGACATAGAAGAAGCATGAATTCAACAGAAAGATTATGGTCACATAAAAATTTTATGAGCACATGGTCTGCAGTTGTCCCAGGTCCTTTTTATTCACTGTTCAAGGTCAGCTTGGCCCTGTCCAGCCCCTGGGCCTCAGATTCACAGTGTGACAATTGACTCTTTTTCCATGGGTGAAAGCCCAGGCTGCTGTCTGTCTGCTGACATATACTTTGGGGTCCTTTATGGCAGCCATTGACAAGGAGAGGCTGCTGTACCTGCATCTGCCTGCTTTCAGGGACTCCGCCTTCCCACTACTCAGAAGAGCCTGGGAACATCCAGGGTGCAGGAGACTTAATTCACCAGGGGTGGAGACTTACAATGAAAGATAGGAGAAGAAGAGACACTGCTTAAATTACTTGCATTTCTTCTCCCACCTCCAGACTTTCCTGAGTTGTAGGACTGCACACAGCCTGTCTGCAGAGGACCTGGAGATTGAGCAGCTGGCTTTGTCTGCGGCGAAGGTACTGCCAGCTCAGTTACAGGTTCATTTTATTTGCTCTCCTTCCCTGATGGACTCGCTCTTGCTTCTTTTTCTGGGGTTACATCCATGTTCACCCTCCACCAAAAATAAAAATAAAAACTAGAGATTTGCCCTCTGAAAAACACCTGTGACAACAGTTTTTCTAGAAGTTATAATTAAATACTGTTGAAGCCTAAAAACCTTCAACTATAGATTTCTAAGATTTTAAAGCCATTTGGGAGTCATGACAGTGTTTTTTTTTTTTTTTTTCTTGCTAGGAAGACTCTAAAGTTCCCCTTATTTTCCATGCTCCTAAATTCTTATGGGTTTCCAAGCTGGCCACATATATCCACCAGGAATATTATTTTCCAGGGATGGGGTGAAAATCTCATATAGCACAATTCAAACTCATAGAGACCAAAGTTTAAAATCTAATCGTATTTTATCAGGTTTATTTATTTATTTATTTTTGTATTAGGAATTGAATCCATGGTACTTAACTACTGAACCATATCCCCAGCTCTTATTTTTTTATTTTGAGACAGGATCTCAGCAAGGTATTTAGGGCCTTACTAAGTTGCTGAAGCTGGCTTTGAATTCCTGATCGTCTTGCCTCAGCCTCCAGAGACAATGGGATTATAGATATGTGCCTCCATGCCTGGCTTATCAATTTTATTTGTGAGCTGTAACTATGAGGGAATGCGGGTGCTACATATATGAGGGAGGAGGACCTGGGTTCTTGTTCCCTGGTATGTGAAATTGGACATATTACCAAACCTCTTTAAATTTCAGTTTGTTTGTATGGAGGGTTGTGGAAATTAACTTTCCTATGTTCATATACGAATACACCACCAGTGAAACCACATCACATACAACCACAAGAATGGGATCCTAATTAGAGTAAATTATACTCCATGTATGTATAATATGTCAAAATACACTCTACTGTCATCTATATCTAAAAATAACAAATAAAAAAGTGAAAAATAAGAAAACATTACACTTCATTAATTAATGAGGAACATTTTCTAGATTCGAGTCATTCACTCACTGGCTTCACAGTTTCAGCATGTTCATATGCCACTTATCTTAAATAGTTTTCTTTCAATTGACTATGTTTTAAACATGAGCGCATGCAAAGCAATGATTTTTGTGAAATCACAGGATTCAGTGGGCTAGCCATATACATATCTAAGTAAAGATAATTAGTTGCAAATAATACAATCCACTGTATCTAATTTAAGCATGAAGAATTTTTACTAAAGGATGTTAGATGGTGCTTAAAATGTCTGAAAGGTCCAGAGGCCCACACCTGCACACCATAGCCAGGAGCACTGACAGCTAGGAAGCACACAAAGCATAGGCCAGGAGAAGTCCTGGAAACCTCAGCAACGGCTGTAGCACCTCACTGAAGTGGCCCAGAGGGGCTGTCACCATTCTACACTTGTAATCCAAACACCCACTCTACCTGCCAAATCACAGTGCTTGTTCCCCTGCTGAAATGTTTGAGGATGTATCTTTTTGAAAGACACTTAGGTCACATGGCTGCTTCAGGGAAGGTAGGGAAGGTGATTTGCATTTCCAGCCTTTATGTTGGAGGCAGTATTGACTGACATAGCAGTTAAGTCAATATACAGTATCTGCCACATGCATTAAAACTGAAAAAAGTTCTTTGGTGTATCACCTAAAGTCCTCCTCTATACAGAAAAACCAAAGTGAATGAAGGTATACATGGAGCCATGTGTAAAGCTCTCAATCTGTGGTGATTTGATATGATTACTTTTCCCTCTTTCAGATAGAGCATCCTCTCTGCTCAGCACCAGAGACACACTACCCATTCTTCTGTTCACACTCACAGGGGATACCAGGTGAGGCTGTGAGGTGCATTGACGAGGCACATAGACTTTGGAGCCAAACTGCTAGGATTCATTATTTTTCTTTACTGTGAGGATCTAAGGAAGGAATGTTAAACTGATTAGCCAAACTAGCTAAAACTCTGTCTTACTCTGGGCATCTATGTTGATGTTCAAATGAAAACTCTATAAGAAGGTAATTATTGCAAATAGTTATTAAAAACATGAAAACAACAAGCCCTGGACAACTTATTCAGCTAAAATAGAAAAATACCAAGAGCACTTGAAAGGACAGGTGGTTCTGTGTCAAGAGTGGACCTTGCTCCTTTCAGATTTGTTGAGGACCAGATTTTGTGCATTTTTAAAGGACAGTGTTAGGGGTGATGACAGTGGCCCATGTTGTCTGCTCTCGCCCTGCCCCAGCCTGGCTCGGTGGAGCAGCTTCCTTTGAAGAGGTGTCTAAGTAAAAGCCTGGTTCTGTGTACGAGGAAATTGACTTGGAATTTATTTCAACTGCCCAGAGAGATTAATGTCCTCAGAAGAAGCTTCAGGACAGTCAGAACTGAAAATAACTTGGTGACAATTTCATGATGAAGAGAAGAAAGTCAGTTACTTTTAAACCTTCTTCAGAGGAGAGAGGCTTTATGAAAATTAAAAGTGATCTAAGGGCGAATATTTAAAAATGCAAAATTCACTTTAATTTTGAAAATGAATTGAAATTCTTGAACTGTATTTCTTTAAGAAGTCACTGGTATATGTCCCATGAACCATAAGATACAAGAAGGTAGGCTCAGTTCCTGCCCACCTTCTTCCTTCTGTTCCTGTGATAGTCACAGCCCTTAGCATGGTGCCCAGTACCCAGATGGTTTATATGTAAGTTCAATGAGTGACAGTTAAAAGGATTTGGTATGACACTCAGTTTAATTGCTAAACACAGATTTGATTTAGGGAAAATTGGTATATATTCCAGAGTTCTAAATTCTACTGTGAGTGCTCATGAATCTCTTAAAGATGGCATTACATAAAGGTGTGACCTGCCTGAATGCACAAGAAAGATCTCACAGGGTTAGATTTTAGAAGGGCTGGGATTTTATAAAAGATATAAACCCAGCAACTTGGGAGGCTGAGGCAGAAGGATCACAAGTTTAAAGCCAGCCTCAGCAACTTAGTGAGGCCCTGTGAAACTTAGAGAGACACTGTCTCAAAATAATAAAGTGGAAAGGGCTGGGGATGTTGCTCAGTGGTTAAGCCCTCCTGGGTTCAATTCCTGGTGTATGTGTGTGTACACAAGCACACACACACACACACATACACACACACAGGCAAACTGTCTATGAAGAATTTAAATTTGCATTTCCATGTGTAACTTTGCATAGAGTCTTAAAGCTTAAATAAAACTGACAGTTTGCTCAAGGAAGTTCCAATTATTTTTGAGGACTCATCAACTTATTAACATTTTACTATAAAATATGCTGTTATGTAAAGTACAGGACTAATTTCACCTGTTTGTGTGGCACTTCAAACCTGGGAATAAAAAGTAAAGTCATACCAACAAGCTCAGCTCTGTTTCTCTGTAAGGTAAGTTGCAAAATTAGCCCCAACTCTTTTCCACCCTTCAGTTCATACACTGACAATAAAAATCCTCGTACTGAGAGGGTAGCACCCATGTCCTTGGCCCTTGAATCTAGCTTGGCCAGGTGACTTGCTTTAGCCAAGAGGGCATCAGCA
Organism: Marmota marmota marmota; assembly: GCF_001458135.2. Taxonomy (NCBI): domain Eukaryota; kingdom Metazoa; phylum Chordata; class Mammalia; order Rodentia; family Sciuridae; genus Marmota; species Marmota marmota. The sequence continues at coordinate 5,931,540 of NW_026000221.1, forward strand.
CACATGTCTCAGGCAGAGTCTTGAAACCCGCCTGCATGTGGGGGCTTGTCTTTTGCTGCTCTGGGGACTCATGCTGCTGCTCCTGTGTAAAGAAGCTTGGACTGGACACCAGGGCCCTGCTGACAGCCAGAAGTAGAACCACTCAGCTCACCACAGATGCAGGACTGAGTCTATGAGAGGCCAGCAGTAGAAAAACCCAGCTGTTCTCAGTCCAAATTGTAAGCCAAGGAGCTGTTTTAAGCCACTGGGTTTGGAATGGTTTGTTGTGCAGCAATAGATAAGCAGCGTACTGGGCACTTTGTGCAGGAATTCCATTCTTCCTTAAATTTCTCCTCAGCAGTTCTCAGAGTTCCACGGGCTGTCATGCATGTTCTCTGAGGTGTATTTCTCCAAGCCACCATGCCTCACTTAACCTCTCTTTTTCCTCTTTGGCTCAGGTTCTGTGCTGCTGGTGTCTTTGGGAGTTGTCATTGTCCAAAGGTGCAGCTCGGGCTATATTGGAGATGACACCCTTTCTAGTTTCCACCAGGAATGCCCACGCTGTAATGTGGAATCCAAATCATGCTGGGGGCCTCTGCGATACCATAATTAGGACAAAATGAGAGACAGGTGTGTGGAGTGAGTGGGAAGAGGCATAAGAACAAAACCAGAATAGACATGAGTTGAGAGCTGGTGGGACCTTTGAGATTGTCTGTTCCAGCTCCTCAGTTTTACAAGAGGCTCTTTGCACAGAGTGCATGTTTCTGGCCCAGGGTCCCATGATCTACGAGTGTCAGCTCTGGGATCAGAGCACAATCCCCTCATTTCAAATTTAGGGACTATTTCCATTCCATTGTTTTTTTTTCTTCATATGCCACTTAGAATTTTCTAAAGAGAAATGTAGATTTGGGGGGAAAACTTAATAATGATAGATAAAAAAATCTGGGGTGTGATGAATTGTCCTTAGAAAATAATTTGAATGCAATGGCAGAAAGATGCCAATTTCTCCTTTTATATGTGCATTATCCTATTTAAATGGCTCTCTCGGGTGGGAAGTATGTTGGAGATGGAGCTTCCACTTAGTTAGGTTTTGCAGCATTTGGACACTTAAGCATCCACTTCTCCCATCCAAGCAGGGTAGTTGGCATTTCTAGTGGTACACCCCATGGAAACTTAGACCACTATTAGCTCAGACACTATGCTGGAGCATAGTGGGGATACCCTCAAAGCCCTCCCATTTTATTGAGCCCTCATGTTGAGCTGTGACCCACTGTGGCAGAGAGATGCCTGAGGCACAGACATCACAGTTGCTACATGGCAGCCTATACTATGGAACCCTCAAGATACTGTAGGGATAGTGGAACATACAGGGGAGACACTAACAATACTGGGTGCTCATATACCAGCATCTAAAGGCAAAGGTCACTGCCCCAGATCTTAAGGGCTATAGCTCTTCTCTCCTATTTTGTATATTTCTGTCAAGTGATAGGTCGCCCTTTTAAGGGTGCCCCTCCTCTTTTCCCCTTCAGTAAGATAATTTCATTAGCAATGCTTGGGAAGTTAGAGAGAAATAGGGAATGGAGCTGTCTCAGGGAGGAGTATAGGACTGTAGTTTGCAGAAGGCCCCATGTTTGTACAGCACCAGAACATTAGGATATCATTTCAAGGCAGAGACAAAGCAGGTGTGTGAAAATCAGAGGACATTTTTCAGCTCCAGCTAGGTGGTGGAGGCCTCACTGTGGCAGAGGGTCAGAGAAAGGAAGGCAAAGCCTTGCTCCTCTCCTCCTCTTGCGCGCATATCCTGCGTGGGCGGTGGAAATGGGGTTCCCCTGGGTGGAATGGGCTGGCTGAGAAATAAAAGCTAGGAAAAATAGAACACCAAAAAAAAAAAAAAAAAAAAAAACCTCAGGACACAGAAAGTAGTTTCAAAAGCAGGGGCAGGACAGGCAAGCCAACTGGTGCCTGCTTTATTTATATCGGGAAACATCAAAGGCCTTCCATAGAATATTCTTCACCAAAAAAGGTTAAAGGTGGGCTGTTCGGTTCCCAGAGGGTTACACCCATTTTCGGAGCTATTGTGAGGTATCTTCCTAGCAGAGCAGAGATAAAGGTCATGTGCATTGGGCAATCTATTGCCCTGGGAGAGCCACGGATAGTTCGCAAAGCCAAACCTAAATCTCCCTGGCTACCATCCTGAGAGAAGATCCTCATGTAATTCACGGATGGCTTCCCACACTCCTCAGCTGGCCACTTTGTGTAATTCTAAACAGAAATCAGGAGTGACTTTATTTAGTTAGAAAAATGTATTTGTCTTAGGTATATTAAAAAATATTTCCAAGCTTTTTTTTTTTAGGTATATTCTTTCCATGTTATTGACTTAATAATACTGCAAAAATATTACTTGAGAATGATCAGTACAACTGCAGTGTAGATCTGAGGGCACTGTCCATTGTGCAAATGTAGTACAGAAAAATCAGGGCAGTCTACTCATAACATTTCAATTTCAAGCTTCTGATGGGTATTAAAAATGATTACAAGGAATTTAAAAAATAATGAAAAAAACACCTTGAGGGTGTCTCTTTAAATTAGGAAACCCAAATTAAGAAGCACATCAATACTTTTAAGGTAAATTAGAATACAGAACACATGTGACCCATGAAAGAGTGACCTTGATAAAAATTGAGAATGGGAGGCGATCTTGTTCCGGTCCTTCTGATACACAATATGGTGGAGCTTTGTTGACCAGCTCAGTTTCCTGGCTATATGCAGTAATTCAAGGATTCAGTGTTTCTCCATGTCTTCCTGTGTCAGCAGTGAGCTAGGTACCAGGAATCTGAGAAGACAGAACAGCATCTGGGCATTTTCTTCCATGCCCTGACCCCTGAGGGGGACAGACAATGAAAGGGACACTGAGACTGGAGTGGAAGGAGAGATCTCCTCCCAGGGAAGTGGAATCTCATGGGGAAGGTCGTTTGAGTTGTTGTAGGCTGCCAAAAGGTAGAGATGGGTATGTCTCTTCTAGGGGCAGCCTGAAGAATATGTGGAGGCTCAGAGAAGCATATGGAGAATGGTTTGTTTCTGTTATGGCTGAAACATAGGCGGGTAGAGGAAGGGTGTGGTGGCAGAAAGTGAGGCAAGACAATGTGGCCTGAGACTGGCTTGCGATTTGTGATTCTAAGTCAAGAATTTGGACTTGATTTTTTATACTCTATTACCTCTGTGTGTAGAACACCTGCTGAAAAATGTGTGCTAATGTGATATTTACCAGAATGACGAGCAAGAAAGGATATGTCATCTTTTTAAAAAAATATGTCTATCAACCTCATGACCTGACAGAAAAAGTTCAGTTGAAGATTCCCTTTGTAGTGAGGATGCTTGATTTTAATAACCCAGGTACATTCCTAATTTCTACTACCCCATCCTCAAATACACCCACTGCCCTTATAGCCGATGTTAAAATGTAGGCAGATGCAGCCACTCATCAAGTTTCCGGCTAAAGTCAGTATGATAATGTTCTGCTTCATCAACCGAGGAATGAAGAATATGAAGGACTTTTGTAATTTAATTCAGAAAATCTGGCAAAATCTCAAATCTTTAAAACTTTGAGTGCAAAATTAGTTGTTCAGAAACAAAGCCAGATGTGAATATAATACAACATCACCAGTCATATATAGCATAGACCAATTACTCAACTATTGAGATATACAATATAATGAGGATTAAGTAAGCTCTTTCTTAATGAAGTATGGTGGCAGTGTGAAAATACCATGAACTCATGAGCTCATGAGGGTGGGACGGATCTAGGCTCAAATGCCTGCTGTTCTACCTTCTGGTTTTAGGAGCTTCAGCAATGGATTCATTCTCTGAATCTCAGCTACCACAGCTGTAAGATAAGAATAATGATAGCTAGTGTCCAGGGCCACTCAGGAAGAGTTGTCCTTTTCAAATCCATCCTGCTATACCTTGGAGCACAGACCAGTGTTTTATGAGGACGTAGACCACGTTTGATGTTGCTTAATTTGATCTCTGGCACATAGCTGGCTCTCAATAAGTATTTAGGGAAAGAAGGGAGCCTTAAAGATCATCATTTTTAGCAGTTCTAAATGTATTTTGCCACAGCCATCAGATCTAGAGCAAATTTATAAACAATAGGGGCGAGAGAGAAAGAGGGAAGGAGAGCGAGGGGTACATATGAATGAATAACTGGAAATTCATATGTAACTGACATTGTCTAGGGCCACTTTCTCTCCTCTGTGCATGCCTCTGTTTCCAGCTGGCATCCCTCTTGCTCTCCAATAACTTGCAATTTAACATATTTTGTGAAGAGAAAACCGAGAAGGAAAGAACTCCAGTAAATTCACACTCACCTGCCACTGCTCGGAAAGGAGCAGGTGGTATAGCCCCTGCAGTGCTGGGCAGGAGGTGATGCAGATGCTGGTCTCTCCTCCGGGCTCTTCTTTCCAGTGTCAGAATCTAAGTAAGAATATTTTACCAAATATTTGGGAGTGAGAAACGTGAAAACCAGAGACATAAAGCAACTTGTTCAAGGTTAGGCCTGTAACTAACAGGATAATTTATTTTTTGCATATTCGGGTTCTAATTTTGCTATCAAGGGAAACATAACGACATAAAATACATTGGAGTGTTTGACAGAAGTTCCAGTGAACTTTTCCTGGCTTAGGATAGGGTGGGGGTGAGGAAGTTATTTCTACATTTAATTTCTTTAATAGATAGAGGACTATTCAAAATATGTTTCTTTTTAATGAAACTTTTGAGTCTTTCAAGGAATTTTCTCACTCTGCCTCTTTTGATAAATTTATTGGTATAAAATTATTTGTAATATCATCTGAATTAATATAGAAAGAGCATTTAACAAAATTCAAAGCCCTTTCATGAAAGAAAAAAACCACTCCATTCTTGGGGAATAGTAAAAAAATACTATTTTATTAAATTACATAATAAAAACCATACTGAATATCTTAATGATGAAAAGGCTGAATGCTTTTCCTCTAAGATGAGGTGCAAGACAAGGAACTCATCTCTGCCCACTTCTATTCAACAGAGTAATATAATTGCTAACCAGAGTAATTGGGCAAGAAAAAGAAATAACAGGGATCCAAATCAGAAAAAAAGAAGTAAAGTTATCTCTGTTCACAGATGATATCTTGTACATAGAAAACCTTAAGATTACACACACATACACACAACTGTTGGAATTAATAAATCCAGCAAAGTAGGATACAAAGTCAACACACCAAATCAGTTGCATTTCTACACACTTACACTGAGCAACCTGAAAAGAAAAATTACAAGAATCTGTTCCATTTATAGTAGCATAAAACAGGATAGAAGGTGAGAACCCATAAAACTCATCATCAAGAAAACAACCTTAAATAAAATTGGCTAAAGTACTTGAACAGACATTTCTCCAAAGAAAATATACAAATAGTATATGAAGTATGAAGAGATGTTTCACATCACTAATCATTAGGGAAATGCAAATCAATAAGGTCTTACCTCACACAGGTTAGTATGGCTGGGATGACTGTGATGAAGAAACAAAACAAAACAAAACAAAGTAACAAGTATTGACAAAGATTTAGAAAAACCAGAGTCTGGGGTACTGTTGGTGGGAATGTAAAATGATACAGATGCTGTGGAAAACATTATGAGAGTTCTTTTTGAAAATGAAAACAGAAATCACATAATCCAGCAATTCCATGTATGGATACATTCCCCCCACCCCCCCGAAGTGAAGGCAAAATGTTAAAAAGATACTTGTGTACCCATGTTTATAACACCATTATTTACAACAACAAAAACATGGAGGTGATCTTAGTATTAATCAGTAGATGAATGGATAGGCAAAATGTGGCATAAACATACAATAGAAAATTATTCAGTCTTGAAAAGGATCAAAATCCTAATGTATGTTATACAACATTAGACATTACTATAAATAAAATAAGCAACCAGAAGAAGACAAATCTTGTGGGATTCTACATATATTAGTTACTCAGTCAAAATCATAGTGACAGAAAGTAGAATGGTGTTTGTCATAGGCTTCATGAAGAAGAAAATCAGGAGTTATTGCTGAAAGGGTATAGAATGTCAGTTTCGCAAAGTGAATATACCAATGGAGATGCATAATAGTGGCAAAGGTTGCATGACAATATGATTATATTTAATTCTATTGAGATTTACACTTAGAAATGTTTAAGATAGTAAATTTGGTTGGCTATTCACCACACTCAAAAACTGGAAAAAAATTATTACATATTTTCTTATTTTCCATTTGATTCTATAAGATTTCTAGTGATGTCTCCTTTTAAATTCTTGCTTCATCTATGTCTAGTTTCATTTTTTGAAAAAAAAACCACATTGATTTCATTGATTTTTGCTTATATTTTATTATTCTTTCTACCTATTATGTATTTAATTTGCCCTGCTACTTTTTTATGACATAAGTTCAGATAATTGATTTTAGACATGTTTTTCTCCCTTGAATAAGGGTTTGAAACTATAAACTTTTAAGTGCTGCTTTAGTTGAATCTTACAAGTTTTGAAATTCTATCTTTATTTTCAGTCAGTCCAGAATATTTTATAATTTCCCTTATTTCTTTTTTGCCTGAGTTTTTGAAGTGGTGTTTAATTCTTTAATGTTTAAAGAATTTAATACATACATATATGTATTAAATTATATATATATATACATATATATATATATATATATATATATATATATATACATACATATATGTATATATATATATTAGAATAATTTGGGACTTATGGAAAACTGAGCAGAGCATACAAAGAGGAGTTGGGTTTCTCCTCTCTGTTTTGCTCATGGATTCTCTTATTATTTAGCACATTGCATTTTTTTTTACAATTAATGAACTGATACATTATTATTAATTAAAATACATAGTTTAATTTTGTATTCACTTTTTGTGTGAACAATTCTGTGAGTTTTGTTAAATGTATTGTTTACCTGTGTCATTAGAGTATTATATACATCTTCAAATCTTTTTTGCTCCATCTGCTCATTTCTCTGTTCCCACCTCAAACCCTTTGTCCTTTTACTGTTTCTTGTAGTTTTGTCTATTTTGAATGTTGGAATCATATATCCTGTAGCCTTTTCAGAGTTGGTTCTTTCACTTAGCAATATGAGTTTTAAATTCCACAATGTCTTTTTATGGCTTGACTCCTCCTCTTCCTACTCCTCCTCCTC
>NW_026000221.1:5944027-5958513 GCF_001458135.2 Marmota marmota marmota
GGCTCTGCCCTTCAGCAGGCCGCTGCGCCTGTTGTGCCAGTGGTCACAGTTCCGCCTACCTTGCAGGCGCGGGGGGAGGGGGCGGCTCTGCCTCTCAGCAGGCCGCTGCGCCTGTTCTCTCTTGTGTGTTTTTGATAAATATACTTTTTGGCTTTTTACTATCAAATGTCATATCTCAATCAATTCTGGTAATATTTATAATACTGAAATCTGATATTAATATACAACTACAGCCATTTGGGATTGTTATTTGCATATATATCCTTTTTTACTTCTTTTTTCCCTTCCTTCCTTTTCACTTTTAACCTTTCTCTGAGTTTATACTTAAAGTGCATTTTCTATAGACAATATACAGCTGAGTTTTGCTTTTAGACTCCTTCTAAAAATTTTTAATTTTTATGGAATGATTTGTCCATTCCCATTTGTGTCATTTTTGATATGGTTAAGTTTAGTCATACCTCTAAACTTTCAAAAATTTCATTTTATTTAACTTCTGTTTCTATCTTATTCCTCTATTTTCTTCTTCGGGATTGACTGAATATATTTAGTATTCCATTTTATCTCCTCTATTGGCTTATCGGCTGTACTTCCTGATTTTTAGTTTTGCTGTAGAGATAATATTATCTTTAACTTAGCTTAATCTGCTTTCCAATAGTTTTATATTACTTTTTATATAAGGTAAGAACTGTATAATGTGCTTTCATTTCCGCTAAGTTCTTGTGCTATTTTTATAGTACATTTTTTTTTCTACATAGGCTAAACATCTCATGTTTATTAACATTGTTAATTTTTATACTTTGCAAATTCTTTCTTGTATTTTTCTTCAGTTAAAAGTTTCCTTTCATCTATTTTTAGTATAAATATAGTGGCAGTAAAATATTTCAGAGTTATATAAACAAAAACTTATTTCACCGTCATTTTTGAAGAATTTTTTCACTGGATATGAAGTCTCAAGTTCATAGTTTTGGTCTTTCAGTCTTAAAAAAAGACTTTCACTGTCTTGTGACTTAATTGTTTTGGAAATGATGTTGCCCATTGTTCTTATTTTGGTCCTATAAAAGTAATTTGTTTTGCTTCTCTGGATAATGTTAAGATTATTTTCTTTATCATTTATTCTCAGCAATCTTGTTACATTGAACTTTCTTTGTGCTTATTTTGCTTGTGTTTCATTGAACTCCTTAGAGCTGTAGATTTTTTTAGGCCAAATTTGTAAAATATTGTTATTTTCCAAGTATTTTTCTGCCATGATTTCTCAGTTCTGCTCTTCTGGGACTCCAATTAGCTCTGAGTTAACTTACATTGTCTCAGAAATGCTTTGGGGTTTTGTTTTTTGAGTATACTTGATGATTCTCTATTGTCCTCAAGTATTCTTATTTCTTCTTCACTGTTTAATCTGTTAGTCTAATTCAGAGTATTTAAAAATTTTAAGTATTGTAATGTAAATTTTTTATTCTTCTCATTATATTTTTATATAAATTCTTGAACACGTTTTCAGGTTTTCTCTGCGAATTCATCATCTATCATTTTGAGGCCTATTTTTATTGACTAAGATTTCTGTTATTATTGACAGTTTTCATCTTCTCATATCTTATAATTTTTTATTGAAATGCTAGTCAATGTAATGTGGTAATTATTCTTTATATACAGGAGATGTGCTCTATGATCCCCAGTGGATGCCTGAAACCACAAATAGCACCAAACCTTATATATTCCATGTTTTTTCCCATTCAGACATACCTGTGATAAAATTAAATTTGGCACAGTAAGAGATAAATAACACCTAATAATGAAATAGAATAATAGTAGAATAATTATAACAGTATACTATAATAAAAGTTATATTAATGTAGTCTCTGTCACAAAATAATTTTTGTTTTTGTTTTTGTTTTTGAGAGTGTGTGGGTTCCTAGCTGTGGATTCTGTATCTGGCTTTATCATATGCCTCTCAGCATTTTAATATAGTACAAGAGTTAAATCTATCCTTCTCTGGTTCTTCCTTTGCACTTTTATGAGTGTATTATTAGGATTTATTCGGAAGAGTCCAATTCCATTGTAACTGAATACTTGCTTTGGATGGTATTTTTTTTCTTAATCTATTTATCTCATTGTTCCAGATCTGAATAGCTATAACAACTTAAATAAAATAAATAATACAGTAATTATAACATAATTATATTATTTGACATTATTTAAGTTTTAGATTATGATTTCCAGGCTATTTTAATGCACCTGTGTAAATTTCATTGAAATATTTGCAGAATTGAAAATTTGGGACTGAATTGGTTTAATCAATTTCTTCAACTCTACTGAAAATGTGACTGCAGCTTCTTTGTTGACAGACACAGCCTCTCCATTAATTTTTATGATTTTCAGTCAAACTTATTCCTGAATTTTTCCAACTACCCCTACTTGGCTGGATGTCATTTATCTAAGGGGATCCCTTGCTGAGTGAATTCTTTGTATACAATTGATACTTTCTGGAGCAATATGTTTCTGTTAATCAGACCATGTTTTCTCTTCATGTCTCCCACCCACAAATTACTGTAGCCATAACTTTTGCTGTTTGAAGTGCAGCGGCAAAGCTAGCTCAAAATTATTTTTCCTTAATCAAAATTTCATGGACAGATTTGTTCTTACCATAGATTTTTAGCAAGCTCAGTATGTGATTTTTTTGTTTGTTTGTTTCTGTAGTACATTTAGAACTTTCACCCTTTCACTTAGGGGAAGCAGTTCATGGCTTCTCTTTGGCATATTGGAATTTCCAGCATTGCCACTCTTGCAAATTGATGCTATTTTTAAGTAAAATAAGGATTACTTGAGCATAAGCATTGTATTATCAATACACCTTTTTAGGGACTAATAAGCAGGTAGCACATACCATGTGGATACACTGAAACAAAGGGAGGATTAATGTCCTGCAGGGAATGGCATGGAATGGCAAATTTTATCATGCCATTCACAATAGCATGAATATAAGTTCTTTTTTTAATCTTTATTTTGTTTATTTATTTTTATGTGGTGCTGAGAATCAAACCCAGTGCCTCACATGTGCAAGGCAAGTGCTTTGCCACTGAGCCACAACCCTAGCCCTGATGGATGTAAATTTTGTGAATTATTTATTTATGAAATTTTTCATTTAATATTTTTGGACCATGGTTGACCATGGGTGACTGAAACAGCAGAAAGCAAAACCACTGATGAGGGGGTAGTATAGAAATGTGCTTAGCCTCTGGATTTTGTTGTCTTCCTTTGATAACTACTGAGTTTTGTTATGGCAGCTAACTACTTGTGGATGAGCTACAACCTTCTGGGACTTGTCCTTACACTTTATCCAGGTAGGTCTAGACTAGTCCCTCCCCTAGGGCTGGTTTACCTGTTTGATTTTAGTCCTGGTTTAGTCCTATTCCTGAAATGATGCTCCACGTGTTCAGAGTGACCTCTTCCCTCCAGCTCACCAGGACTTGAGTGCCTCCCAGAAGCCTGGGTTTTTAAGAAGACATGATTGTTCTCTGTAGGCCTTGTGGAATCCCATCCTACACATATGCAGCTTGATAGTCACATTAAGAACTTGTGGGGACCCTGATGCAGATTTACGAACTTTTTTTCCTGCAAATTGCTAATTCCAGATGCAGGTGTTTTCTTAAATTTAAACCTCTGTCTTCTTGGCTTAGAGAAATTGCTCTTCTTATATTTTCCCTTCCTGAAATGGGGTCAGAAAATTGCTTCAGGCAGAAAGCTGAGGCAACAATATTTCTTCTTTTTATTTTAATCTGTAGCTTTTACTTATTGGGATATAATATAGGTTAAACCAGTGCCCTGGGTAATAGAGTAGGAAAAGACTTCAAGATTGAGAAACCTTCCAGAATTTTCAGACTTCTGTATTACATAATTTAAGTAGAAATCAGGAATCTGAGTATGTTACTTTAAAATGATTTTCAATACCTTTATTGTTCCAATAAATGTTTTACAGTGTTTTCTTTATAAGGTTGGGGGTTGAATGGATATTTATTCTCATGGTTATTTCTCAATAAAAACTAGAGGTCTTGAATTAGTAAATATTCCTTAATTAAATAAGAAAAGCCAAATTTTAGAACATGAATTATTCTGTGTTGTCACTGAAGGTATCTTTTCATGTATTTAGAGCAAAGGCAATCTTACAAATTTTTAATCACTTAACATTTAAGAGTTATATAGTTATGCATTGTTTTGACAATGGGACATTCTGTTCATCACTAGACAATTTTGTCTTCTTGTGAACTTTATAGAGTATACTTACACAGACTAAGATGGCCATGTGGTCATTATCTTATGGGACCACTGTCATACATGTGGCCCATTGTTATGCAGTGTGTGACTATAATGTTATACGAATTGACAAATAAGAGTTAAGAAAACTCCCCAAGATAACTTTTACAGTAGTCAGGAAGCCTTAGGGATAAGGAAAAAAAAATCAAGATATTTTGATTCTCTTAAGGTTATTGTCTATGGAAAATTCAGATATCATAAAAACTGAGCCAAAACATACAAGAAAAAAAAATCAGTACATTTATAACTTAGGAGAAGTGGTTTTGTTCCTTTGCAAAGAGCAGGCATGAATAATTATCTCAAATTGGAAGTTTGGATAAAATCTTCACAGGTTTATGAATTCAACAGGAACAACCACATCCATAATCATTATGTATATTTGTGCCTCTTATTAAATTTCATCAGAGGAGAGAGTCTAAAATTTATCTTGGTTTTCAACTTCTTCTCAGAAGAAATTCATAGTCAAACTTGAACAAGTATTGTAACATTTCAGAGCCCCTATCTCAAGGAAGATTGAGAACCAGAAACCTATTACTGTACTTGGGTACTGTGAAAAGATTAAAAGTTCATCATAATATACTTCTAGTGTATCTTTATGGTTTTTCAATGTATATATATATCACATATAAAGTGAGGAATTGACATTTGAATAGAGTTTAAAGGTTTACAAAGATTTTTTTCCTTTATTATTTTAGACCACTTATTACTGTCAGTAATGTCACAGAGGCTTGTGATACCTAAAGTTATCTCTGTTCTGCACTTTTAGCCACCATTCTACCATTATTCACCTTCCAGCTTTCCTTTGAGGCTGTATTTGCCCTATCATGTGTTTCCAAGTGGACTGGTCCTCACTGTCTTTTGCTGTCCTCTGCCTGTTTTTGTTTTGCTTTGTTTTTCAGATGGTGAGACAAAATAACCACTCTAACCTTAATTAGTCACAATGGTTGGTTGAAAAATTGCATGTGATTCCAGTGGGCTCCGTAAGAACCCTCTGTGACATTTTCTTGTGAAATTAATGTTGAGAAAATATCCTTTTGCTGTTGGAGTCCTTTTGCTAGGTGGATGTAAATTTGGAGCTGCATGGAATATACAAGTTGTGTAGAGCAGGAGTGAATGAGGTTAACATGCTGAGGTGAGTATAGATGAAATAGAAATAAGAATTTTCCAGTGAGTTGAACCCCTGGGTCTAGCCGTGTTTGAACTGTTTCACGAGCTGATGAGTTCCTTTACCCTTAAGCTAATTGAAGATGGAATGTTCTCTCACACAACCTAAAGAATTTCCCTATTGTAGATATTTTGGTCTCATTTTGCAGGTGAAAAAACGAGTTTCTACAAGGTTAAGTAACCAATCTATGTCCATTTGTAGGGTGAGAGACTTGAATAGAACCTGTTCTCATTTCAGTTAACCATTCTGCAGCCAGCTACCTTTTGGATCAAGATAAAATATCTATGATGTCTCATTTTGGTTTTGTTGGCTTCTTTTCCTTAAATTTTAGTGGGTTATCTTGTTTTTTCCCTCTAGGGAGTTTGCAGATGTGACTACAGAATGTTTTCTGCTTGTGTCCCTGCAGATGGATATCTGTCGAGCTTCCTGGCCCTTTCCTGATACTGTACCTGCCCAGCCTACTCAAGGCCAGATTCCCATGCTGCAGGTGTTGAGCTTAGAATAGGCCCTCTATAGAAATGTAGTCTCACCACTTGAATCATTTTAAAGCTGACTCTGAAACAAGAGGGCTAGATCCAAGGTGACCATCTCATGTTACACTATTGCAAAATCTTTCAAAAGACATCTACCATGTGGTGGTCTGTGAAGAGAGAAGATTCTCCCCTTTAAAAAACATGTCTTGGATGGTCTATATGTCCCTAGATAGTCCCCTACCCTCCTTTGAGACCCAATGTCAAAGAAAAGGATTTAAAATTAAGAAGAAAAAAAAATGCTTCCACAGTTTGTGAACAATAAGAAAAGAAAAGGAACAAGTAATGTGATTCTTCAAAGGTTAAATATGATAGCACCTCCCAATTTGGCTTTGTTGGAGAAAGAGCTGCTCTGTAAGTGAATTTTGAGGAAACACTTTAAGCACCAAAAACTGTTTATAAAAATCTATTTTGACAATTATGAGGTTGGAATCTTTATAAGATCTCCTGCAAACTCCCCAACTCTACTCTGTGAATCAGAGCTCTCCTAATATAACCTCTTTCCTTAGAGACTTAGGGCCTCCTCTTGATTGTTCTGGAGGTCACAGAATGGGGTACTCTGTGCTTGTTTATGATTCTAATGTGTTTTTAAAAATGCTAGTTTTCCTGTGTATTTTAAATGCAAGTTTTATCCATCTATTGCCCTTCTTGTGGCTCTTAGTATGTTTTCTGCTCTTGCTTTAAATCTTCTGTCGTACTTCACCCATAGCATGAGACTGTCACCAACCCCCCTCTTACAGTATAGAAAGTGAAGGACTTGTAGCACCATCTTTTCTTAAACCACATATTTATATCTTCCACTTATACATCTTGTCCTCAGCTGGGCTTGGACACAAAGTATAACTGGATCTCAGAGAGAAAGAAGTAGAACTTGTTCAAATATCTACAACTGTCCTATTGCTTACCAGGTGTGGGGTTTCTGGTGGTGTGCCTTATCTCATTGAAACCTCACAAGGCTTAGAGGAAGATTTGCCAGGCAGTGTGCTAAATGCTTCACATATCATTTAATTTAATTCTCAGACATCCCTATGAGCCTCAGGAGAGGAAGGTGACTTAAACAGAGGCACAGATTTTGACCTCAGTGCACTGGGTTCTGGGGTAGATATGGCAATACAATATAATTCCAAATTCTATCATAAGAGATTTTATTTAGCAAGATCTATTGCCCAGGGTCATAGAGCAAATGGCAGAACTAAGATTCATTTCTGATTACTCCAGAGGCCATGCTCTTTCCCATCATTCATTTGGCCTTGATTTCTTACCTATATTCTACCTGGTTACTTTGGTTAGTACAGCAGGCTTCTTCTAGGGCTTGGTCTGCCTAACTCTCCCTAGCTCTTCTTTCCTAGGATAGAAATCTCTTCCTCACATATTCCACTTATAAATTCCTTGTGTTCTCAGTGATTCCTTCCTGACTTTCAAATTGGGACCTGTGTATGTGTGTGTGTGTGTGTGTATGTGTGTGTGTGTACGCATATATACTGTATCCCTCTATCCTCTGGACAGCATATTGAGAATAATCTAGTTGTCCAGGATATTTAAATGTTTATTTATATGTGAGTCTGTCTTTTTATTAAACACATTTTCATTATCTAAAGTTGAAAGGTTTCCTCATATATCTTACCTGTAAAAAATGCACACAGAGATTTGTAGACTCTTTTCCATAAGTCAGTGGTCTTTGAGGGTTTACAGTCCACAGGTTGACATCACTGTGTAGTAACAGTGTATCTTAATGGCAGAGAGCTAGGCTCAGAAATCAAAGGCACGTGGGCTCAAACCTGTCACTCTGAGCTCTCTTGGTTCCGTGAGCTTGATTGTGAATCTTCACCACCGCTCACACAACCATGTTTTTTCTGAGGGTTGTTGTAATACTTAAATGAGTTCAGGCATATAAATAAAGTACGTGATACATATTATCAGGGCAGCAACTTCCCGTGGGAAGTTCATGGGAAGTCATAGTTTAGAGGTTAAAAGGCAATACAGACAATTATGTACCAGCTTTGACCATGTCACCCTGAATCCTGGGCTTATTTGTAACACAATCTAGAATTACAAGTTCTATTACTTGAATTGTCTAGATGGTGAAGAAACCTGTAACCAAGTTACATAATGGTGGCCCATACATCATTCCATGGAGGTATCATTCCTCTTCTGCATCTCTTGTCAGGGCCTATTGTTTAGAATCTAGGCCAAATAGTAGGTCTTACTTAATGGTTACACTTGATAGTCATTGTTCTAGAAGTAAGCTTTGAAGAAAGTTTTTTTTTCTTCTGGTGACATTATAAATTAAATATAGGTCCAAGCCTAGTTTTCACATGATAGTAAGTTGTTATGGTTGGAGAGGCGATCACACAAGTCTTTTAGTTTCAGTGTATTCAGATTACAAACCCTCTGAACTGCAAATGAGTTCAGTATTCAAGAACAGACTTAAAGCAGAATGTTGTAATAGCTTTACAAATTTATTAGCCATGCTGGAAAAACTGGCTCTGTGTCCCAGTGCTGGTGAGTTGCTAGTGTCGTAGATGTAGGTCTAGTATCCATTCACATCTCTGGATTATGATGGATTTGGAGTAGCCTGCAGTAGGTTTTATCAACTGTAATTTGTCCATCTTGCTGAGTACTCCCCTTTACATCCCCTGCGCAGTCCTGCCATTGGTGAAGGGAGCAAATAATTCAACACAAATTGATCTCTTGTTTTCTTTCCCTCTTATTATCTTCAGGATGAAATCACAGCAGATAAAATTCTCCATCCGTTTAAAGTGTTGGAGTACAAATTGATTAGAACTTCTGCTGCATCCTAGGCTTGCAGACTGTCTGCCAGCTCTACCCAGACTACTCAGACTTACTGAGGAGCTGCAGTTATTAAGCAACTTTTCTACCTCCTCTCTGGTGCTGCCTCTCAGTTTTCTGCTAATTTGTCTCCAGTGGCCTGAGTTTCTTCCATATTCCTTTGTTTCCCTTTGCTGCTATAAACAACTACCACAAATTTAGTGGATTAAAACAACAGAAGCTTATTATCTTCTGGTATTCGAGGTCAGAAGTCTGAAGTGAGTTTTACATGGCTAAAATCAAGGTGTCAGCAGGGCTGGCTCCCTGAAGGAGGCTGTAAGGGGGAATCTGTTTCCTTATCTTTTCCAGATTCTGGAGGCTATTCTTGTTCCTTGATTTATCACTTTTTCCCTTGTTTCTGTTCTCCCCTGGCTGTCCCTATCTGACCATCCTGCATTTCTCTTTTAAGAATCCTTGGGATTACACTGGACTCTCTGGATAATCTCTCCATCTAAAGGTCCTTAACTTAATCCTATCTGAGAAGTTTCTTAGCCATGTGAAATAACATTCTCAGATTTGGGGGATTGGGACTTGGATATCTTTTGGCCATTATCCAGTCTGTCACACATCTGTCTTATGGAGGACTGTTTAAAGGAAAAGAAAGGTTTTGTAGTACATTAGGAACATGAAAGAACAAAGAAATTTGGTTCCAGCCTTGAACCTGACATTACACTCATTGTTAACATGAATAAAACATGTCACTTCCTGAGAGAATGGTATGGTTGGGATTTTGGATTAATTTAGTAGTATCCCTCATAGTTATAAAATTGTACAACTTGACAAACTTATTTGTATGGACATATGAGTGACTTGGAGCCAAAGAATTGACTTTATATTAAAAGTAATGTTTATCACATTTGATGAAAGAAGTATTTTCTTTAGGAAAAGAAGCATCTTCAGAACTCCTGGAACCACAACATGTAGGCAACTTTGCTCTTCCTCCAGTGTGAAGGCTGGTCCAATGTGTGTCCTCACTTACCTGAATATGGAGGCCAAGGTTTCACAGCCAGTGGTCCACATATCACCTACATTAGCCTCACTTGGCGACAATTGTTAAAAATGGACATTTCTGGTCTCCAAACTTGCACCTCTACTATAGGGCTGATGATTAGCTTATGTTAAATGGCTCAAAGGGAATCATTTGAACAATAAAGTTTGAGAATTACTGAAAAGTAAATATAACTGGTTATAGCTTGTAGCATTATAAAATGCACACATTATTAAAACTGGGAAGAGTTATCCCAGTTACTCCCTTTTTCGACTTCCATATTCACAGATTTCCTAAGAAATCTAAGACTTAAAGGAATAAAAATTTTTGCTCCAAATCCAACAACTACTTCAAGGTAGAACTAAAAAAAACAGTGAGTCTCTTCATGTTCATTGGCAGGGATGCTGTTTTTTTCTTCTGGAAAAAAAATTTTTTGACCCTATTACAACTTTTCTTTAGATATATAGTAATCACTAGTTTTCAAAAGGGTCTTGGTCAAAAAGACTGTCAATAAAATGACTATGAATATTATTTCAAAGTGATTTCCATTATTGATGTTAGGCACTTAGTCACAAAAAGAAAAAGGTTTCTTTAAGTAACACGTGTTAGAGCTAGCATGAGTCTGAACTCCAGCAACACAAACACACACCAAACAAAAGATAACAAGCAAAAGCTATATGTACTTTTAAATTTTTTGAGCTATAAAATGTTAAAAATAATTAAGTACATCACAAAATATATTTCTATTTTAAAACCTAAAATATTATACTTGAAATGTGCTTCTTGGATATTAACTGCATAGGAATGTATGTCACATGCATTACTTCACAAATCACAATCTGTTATTTAATCTTAATTTAAATATACCCATTAATATGAATCTTATAGATCAGAAATGTATGTTATTATCTATAAGCAGTTTATGAAAATAGATTAGAAAGGAATGAGACATTTCTGGGTGCCATTTTAATGTGGATTTGACTTTTGAACCATGTGAATGTTTTACAATTTCCTAAAGAAAAAATAAATCTAAAAGGATGGGGAAAACTCCTAAGTTAAATTATACCCAATATATTTGAAATTTATAACCACAAAGAAAACAGATAGTTCAAGTATTTTTGTATATAGTACTCAATTTTATCTTTTCAGTGGGATGTTCTTATAAAACAAAATTAAACCAAAGAAATGTCAATTTTGTACATTTCTTGTTGTAAATGATATAGGTATGGTGTTGATAAATTTTGTGTATTATAGTATTAAACAAAGGATTAAATATTTTAATATTTATATTTTTCATTTATGCTTTATTTTCTAAATTTATTTATATTTTTTAATTTATGTTCTGAGAAACCACTATCCTCACTATGATGGAAGGGAAGTAAACTATGGAATGAGGAAGAATCCCCTTCTTGCACGTATTAGGATGGATCTGTGTATATATTTGAGTGTGTCTGTGTACATTCTCTGTCCAAGGAAGTCAAAGGGCCATGAAGCATTGATTTGCAAGTGGCAATGAGATAACTGAAGCTCAGACCTTGGTTTTTAACTGAAAGAATCTGCGAATCCTTGCAGAAATTATAGATTCTGAGTCTAGGAGGGGAAATAAAATTAATACTAAGTGTTTTATTATGCCAGAAAATGAGCAATGTTCAAAAACTGATATTGAAATGTCAGGTGGTACAGAAAAGGACCTGCTGGCCAAAACTGGACCATTTGAACTGGAAAGAATGGTGACAATAATGAATTATTAAATATTTGATAAAAAGGAATGCAAATCCACAATGTTGGAAATTTATATATACTGTATGTAAATCTCAACCTTTTTTCAAAATGTGTAATATTATATTTCAGTGCATGCATATGTATCCACTTACACTATTAAATAGTTTCACCCTTATTATAACTTGTATTTCCTATAGTCATGTAGTAAAGCAATGCATATTTGTAAATTCAAAACAATATTATTTGGTATATGTGTAACTTTTCTGGATGTAATTTGCTTGGCAGTTTTTGTAATTAATTCTCAACTCTGATCTATTTAAAAAATATATACGTAGTCATAAAATTTTAAAATTAGCAAAGAGTTTAGGGAATTAACAGTCATTCATTTCACAAATATTATTTAGATTTTTACATGTGAGGGCTTGTCCTATGTAGGATTATAGTTGATCTTGTGTATTTGTATTATACACATCTCTAGGGGGCGCCATTGGCATAGTGGTTTTCAAAGTAAAAGTGCAGCCTATTTGTTTCAACAGCCTGATTCCTGGACATACAATGGTGAAAAAGGCAAAGTCCTAGACCTCTGAAACATCTCAGTCTAGAGAAAAGAAGTACACACGAGTAAGCAAATATACAACAGTTATTAAAGTAACATGACAGTCCTTATAGGAGTGCATGAAAGGGGACCTCACCTCAGAACTAGGAGATTAGGGGATGGTAGAGATTTCCTGAGAAAATCAGTTATATATTTGCCGAGGTCTGAATGAAAAGCACATTCTGGTGAAAGGAAAAGAAGGAAAGAGAGACAAAGAACGTTTGGGCAGAATTTATTGCAAGTTCTTCAAGGTAAAGGGAAAGAGGATGGTGCTCAGGAATGAAAGTGGTCCTGTTGCAGACAAAGAATTGCTAAAGGTACATTAGTGACTTGACCAGTGTCACTGCCTCCTCTCCTGATTCATTAATGAACATGTTAAATTGTAGCAGATTTATTCACAAGTATAAATACATACCCTTGGAAATGCCCTGTCAATATTTATGCTGTAGTTAACTACTCTCAGATGCTTTCTCATCCGAGGCTAGAGATTACTGATTCTCAAGTGGCAGCACCTGTGTCCTGCTCATCTTTTCATATCCCACAGCACCTACTTGTTGACTTGCACATAGCCATCTTTAGAGATTTTTTGGTTGTTGAGGTCCCACATCAGTGTAAACAACTTAGTACAGGTGGTCCTGGTCCTTATAACATTTTGGCTTAATATTTTTTTATCTTTACAATGATGGAAAAGTGATACATATTAATAGAAACCATACTTCGGGTTTTTATTTTTTCTTCAGCACATTACATGTGGTATGACATTCTCTCCTAATGAGGGCAGTGGCAGTGAACTGCAGATCTGCTAGCCATACAATGATGGGGGGACCACTGACACTCTACAGTGTGTTGTGTTGATAAGATGATACCATAAGTTAAATGAATTAAATGCATTTTCAACTTACAGTATTTTCAACTTGAGTTTATTGGAATGTAACCCCATTGTTAAGTCTAGGACCATCTGTATAAATAACCCAGAAAGATGTTTCATCCTGATTGGACGGTATCTTTTTAGCCAGAAGCTATGTGTGAAAGCATACTAGGTTCCTTAGTGGTGGCCTATTTCTAGTCTCATTTGCTCCTTATTAGCAATCTTCTTGCAGTAATCAACTCATCTGTAAGTCAAACAAAATAAAATTGATAAAATGACATGAGTCAATCTTGAGAGTCTTAAATATATTAAGATGTATTATGTTCCCATTTATAATAATGTTTATATAACACCACATTCATGTAATCAATTAATGTATTTCATTATTTTGGCTGTCAAAATAGCAGGGTAATTTGTGGCTAATGGATTATCATGTTTGCTTTTGTTTTTTGTTAGATTCATGAAATTTTCAGGAGTTAAATTTACTCCTGAGGGGAGTTCATGAAGGCCTGTAGTGGACTGTGATTTGTCCTCAGTTTTCAGCTATTTGTGCTTGGCAATATATACTTAGTTCCTTTGTTCAGGTTGGTTAAAAGCAAAATTTTTGATTTTAATCTATATTATCATTTCTTGTTATGGTTATCTTGAGAAAATCTGTATTATTTCTATTTTATTTCTCAATACTTTTCTTTTTAAATTTTTTTTGTACCAGGGATTGAACTAGGGATGTTTAACCACTGAGCCACATCCCCAACCCTATTTTTCTTTATTTAGAGACAGGGTCTCACTGAGTTGTTTAGGGCCTTGCTAAGTTGCTTAGGCTGGCTTTGAACTCAAGAGCCTCCTGCTTCAGCCTCCTAAACTGCTGGGATTACAGGCATGTACCACCGCGCTCAGCTTTCCCAATATTTTTATAACTTGTTATTGGGGTTGTAGTGTAGTGGTTCAACTTTTGGATTTTTCTTTTTCTTTT
The DNA here is from genome assembly GCF_001458135.2 of Marmota marmota marmota. NCBI lineage: Eukaryota > Metazoa > Chordata > Mammalia > Rodentia > Sciuridae > Marmota > Marmota marmota. The sequence goes on from NW_026000221.1 coordinate 5,958,003, forward strand.
TCTTTCTTTCTTTCTTTTTTCTTTTTTTTTTTTTTTTTTGTGATGCTGGGGATTGAACCCAGGGCTTTGCACATGCAAGGTAAGCACTCTACCAACTGAGCTATATCCTCAGCCCCCAGGGTTTTTCTTTTGAACTGGCCATTTTGCTCAATTATATTATTGTTCTAATCTTTTCCTCTACATTTTACTATGAGAATTTTCAAATGTTTTGAAAAGCTGAAAGTATTTTTCTTTTTTTTAAATTTTTTTATTGGTTGTTCAAAACATTACAAAGCTCATGATATATCATCTTTCATACATTTGACTCAATTGGGTTATGAACTCCCATTTTTACCCCAAATACAAATTGCAGAATCACATCGGTTACACACTCACATTTTTACATAATGGCATATTAGTGACTGTTGTATTCTGCTACCTTTCCTTTCCCCTACTATCCCCCGTCCCCTCCCCTCCCATCATCCCTCTCTACCTCATCTGCTGTTGTTCAATTCTCTCCCTTGTTCCCCCC
>NW_026000221.1:5960581-6065594 GCF_001458135.2 Marmota marmota marmota
GTGCGGTCTCCAGCCACCCAGTCGCAGGGGCAATGGGCCGGCTGTTGCTGGTGGGCGGGCAATCTCTAGCTGCCCAGTCGTGCGGTTGGTCAAAGGCTGGGGGGAGGACTCCAGCCACCCAGTCTCCCGGGCAGCGGGTGGAGTTTCTCCAGCCGCCCAGTCGCGAGGGCCTGGCCTCTATTCCCCTGGTTTCTCCTGCTAGTCCTGGTTTCTCCTGCTAGACCAGTTTTCCCCTGAGTGATGCCTCTCGGCAGTTCAAACTGTACTCTGGGCCTGCCGTTTGTTGGGCGTGGAGGGTGGCTATTGAAAACCCCCAGGCACTCTATTGTTTTGATTTTTTCCGCTTGCCCCTCCCCCCGTGCTGGCAATACAGGTTTCGTTTTCCCTGCTGATGGGAGGGGGAGTTGAAGGTCGGGTGTCTCTAGTTCTCCCCATGTCTTTATGCAGGCTTGCTCTGATAATCCCTCCCCTGGAGAGCCTAGGAGAGATTTTATGCGAATTCCCTGCTGTATGGGAGAGGAGCTGAGTAAAACGCACCTGTTTTATTGTTGCAATCTGTCGGAGAGTGGTGGTGGTTACTTCAGCTCTCCAAGATGGTGGCTGCTGGTTTCCTTGGTGGAGTTTCCATTGTGGGGGATAGAGTTGTCCCTCTTCCTTCCCCATCTGAAATCCCGAACTCAGCACGGGGCTCCGTGAGTGCTCAGGCGGCAGGATTCCACAGAATCTGCAGGAATCTCCCTGCTTGCTGGTCGCTTCTCGGCGGCTCCCCGCTGTCTGTAGCCGCGGGGCGGGCCGCGCAGATCAGTCAGCCCGGATCTTCGGTCGCACAGTTGGCTCGTGTATGAGACTCAATTACCGGACCTCGGTGCTGGAAATCCTTCCTCTAGGTTTCGGTGCACCCCCATTTTGCTGTAAGTTCCTAACAAGATAGTTTTTTGTTGTTCTAACTCGTTATTCACCCGCGCAGTGGCGCGGTACACGGCGTGTGATGCCCTCTATTCGTGGCCATCTTGGGACTCCTCTGAAAGTATTTTTCAAGGAACATCTGCATACCCAACATTTGGTTTCCGATATTAAAATTTACTTGTTAATCCTTTTAAGTTGATTTCTTATTTTTACTTAATTTTTTGGATTTTCTAGACAAACAGCTAAGTACTAGGTAAATAATCATTTTTACTCTATTTATCAATATTATACATCTTGATCCTTGGCTAATTTAAGAAATTATTTTAAAATAATAACCATCATTGACTTGTTCCCATGAAAAAAATTTTGACCAATATTGAGGATGGTTTGACATTGATACTCTTTTTCACATTAAAGAAGTATTCTCATAGTATAAAATGTCTTCAGTGGGGTGGATAACTTTGTACATTTATTGATAATCACAGCTTTTCTCCTTTCATTTTGCTGATCAACTGATTGCTAATTAGTTGATTAATTCATTTAAGGAATTCTATTAAAATCTGATGTTTCCAGCATACTGAACATATAGTGAAAAAACACCCCAAATGTCCCAAATGTCCTTGAGAAGTTAAGAAATTTCTTAAGGATTATAATCTAGTTGGGTTGGTGTAGTGAGTTATGATAAAATGGGATCTACCATTAAGATGTCCTGTCATTCATGACATAAACTTACTTGGTATTAATATTTTATTTTTAAGGATGTGGATGTTTTAGTATGTTCGGGCTGCTATAAACAAAATACTGTAAACTGGGTAACTTATAAACACCAGAAGTTTATTTCTCATAGTTCTGGGAGATTGGGAAGTCTGGGTCAAGGCAGATTTGGTGTTTGGTGAAGGCCCACTTTCTGACTTGGCCATGGCTCCTTCTTGCTGTGTCTCCTTGGTAAAAGGATGGGGGCATCTTCTTGGGCCTCTTCAAAACACTAATACATTCATAACAGCTCTACTCCTGTGACTGAATTACCTCCCAGAGTCCCTGCCTCCTATTGCCATCACCTTGGGTGTTGGGATTTCAACATTCAAATTTCATGGGGATACAAATGATCAGATCATAGTAACAAGTGAGTTGGTTTTCTCATATTTTACTGGGAATCTTTGCAATTTTAGCAAAAATTTTTTAGTAATTTTATTTTGATTTCTTTTTGTTGAGTTTGCCAGATACTCATACACAGATTATGCTTGTTTTTATCATTTGTCAGTCTTACTATGACTTAAAACATTTCCATGCATGAGAGTTATCTGTTTCTTGAAGATTTTAAATAATTTGTTGATGCAAACTCCTAAGTTAATTCTTTTTTATTTTGAAATAATTTGCTTTCCTAGAAATTCATAATTTCACCTTTATTTTAAATTTCTTCATATTGAGCTACATAGAGAATTCTCTAAATCTACTGTAGGTCTGTCTCTTTTTTATTATTAATTTGTAATATTTGTAAAATGAAAGATCCATCTGCTTCTACACTGGACAAATGCTGTATCCTTACAAGGGGACTGGTGATATGTTTTAAATAGCCTCTTAAGAGCATATATGTTTGTTTCTATTTGTATAACAAGAACAAAAATATGTATTATTTTTTCTGATATTATAAGTAGTAATGAATTATGAAACAAGTAATATTTTGGTAAACAACAGACCACATATGTGAAGATGGTCCCGAGAGATTTAATTGCCAAATTATGTGGCTATCTTTGTTTATGTACACAGTAGGTCAAAGGGGCAGAGTGGATTAGAGGTGTGGTTGCCAAGGGATGCTTCTCCTAAGTGAAAGGAAACTATGATGGAAGTTTGCAGTCTCAAAAAGTCATTCCCTTTCTCTCTCTACCTCCTGATCATGTGGGAGTGAACACAGAGGAACTAGAAACTTAGCACTCTGAAGATCAAATATAGACTTTATCTTCAGAAGGAAAGAAGTAATTTATTCCTAAACAGATGAAAGTTTTTCACAGAGAAAAACTGAAGTTTGTGGGAAAAGATTGCATTTACTTTATAAAAAATTATTAACAGTTGAGGTTTAATGTCAATCCCTATGATGATTGGGACCATATATGTGGGATCAGCATTATGAAACTTTGGTCCTATCAGAATCATTTCTGAACTAGTTTGCTATTTTTGCCTATACCTCTCATTTTGAGATTTAGATCTAGCAAGAGTAATGTATGAATGCAATGCAATATGTTACATAGGGGACCAAGGAGCTATTGTAGTGCTTTTAAACTTTTATCTTTTATCAAAATCATCTTGATTGTTTGTTAAATAAAAATTCTACTTCTCCTCCCTCAAGCTATTAAATCTCTGATTTAGTTGGTTCTAGACAGGGTCTTGCCAGTTTTAGGTGACGTTGATGTTACCCCTCCAGAAATCATGCTGTAAGGATTAGTGTGAGGTCAGCTGGTGGTTCAGTTGAACCTTGCCTAGTGAATTATATGTTGACTCTTTTTTTCTCATGTATGTGTTTAAAGATTTTGATAAGATCCAGCCCACTAATTCCCAAAATGTCGTGAAAACAGCAGTCACCTTACAAATTGTTGAGGTTCTGGTTCCTGGGGCTCATCTCCAGATGTTATAATTCAGTGGATCTGGACTAGCCCAAGCATTTGAATCCTTAATACATTCCACAGGTGTTTTTGATCAGTTGGTCAAAGGACTGTGGTTTGATTTAAACCTGTATTGTTGTCATGTTTAGAAGTTTCTACTGTTTTTACATCTTGCTCTAAACTATTCTTTTACTTAATGATATCAGTAGTACTTACAGTGATGCTGACATATATATGCAAAATGGATATATATATATATACACTCACATATATGAATTTCTGTATATAAAGATACACACACACAGGGTTGAAGAAGATGATGACTGTCTTTCATTCTTACTTAGTAAAGTAAGTAATCTTTAATCTTTAATCTCCATATTCCTATGGAGAGTATATGCAAAACATCATTCTAAAACAGTAATCTTATCAGAATTAAAAACATAATTTGTAGTGTCCTGGAAGGCATCAAATTTATATGGAAGAGGGGCTGTGGTTGTGGCTCAGTGGTAGAGTGCTTGCCTAGCATGGGTGAGGCATTAGGTTCAATTCTCAGAACTGCATATAAATAAATAAAATAAAGGTCCCTTGACAACTAAAAAATGTTTTAAAAAAGTATATGGCAGACCTTGCAATACCAAACTTTTGTATAGAGAAAATGCAACTCAGAATGTGTGGGCATGGAATGAAAACAAAGGTAGAAGAAAAATAAATAACCACTCTATGTACATAAATAGACAAAGAAAAAAAGTAGAAATAGAATCAGTTTCTTCAGACCACAAGGCCATAGTTGAGAACATTCCTTTATTTTGTCAAGTAGATGTTTTAAAAGTTTGAGTTGAAATTGAATTACTCTATTTAACTTAGTTCTCTCAATATAACACACCTTTAAAACCTTGGGGTAGTGGGTCCTTACTTTAGAGCATCAAATATCTGAAGTCAGGATTCCACCCCATTAGAAGTTAAGTATAACCTAATAACCAAATAACAAAGTGAAAATGATACAAGAAGCCAAATCAGTCACAATTTTGTGAAAAATGAAAAATTATTTCCTAAGCTCACCAGTGCAATCACCAAGTACAGGGGTAACCTTCTGGTGGGACCATTTGGTCTATTTGTGGAGTAACTTGCAATAAAATCTGAGACAAGGAGGTAATCATGGAAATTGCTTTAATGACAATTTTTTTTCTCCAAGGTAGTCATTCTATTATTAATCTTCCCTGAAAATGTTGATTCTGCTAAGATCCCAGTCATTTTATAGCACATCAGTGATTTTGCATCAGGGCTCTGTGATGATTTACTTTGTTTTTCTGATGAACATTTTATCTGATGTGGAAAATAGTAGTGTAGCAGACAGGTTCTCATGTATACATCAGTGTAACCAGTACTCAGATCAATACGGGGTCATCACCAGCACCCCACAAGTTTCTTTCCTGTTCCCTCTAGTCAACAACCTACCAAGAGGGCATTATTCCACTGACAATCCAACATGGATTAGTTTGTCTGTTTTATTCAACTTAGCATAAATGAAATGACAGAAAGTGGATTCTCTTGTATTTAGCTCTGTTAGCTAAATTTTATGACTGCAAGATTTGCTCCTGTTGCTTCATGTTCAAGGGTTTATTCTCATTGCTAGGTAACACGCCACTATTTGAATTTTACAATCTATTTAATTTATAGTTTGTGCATGTTTGGATAGTTTGGGGGTTTTGTCTACTATTAAGAGTACTATGATAAACACACTGGCATAAGCCTTTTGTTGTGTGTACATTTGTGTTCATTACTGTAGTGTGTATATCTGCAAGGAGAATTGCTGGCTGATAGGAATTATGCAAATACAGCTTTGGTATATACTGTCCAAGAGTTTTCCATAGTGGTTATATTGATTCCAGAGTGGTTTTATTAATTCTGAAATTCTACCTTGGCTGTATTAACTTAAAATCACAACATTACTATGTAAGAATTATAGTTGTTTCATGTCCTCATTAATACTTGGTATGGGTATTTTTGGTATTGTTAATTTTTGTTTTGTTAATCTTAAGCTATATTAGTAGGTGTGTGTCATATCTGTGTTGCTTTAACTTGGATCTCCCTGATGGATAATGACATTGAACATATTTCCATTTTTTTATTGGTAACTTGGATGTTTTTTCTTATGTGAGTGAAATTCCTGTTCCATACTTTCACTCATTTTTTAAAAAATTAGATTGTCTACTTTTTCTTATTGATTTACCTAATGTCTTTATTTTGTGAGTCTTCTATCATCTATCTATATTAAAACTCTATTCACTCAGTGGTTTATTTTCTTATTTTCTTAATAGTAACTTCTTATGAATGGTAGTTTTACATTTTAATGAAGTCCAGTTTGTGAATGTTTTGCTATTGCTTATTGCTATTTCTGTCTTGTTTAAGAAATCTTTGGTTATTTCAAGGTCACAAAGGTATTCTTCTATGTAATCTTTTACATGCTTTATAGACTTATTTTTCGAATTCAAGTAAATCCAGCTGGAACTGATTTTATGCATGAAGTCTAAGGGTCAAGGTCCCTTCTCCTTACAATTATGCTATTAATTTGGCACCATTTACTTAGAAAGCTATGATTTCCTCCTGCACTGTAGTAGCATCTTTGTTAACAAGTAGAAGTGACCAGACATGCATCAGCCTACTTCAGAAATTTCTATTTTGTTATAGCTATTTGTCTTTTTTATGTGAACACAGCAGTGATTTTGTTATCTTTATAATAAATTTGATATATGATAGTATAAACATTGCAAGTTTTTCTGTAAGAATGATTTCTTTAGTATTCATTTTTTGTTATCATTGTATGTTAGGATGAGGCTGTCAATTTCCATTCAAAATAAAATGGCCAGAATTTTGATAGGGATTGCATCAAATCTATGTATTAAGTTGGGGTCACTTGACAAATTTACAACTTTGTCTTCCAGTTCTTAAATATAAAATAATATTAACATTTATTTGTGTAGATCTTGACTTGTTTAATTTTTCTTAGTGATATTCTGCAAAATTCTTTATTGCATCTGTTTCATTATATTTATTTCAAGGTGTTTGATGATAAAATTATTAGTAATTATATTGTTTTGAAGTTATTTTTAATATTGATATATTATCAAGTATCCAGTGACCTTGCTGAAGATTAATTTTTGTGTTATATTATTTAAAATAATGACAGTTCTATGTTTTCATTTCCAATATTTTATCTTTTATTTCTTTTTTTTAGGTAGGCTTTCCAGAATAGTAATGAATAGAACTGGCTTTAAACTTATTTTATATGTGTTAATAAGGGGAAAGCTGAAAGGGAAAGATTTCTATATTTCACCAGTAATATCTTACTGTGGTATTTAAAATTATCAGCACGTTGCTGGATTCTTCTATAACTAATATACTGATAATTTGTTTCCTCATAATAAAATGGAAGAAATTGTTAATTTCATCTAAACTGTCAAATTTATCTCCATTAAATTATTCAGTGTCTAGCTTTTTAAATCTGAGGCAAGATTTATGCATAGTGAATTGCATAGACCTTAGGTTTTTAATTTGTTAAATTTTTCCCACGTACTCAATAATTCTATCAAAACTTAGAATATTTTTTAAACTTAGAATATTTTCATCACCAAGAGTCTTCTTATGCCTCTAACATACTTTGACTTCTTTCACAGATTAAATTATTTTTCCTTTTTCTTGAATTTCACAAAAAATGAATATAAATTGTATGTATTTGAAGGGAGATTCCAACTTATTTTTTCAAAAAAAATGTGTTGATATTCATGAATGAATTGCATATGTCAGCAGTTAATTCTTTTTATTGTTGAATGATGTCATTAGATAAATAGGCCAGAATTTGCTTACTGATTTTTCTATGGGTTGAAAGTTTGATTGGATTCAGTTTGGGACTTTTATGTTTAATGCTACATACAATAAGCAATCTTGTGAAAGTGAACATGTGTGCTTGTTCCCCTTGGATACATAGGGGTGGAACTACTGGGTCACAAGAGGAGCGTATATCTAAAGTTATAATAATTTGCTGAAGTATTTTCTAAAGTGGTTTGTTATCTTACCATCCCATGAGCAGTATGAGTGTCACAAGTGCTGCACATTCTTACTGACCTTTGGGGTCGTCAGTCTTCAATTTTCCTATTTTAGTGTCGTAAAGTGCTATCTCCTTACAGCCTTACCTTGTATTTACCTCATAGTAATAATGTTGAGCTTCATTTCATATTTTCATTAACCATTTACATATTTTCTTTTTGATAGTGTCTTAGCCCATTTGGGCTGCTATAACAAAACACTAACAGACAACATTTATTTCTCATGCTTCTAGAGGCTGAGCAGTCTCAGATCCAGGTGCTAGTGGATTCTGTGTCTGGTGAGGGCCGCCTTCTTCTTACTCTGACAGAAGGGCTGAGGACTCTCTTTGTTTGTCTCCTTTTATAAAGGCCCTAATCTCATTCATGAGGGCTCTGCCCCCAGCCTGATCACCTTCAAAGGTCCTACCTCCCAATACCATCATTTGGGAGTGAGGATTTCGACATGGATATGTTGGGGGAGGATGCTGGTGTTCAGATTATACCATGTAAAATGTCTGTTCAAATGTTTTTCCCCTTTAAAAAATTGGTTTTCTAAATTTTTGCTGTTGATTTTTAGACATTCTTGATATATTCTGCATATGTCATATTATATATGTCATATATATGTGTCTTATATAATATGTATGTATATGTACATATGTGTGTGTGTGTATATCTATCTATCTATCTATCTATCTATCTATCTATCTATCCCCCCGCCCAGTTTCTGGCTTAACTTTTTGGGAAATAAACCTTTTAGTTAGAAAACAGATTTAGATGTACATAAAAATTACAAAGATACTACAGTGTTTCCTCATACTCTTCATTTTTTCCCCTATTGGTAATCTCATACGTTGATGTGGTACATTTTTTGGAATTAATGAATTTGAATTTGAGGCAAAATTTATGCATAGTGAATTGCATAGACATTAGGTTTTTAATTTGTTAAATTTTGCCCACATACTCAATAATGCTATCAAAACTTATAATATTTTCTTTTTTTAAACTTAGAATATTTTTATCACCAAGAATCTTCTTATGCCTCTAACATACCTTTGACTTCTTTCACAGATTAGATTATTTTTGGAAATGAGTACAGTTTGTAATATTGATAACTTATTATTAACAAAAGACCAGATTTTAATAATATTTCCTCAGTTTTAACTGAATGTCTTTTTTCTGTTCCAGATTCCATCCAAAATATTACATTGTATTTAGCAGTCTTGTCTCCTTGGGCTTCTCTAGGTTGAGGCTGTTTCTGACACTTCTTATTCTGATGCCTTTGGCAGTTATAAGGAGTCCCGAACAGATATTTGTACAATATGTCTGCTGTGTTTTTCATGATTAGACTGTGGTTATGGGCTTTTGGGAGGAAAAACAAAGCAGAAAAGTTCCTTGTTACTACAGCATATCAAAGAAACATGCGTACTGTCATTAATGTTGATCTTACCTGGATGATGTAGCATTTGTCAGATTTCTCTACTGTTAAGTTCATCCTCTAGTGCCTTTTCCATACCATACTCATTGGGAGAAGTTACTATTATAAGGAGTTACTATATATAAGGAGTATAAAGTTAGGCAATTCTTCTTTGAGGGAAGAATATTTACATAAATTATTTGAAATTCTCAGTATAGGTGATTAATTGATTATCTTTTATTTTATTCAATTACTTAAATATAGAGGAGGCTGTATTAATATATTTTATACTTTTTTTTATAATTCTGTATTACTCTATTTATATTTTGCTCAGATGATTTCAGCTTTGGACATTGGAAACTCCTTCAGTTAAATCTTGTCTTTCTGTATAGTCCCATCATTGTGGCAGATTTTTCTGTTTTGTTTGTTATGTTGTTGTTTGTTTATTGTTAAGCATTACTTACATTCTGCACAATAAGATCTCTAGACTTATATGTTTCTAGCCCTACTCCCAGAACCATCCATTTCTTCAAGGAACCCTTGTTCTTTTATTGAAGAATGGTTATTAGACACTAAGATGTGGTGATAGTCATACGTGTTGCTCTTGATGTGTTATTTTTTGCAGGCCCTTTTGGCTGACAAAGTGCTACAGACTAAATGTTTATATGTCACCGGAATCTTTACCTCCAATAGTGAAGCCTTTAGGAGGTGATCAGGTCATGAGGTTGGGGTGCTCATGAATCTCATGAATAGGATTAGCGTCCTTACAGAAGGAATCCAGAAGGTTCATTCACTCCTTCCATCATGTAATTGTCCCGGGAAAAGGTGGCTATGAACCAGGAAATGGCCTTCACCAGACATGGAGTCTGCAATACCCTGATCTAGGACTTCCCAGGCTCCAGAACTGTGAGAAATATGTTTTTGGTATAGATAAGCCACACAGTGTATGAGATTTTTGTTATAGTAGCCAGAATATACTGACAAATGTATGTGTATATAAACAAATATCTATAAATATCTATACCTATCTCCATCTCTGTAGTAAGCTAAACATGAGCTTATACTAGTAGCTGATTCTAACATGGATCACTCTAGCCTTTGTTTTTCTGTACCCTGACACTCCAATAGTGCGACACCTGGCTCCCATCATCAGTTATCCATTTACTTAAGTTGCTGGTTTCAACATGTTGTGGTTTCAGAGTTGTTGCCAAGTACTCTCAAACTAGAGGACAGTGATGTGTGAAATTATATTTGCCTTTAGTCTTTTCCATAGTTACATAGGTCTACACTTCTATCCTTCTAGTTTTATATAATTATAAAACAGGTTCTTTTGTCACAATATGCATTCCATTCTGGGATTCCCCAGATTCTAAATTATTTTTAGAGAAATTATGTATAATAAGATTCACCCTTTTTCCTGTACAATGGGTTTTGATAAATGCCTATCATAAGCATACAGTATTACATATACTGTAATATACGTGTAAAATACTACCTTATAATAGTTTTATCACTCTAAAAATTCTATATGCTTGTCATCCCTGTACATGAATCTCTTCCAATCACTGATATCTACTCTTAATAATTTTTATTTTTGATAATATCATAGAAATGGAAACATGCAGAGTATAGTATTTTAAGACTGATTTTTTTCACTTATCATATGCATTGAAGAATAATTTATGTCTTTAAATGACCTGATATATCTTTGTCCTTTTTATCATTGAATAATTCACTGTATTGATATTATTAGAGCTTGTTTACTCATTCATCTATTGAAGGTCTTGCTTGTTTCTATTTTTCAAAAATTGTGAATAATACTGCTATAAATATATATATATGCAAATGTTTGCATAGACATAAGCTTTCAAATCACTTTACTCAGTATAAACGAACAATTTCTGGGTCTTATGGTAAGACTGTATTTAGTTTTTAAGAATCTGACAAACTCTTTTTCATAGTGGTCATGTCATTTTTTATCCCCCCATTAATAGAGGAAGAGTTTTTCTGGTTGCTCTGTATAATTACCAGCAACTGGTATTGTCAGTATTTTGGATTTTAACATTTTAATTGTTATAGAATTGTATCTCATTGTTGTTTTAATTTGCATTTCCCTAATGACAAATTCTATTAAGCCTCCTATGCCAATTTTCACCTCTGTATCTGTTTTGTTGAACTCTCTGTTGAAATCTTTTCCCATTTTTAAATTAGAATATTTATTTTCTTATTGTTGGTTAATATTATGTATATATGTTGGACACAGATCCTTTATTAGATATGTATTTTGCAAATACGCTCTCTCAGTCTGTGCCTTACAATGTCATTCCCTTAATACTCTTTCTTAGAGCAGAAATTTTTAATTTGAATGAAGGATAACACCAAGGCTTTTTTTTTTTTTTGGTCAAAGTTTTGGTATTGTATCCCAAAACTCATTATCAGACCCAAGGTCATGTTCCTTTTCTTGTATGATTATCTGTTTTATACTTTTGCAGTTTGTACTTAGGTCGTGAATCATTTTGGGTTAATTTTTGTGTAGGGTGGAAGTTCTATGTAGGCTCAATCTTTTGCATATGGAAGTGCAGTACTCCCGTGCCATTGGTTGAAAATGGGCCAAAGACCTGAACAGANTAAATAAATAAATAAATAAATAAATAAATAAATAAAACATTATCCTTTTCTCACTGATTTGCCTTTGCACTTTTCTGTAAAGTCAGCTAGCTATCTTTGTGTAGGTCTAGTTCTGGGCTCTTCATTCTGTTCCATTAACCTATGTGTCTCTTCTTTCATAAATACCATACAGTCTGGACTACTGTAACTTTAGAGTAGAACTTCAAATGGGATAGTGTAAATCCTCCAGTTTTGTATGAGACATTGTAATTCTTTTGTCTTTTCATATAGATTCTAGAATCAGTTTGTCAATCAGCTTGTGGTTTGGGTGGTATTCTTTTAAATCTGTAGGTAGATGCTATAGAAAATTACATCTTCATGATGTCTTCCAGGATAAATAATAATCCTTCATTTATTTAGATCTTCTTTGAATTATCAATGTTTTATGCTTTTCTATATACAGTCAACCTATTTTGTTATTCCCAGAATTATAACTCCAATGTCTCTAGGAAAGTTGAAATGAAATGGATTAGCAATCAACCTGCTAATTAACTTTATTTCCCCAATGTTTGAAGGACACATTTGTTCTAGAAATATTTGTTTTATAACTTTTATTTAAGAAATATTGCATATATATAATGAAGAATGGGAAGCAACTGTTAGTCTCAGGGAGATCATTGAGATTGGTAAAATCTATGCAAATGGAAAGGGCATAGAAATAGGCAATAGCCATTCAACTGCAGATAAAGGAGGCCCTTCAAGGCCATATATTTCAATTTTTTTCAAGAAGAGCTAAAAATATAGTTTAATATTAGTAATCAAACAAACACTGTGGATCTGACACAGGGGTACAATCACAATATATTTGGTGACTATGTGAATTCCACAGGCCATTAGTCTGTGATCTCTTAAGTTTTATAAAATAAGGATACAGAATCCCAGATACCCTTAGGGTAAGCAATTTGCCTAAAGTTACACAGATAATAAAAAATAAGCATATTTTTGATTTCTGTGTCATAGTTTTAGTTTTTTCATTATCCTGAGCTCTTACTCAGTTGATTGTAGTGATTATCTTGTGTGTAGTAGGAGATAGTTTAAACTTAAAACTCACCCAGTATAATGTAATTTTTTACAAATAGTGTATTATTTATTTATTGTTTTATAACATAATTGCCACAAACTTAGCAATTTTATATGATGCACAATTATTATTTCTGTCTGCGTGTAGGGAATCTGGGCACAGATTAGCTCAGAGTCTCTCACACAGCTCAACTGAGGTGCGAGCCAGGGTTAGAAATCATCTGGTCACGGAGTGGGGAAGGATGCTCCAAGCTCCCCTGGCTGGTGTCAGGATTCAGTTCCTGTGGGTTGTTGGGTGGAGAGCTTCAGCTCTTTTTGGTGCGTGGATAGAAGGCTACTCTGAGTTCTTCACTAGATAGGCTTTTCCCATAGGGGTGCTTACTTCCTTAAAACCTCCAGAGGAGAGAATCATTGGTTAGTAAATTAGCCAGACAGGAGGCACAATCTTATGTAACTTAATCAAGAAAGTAGCATCTCATTAGCTTTGCCTTCGTCTCTTGGTTAGCAGCAGTTTCCTGCTCTTGCCAACACTCCAGGGGAGGAGATTACACAAGAGCCTGTGTACCAGGAAGTGGGGATACTTACAGCTCTCTTAAACGTTAAATCCGAACTAGTCTCAGAGGTAGTTTATAACTTCTCTAGAGATGCACACCATTTTTTTTTTATCTTAGCCATGACACAATTAACTATGATCAAATATGTGTAATGGATGTGAAGCAGATCTAGATTTGGAATTAGCCTTTTCCATCATGAGGAGCAGAGACTTTCTTAATGCCCCAACAGTGGCAGAGCCCAGAATTCTGGCAAATGAGGCAGATATTTGTAATCTGGGATTTTTGCAGCAGGTAACATGTTCCTGTCAATTTAAGTAAATTTCTGATAGTACTCCAATTCCTGGGTGAGACTTGGAAGCACCTAGTAATTCCTTGGATTGATTGTGTTGCCAATATGATGAGGTGTGACCTATCAGAGGTGATCAGTCCATGAGGGATCCTTCTTCATGAATGGCATTAAGACCCTTTGGTTAGAGTCTTCCCACAACTGTATTTCTCACTTGCCCTTCTAGAAGCCTTTCATCATGTGAGGACACAATGTTCCTTTCTCCAGAGACTGCAGCCCTCACCAGACAGCTGAACTTGCTGGTGCTTTGATCTTGACCTTCCCAGACTCTAGAAGAATGAGAAATAAACTTCTGTTCTTTATAAATTACCTCATCTCAGGTATATTGTTGTAGCAGCATAAAACAAATATAGACAGGTAAAGAGCTGGTACCGGATAGATTAAAAAATACACACAGGGTCTAAGAAATAACTTTAGCATGTAAATTACTGGAACTAGGGCAAAAGTTTCAGGAGAGGGCTTAGGAATAAGAAATCTAGATCTTAGGACTAATGCACAAAGTCAAGACCAGCTCAGATGAATCCTGGAACACTTAAAGTTCTTAACTCAATGCTCTTGCCTCAGGTGGGATTGACTCTAGGAATTGGAGTGGAATTAAATCTCTAGCTATATGGAGAGAAGCAGCCTCACTTTTAGCTTCTGGTCCTGTAAGTTTTTGTTTTCTGGTGCCTCAATTGAGGGCATCAATACTCCATCTCTTAAGGATATTTCTATTTTAACCTCCTTTCTCATAGTGGACTAACAGTCCTGTATCTTAGTCTTAGAATTTTAAGTATCCTAGGAGAGGGAGGTATAAGAATTAATATGAAAGTGATATTCTCTATCTATGTCTTCCTGAAATCTATCTATATATCTACTTAGCCTTCAGTAAAAGGTCATCTATGCTTTCATTTATGGAACAATTATTTTTTGAGCATCCTATTCTTGCTATGAACTGTATTGTTAGTGCTATAATAAAATTAGAATTTTTAAAATTCACTTTATTCTTCCGCTCAAGATTTTTTAGCCTAGTGGTATTAGACTTATGGATGAGTTATATGTACTTGTTTAAGTTAAAACTCTAGTTGTGGCTTAGAAAGTGAGGCCACATGACATCTGGGGCATCAGAAAAGAATGGATTTAGCCATAGGGACCTTTTATGACAGGTTAAGTATTTTATAGTTTTTCTTAAAATTTTATCAGGATAGAAGGGGACACATCTGGTATTTAAAAGATCACTTTGCCTTTGCAGTTAAGAATAGATCAAAGAGGCTGGGCCTGGTGGCCCATGCCTATAATTCCAGTGGTTCAGAAGGCTGAGGTAGGAGGATTGCGAGTTCAAAGCCAGCCTCCACAACTTACTAAGTGAGGCCCTAAGCTACTTATTGAGATCTTGTCTAAATAAGCATCCCTGTGTTCAACCCCTGCAACAACAACAACAACAACAAAAAATCAAGAAGACATAAAGTGGTCAGGAAGATCAATAAGGTGGATCTTATAACAAAACACAAAGGAGCCTGGACTAGAGTGGTGCTACTAGAAATATAGGAAATAGATTTTAAAGGCAATTAAGGAGGTAAGAATCAGAAGACCTTGATGAGGTGAGGCTATAGAACTGTGTAGATGGTTTTTCCACTCCCTAAGACTTAAAAACTGAACTGAAAAAGACCTATGTATTTTTGGGAGGGAGAGTTTAGGGTAGGTCATAAGTTTATATTTTGGTCTGTTGGTATTAGGAGGTGTTTGAAATGTCCAAAAGGGACAAGTGGGCAGTTCCTAGGTGCAGCTAAAACTCAGAATAAAGTTTTGGGCTCTAGATAGTTCTGATAATAGTTGGCAGTTCCTGTGCATGTATGATGTTAGTCAGGAAAGGGCACAGGATAAGAGATACAGGGAAACAATAAAGAGAAATAAACAGACCACAATGCTACATTTACCTTAAAAAGAACTTCGGAGTCATGTGAACTTTGGCAAAAATATAGTGACCCAACTCAATTTTCTTTTCTTTTTTAATTTTTATATCTTCATTTTATTTATTTATTTATTTATTTAATGTGGTTCTGAGGTTCGAACCCAGTGCCTCACATGGCTAGGCAAGTGCTCTATCACTGAGCCATAACCCCAGCCTTCGATTTTCCTTACTAATTATTTATGGTGAGTTTGGGCCTGAAATCTTTCTGTTGGGATAAACTAGCAAGTACATAAATTGAGTAAAGCAGTTAATCTCAAAGGACTGTAAATTTTAAAAAGCATTTTTTATATTACAAAGCTAATTAAAAACTGAAAATGCAAATAAGTATGTGGGTGGGAAAAAGGAAGTATCTATATTAAATTGTGTTTTGTTTTCCAGACTGAATTAAAATAATTTCTGAAAAAATGAATATCACTTGTTATGCACATGGGAACAAGGGCATATTACTTCAAAATATGTTCTATCTGTACATGGTAATGGGATCTTTTTCCATCCTCTTGGTTCAGAAAAAATAATTCATCCTATTGGATGATATTTTTTCTACCTGGGAACTTGAAAGGCAGAAATTAATTTAATCAAATAGCTTGAGTCTGAAGTACTTCGTGTTTTGACTTCAAAAAATGATACAGGAATGCACTTATTAAGGATGGATAGTGAATCATGATTCTGAGAGCAGACAGGAACTTTCTGCAACCATTAAGCACAGTCTCCTTGGAGGATTTTTTTAAAACTTTTGTTTTTTTAAAAAAAGTTTTGTTTTCTTCACTTTAAAGTTTTCTAAATATTACCATTTAATCAGTGTTTGGGGGGAGATTTTTTAGTGTCTAATCTGAATGACATTTTCTCATGTCTTGGCAGTTTCTCTTGCTACACTTCAGGGCCATTTCTTTTCCTTCAAATGACAGGCAGCTGTTTAGAACGTTTTCCTCAATGATTCTTCATCAGTAAGGTGATTAATGAAGCCGGGGCTCAACCTTCAAGTTAAAATCACCCTGTGCAGGAGCAGCTTGCAATTACATACTTACTGTAGAGGAAACAAAGTGAGAGATGATATAGGAATGCAGGGGAGAAAGATCCTTTTCTCTTTTACTTTCTTAGGTTTGTTGGCTGAGGCTCTGCGAAATAGAGAGATTGAAAGGAGTAAATGTATGCAAATCCTATTTGATGTTAAGTTTCTCATGACACAGGAGCCTTCCTAGGGAGGGGGAGAAAAAAAAAGAGTGAAGACCCAAATAAGTGGATAGACCAGAGATTTATAGACCATTTTGAACAATGAGTGATAAATTATAGAAATGTGACAAGACAAAGGAAAGGCTTTTAAGCTTCCAGGGGTGGTAAATTATGAGAAAGTAAATATGTGGGGGAAACTAATGGAAGATGAGAGTCACTTTAGTTCGGTTTGTTTGTGCAGGTTCATCTCAGTGCCAGCTTCCTGTCTTCTTCATGGCCACAAAATATCCCTGTGAGAGGGAATCTCTAGCAGTTGTCATTTCTCAGGAGTTTCTGCTTTTTGTCATAGAAGGATGTAAATTCTGGGAGGGCTTCTTTCTGCATCTGTGGAATCTCACATTCCTTCAGCTCAAAACAATTCTCACGCCAAAGCAGCATATTTCAATCCCTTGAGGTACCATAGACAACAGACTAGTGACAGCCCTCAGGGGAAACAACTGCAGCTCGTGACCCACCATCCCTTCTTTTCTAAGTCCCTTTTCCAACCCTTCAAAATGAATTATTCTTTTTCTAGTTTTTCTATTTAAATCAGGAGTAGATATGTAGACAAATGCTTCTAAGCCTGCAAAGTTCAATTGAGGCTCTTTATCTTGGACTGTATTGGTGGAATTCACTTGTTCACTTAGCAAATGTGTCTCTAGTCTCTCTAGTTTGTTTGTTCAAGGCAAATGTTCTAGGGACACAACTGAGGAAACACAGTAACCCAAGTATGGCTCCTGTCATGGATCATGAATAAAATGATTGGACAGGTTATTCTGGAAACTGGAGACTGAATTGTTATTTGCTACTCTACTTCACTTGACCATCAGTGTTGGTTTACTATCAATCATCCAACCAACCTGAATTAAGTGTGCACTCACGACACAGACATTCACTCTCTAGGCCCTCATGGAGCTTGTCATCTAGCTCAGAAGAAGAAATCAAGATGGGTTGTTACAGCTGGGCGCAGTGGTGCACATCTGTAATCCCAGCAGCTCTGGAAGCTGAGACAGGAGGATTGTGAATTCAAAGCCAGCCTCAGCAAAGGCGAGGTGCTAAGCAACTCAGTGAGACGCTGTCTCTAAATGAAATACAAAATTGGGCTGGGGATATGGCTAAGTGGTTAGTGCCCCTGAGTTCAATCCCTGGTACCCCCCACCAAAAGAAAAGATGGGTCATTACATGACACCCTTAAGGTATTCAGAAGATTTTACAAGACAACATAAAGGGATTAACATCTTGGTTCCGACTCTTAGTTCAATGCTAAGATATCTGAGGAGGTATTTGCTCAATTAGGTTATAAAGTGTTTTTTCCCCCTTCACCAAGTTATTTGGTAGAAATTACATAATGTAAAAATAATTTGATGTCTGCCTACATATCTATCAACTAATAAAATCTCTCTGGTAACATGGTGTGAAGCTCTAAGTTCTAATTCTCCATTCTGAAAATCTCTTTGTTCTGAATTAATTAAGATGTCAGGCTTTTATTAAATTCATTAAACCTAGTGATTATTCCATAAGTTTATTAAAATATACATTTGATAGCAAAATATGGACAATAAATGTTCCAGAAAACTTCAAATTTTTCTAATTTGTGCGAATAACTTTTCCTTTATGAACTTGCTTGTAAGCATCGTATTAAATACCAACCATTTGTCATTTGCAAAATGCTCTTACTAGTCCTCAGACTATGGAAAACATTGTGCAAGTTATAAAGATTAGAAATTGGCATTCTCTGTTGTGAGCTAACTACTGAAAACCTTGCATGAAAATAGAAGGCTGATGATAGAGCCTTGGGAAAATCCTAATTACTCAGTCAACTCTCCTTCTCCTTTATAGACAATGACACCAATGCCAATGTAAATATGAAATGCCAGGTTCTCTGTTGAGCAGCTGTTGAAAATCCATACTTCCAAAGCTGTATCATCTTATTGGAATCGTGGTAGGCTCTCTCTGCATTGGAGAAATCATCATTCTGGATGGTATGTGGAGTATTGGCGCACTGAGGGGGAAAAGGTGTGATTACAATGAAAGGAGACCGTGGCAGACCACCGTTGGGGTATCATCCAGCTAGAGACCTTGGGGTTTTGGAATAAGGATGCATAGACATCTTGGCAAGCATTTCTATAAGAATAGGACTGTAACAACAAAGATTAGGGTCTGTGGGGCACCATATTCTGCCATGTGAATAAATAAGTGGAGGATGCAGATCTATAGAGAATGAATGGAATGAAACAGAGTGTGGAGAACAGAAGAGGAATGATTAGGAGGAGTTTGATGGTTCTAGTTCCTTCCAGTTGACATGGTTGTAAAATGCTTACTCAGGAGCCAAGATGGGAAGTCAAAATTCCCCAAGTCACAGAGAGGGATCGAGGTGAATCCCTCAGGAAACCCAGAGGGTCATTGCCAGAGATGGAAAGAGTCAATGTCAGGAAAGTAAAACAGATTTCATCTGTAGTCAGTGAAGCAAAGGGAGAATTTAAAACAACTGAATGGTTTTCTGATTATCTGATAAAAGTGACCCCTAAGTTATATGAGGTATTACTGTCGAATTTAGATTTTTAAAAAGTTTTTTAATATAAGGCATAAAATCCTTTACTAGTTTCTTATTTCCATTTGTATTGATTTTGTGATCATTTGACCACATTCACACTATTTGCCTCATATACTGTATAAAGAAGAGCTTTAGCAAGAAATCGTACGTGTATCCTTTTTTTTTCTTTTTAAATATTTATATTTGTAGATGGACACAATACCTTGAATTTATTTGTGGTGCTGAGGATCGAACCCAGTGCCTCATACGTGCTTGACAAGCACTCCATCACCAAGCTACAACCCCAGCCCACTACAAGTATCCTTTTTCAATACTCTAGTAAGTTTGTAGAAGACTTTGGTTTTGAACAACTGTCAGATAATTTAAATTAATTTTTTAAGAATTATTCTTGGCTTTTAGGGATGGGGACACATCTTCATCTTTTGCTTCCCTGGACAATTACCCATTTTGATTCATCATAAAATGAACATCTGCTTCTGTAAGTGTGAAAAGTCATGTGGGGAGAGAGGCAGACATCCCTTGTTTGATAGAGGTCTTTTGTTGCCTTCTGTGCTTGTGAGAGGGCTGGGAGGCTCTGTGACCTTCACAATAGTAGGCTGTCAGCCATGGGAACAATGAGAGGAGAAAACATAGCACATAAAGCCAAGAGGGGAATTTAATTTCTGGCTTAACTTTTATAGGGGAGATCAGGACATGACTAAGCATATTGGCAAAACTCGCTTTATAAATGGCCTGATAGCTGCAGACCTTGGGTCCATCTGGGGATTTTTTAACCTGGCCACTTTTGTTTTCTTACACTGGGTGTGACTATTCTGAGACTCTCAGTAGCTGTTCACTCAGTTTTGAGGAAGGCAGCCTGTTTCTTATCTGTTCTCTTGCCTAGACTCCTCTGACTATTCCAATAACCCTTTCAGTGCCTCGGCCTTCATTTTCCTAGTAAACATGATGTCACCGTTTAGTTCCTGAGAGGGGGTGCCGGCTGAGGGGCCACCTATGAGAAGTCAGCACAAGTGCCTTGAGCACTGTTTCTTCATCAGTGGCAAAATGCACTTGGGTGATGACAGTCTGCCTAAGAAATGACTAGAGAACAGCGAAGTATTTGAGTCCTGGGACTCATTAGTCATATGTGGACCCAAGACCAATGGACTTTGGAAAGAATCAAATGCTGCCTGTTCTGAAAGTAGCAGGAACATTAAAGGGAAGGGGAGCTTAGGACAGAAAGAATCATATGAGCCAATACAGAACTGGGCATAACATCATAATTAACATCCCTTGCGTCATGCAAGGCACTGTGCCACAAGTTTGACACACATTATCTCATTTAATTCCCACAGTTAGGTAATTATTCTCTGTTCAGTACTGAGGAAGGAAGCTCAGGGAAGTGAGCTGGCTTGCCCAAAGTCAACAAAGCTTACAACGTAGTGCATCTGAAGGATACATCCACAGAGAAGGAGAGGTTGGCCGTGCTGTGGCTGAGAGTGTGTCATAGAGGGCTGCTGTGCACTGAAAGCCTTTAGCTGGCACAACAATAGAGGCCAGAGAAGTGGAGCTGTGGAAGGAAGGGTTTCTCTATGGCATCTCCTCGTTGTCGGGTGAAAAGGCAAATCTTTGACTCTTATTATTTCCAGGAGTCACAGTTCTGTGCTGCTCATTGGGAATTTATTTTTTACCTCCCTCCTTACAAAACAAAATCATAGCAACTTCAACATATTAGCAGTAGAATGCACATTTACACACAAGCATGCACACTTACTTATTGCACCAGGAACCCAGATACGTAAGGTGAAATCATCCATATTGTATTAGTCATACTGCAGAGAAGTAGAATCAACAGAGTACAGGTGTGTTTATCTTGGGTCATTCCAATTATGCAGGCCAAGAAGTCCCACTGTGGGACATCTGCAAGCTGGAGACCCAGGAAATCCAGTGGTATTCAGTCTACATCCACCAACTTGAAAACTAGAGTCTATATAAATTCTAGTTCAAAGGCAGGAGTAAATGAGATGAATTGTCCTAAGCCAACCAGTGAATCAGAGAAAAGGGAATGCAAATTCCTTTTCATCCAGCTTCTGTTCTATTTAAGCTCTCAATGGCTGAATGGTGCCCACCCTTACAGGGGAGAGTAGCACAATCTGCTTTACTGAATTCACCACCCATTCACATGCAATTTACCATCATACACCCCCAAATAATGTTTAATGTGGGCAGCCTGTGGTCCAGTCAAATTGACAGATAGAATTAACCAGCACACATACAAACCTCCTGGATGCCTTTGGTCAGTTAAGCAAAACCAAACTATGTCTCTAGGCTGTAGGGTCTTTTTCAAATCCCTGCACTCAGGAGTGTGTGAAGGAGGGAGCACTGTAGACATGGAATGGAAACAGGTGGTGGAGGGGGTGAGCATACAGGCCGTGGAATCTGACAGACCTGGCTCTGATCCCAGTGCCTCAGTTTTTTTAGGTATAAATGAGAATAATGATGCTGATTTTATGGTGTGGTTGTGATAAGTAACAAGTAGAAGCTCAAAGGTGTCGGAGCCTTACCAAGTGCTCAGTAGATACTACTGAAAATCATATTGGCAGAAGAAACAATTTCTTCCTAAGTTTGGTTAGGATTGTTTTTCAGGTCTAATTAAAGAAATCCAGTGGGGTGGTCTGGGAGTGGTCCTAGAAGGGAAAATTATGGATTCTTTAATTGAAGCATTATTCATTGGCTAATTTAAATAGGCTTTTTTCCCCCCTAACTTAAAGAGCAGGAATTTATGCACACACATTTTCTTTTTCTTTTCTTTTTTCTTTAAAGAGAGAGAGAGAGAAGAGAGAGAGAGAGAGAATTTTTAATATTTATTTTTCAGTTTTAGGTGGACACAACATCTTTATTTTATTTTTATGTGGTGCTGAAGATCAAACCCAGCACCCCGCGCATGCCAGGTGAGCCCGCTACCACTTAAGCCACATCCCCAGCCCCTGCACATTGCATTTTATAATTTGTCTTTACCGTATCTAGCCAGTGTTATTTTTTTAACCATTCTTGTTTCACATACCATTCAATGCAGGTAGGCTTCTCATCTCCCAGGCCTCTTCTATGTCTTGTGAAGTTCTTATTTCTATGTCTTGATCATTCTTTTTATGTGTGTATGGGGTCTTCTCTTTTTTGATGTTGGGAGTCAAATCCAAGGCCTTGGGCATACTAGGCAAGTGCTTTACCACTGAGCTACATCCCAGACCAAACATTCTAATTCCTGCTATTGGAACCTTCCTCTTTTTCCTGTCTAATTACATCCTCCCTTTTCTTTAAGGCTCCACTTAAGATCTGTGTTCTAACAAGCTCTTACTATAGGCCCCAGTCCTTTCTACCTGCTCTGGCCTTTGAAAATAGAATAAGATGTGTTGAAATCCATGGAGCTCCAAACAGCTGTCATCACTAAGCAAAACGACTGTAAACCCAAATGTTCTGTTTGGAGGGCCATGCTGATTGAGGGAGCCTGAGGCGGGTTTGCCATGTCTTAGTGTCTGGTATAGGTTTTGAGATTATTGAGATGCTGAAGATCATCAGCGTCCTGCCATTAAGAGATGGAAAATCACCAAGAGCAAAAATACACACACACACACACACACATACACACACACACACACACACACACACACAGAGAGAGAGAGAGAGAGAGAGAGAGAGAGAGAGAGAGAGAGACTTGTTTGTTTATGTAGTAAAGGGCATGTAAGAAATCTATGCCAAGAAAGGTCAACTATAGCTCTTTTAAAATGACCTTTATTTAGGGAAGTACTGCAGTCTTTGATTATCATTTGGCCAGAAAGCTCTTGACTTTTTCTTTTTTTTTTTTTTTATAAATTCCAAAACATTATGGAAATGTACCTGTTTTCTGAGGTTTTATTAAATCACACTTAAGTTCATTTTTCATGTGGAAAATGAGCTTCAGGCTTCAAAATAATGAATCATTTCCTCCTGCCTGACAGTGGTGGAGGAAGTTAATTTACTGTTGCTGCAGTAGTCTTGGTCGTCTCCTATCTTATTCTGGGGCTGTTGTGATTAATAGGATTACATTGGGGGCGATTACAGCTGCCTATTTGTTAGTCTCATCATTGGGGTCAGTGCTGAGGCTCTTAGTCCAGATTTCTTTTGGTTTATAAACCTAGTTTATGATGTCCAGAATATAATAAGCTGCTCTGTGTCATTGCTTTGTGGAGTGTCGGGCTAAGTGAAGTCTCATGCGATGGGACTTGGGGTCATTTGTTAGGAAATATTGATTGAGCACCAAATGGTGAGCAATATCTTGTCCTGTGCTAAGGAAATGAGTGTCATTTCCCTCAACACAGTGGGAAGCCAAGTGTATACTTTGAGGTTCTGATTAGGGGTAGACTACTCTGAGTATTGTGGAGGTGAAATGGCAAGTGACTGCTACATCTCTGCTTCAGTCTCACTAATAATAAAGTAAATAATTAGAATAAATGACAAGAAAAATTCCACATTTATTTAGGTTGTAGAACACCTTGCCATTTTGTGGTCAAGAAATACTAGTATTTAATTTCACTGTGTAAACTGGGATATACTGTTTATTTGTATGTGCTACTACCATGACTCTGAACAGGGCATGCTTAGAAGTATGAACTGCGGTGTCCAGGGAACAGTACCATCCTTACGCCTGGGAAGTGAGGCCTCTGCCTCAAGCCTCATGAGTTGAAGTGCCTTGTGCCTTTCTTGAAAATTTCTAAATCCCCCTCTGATGCCTGGAATTTTCTAGGGGCTGGTGGCATCATCTACCTGAGCCTGGGCTGGGACATGTGTGGGCCTCTGTCCCATTTTCTCCTATTTGGGTTGCTCTCCGTCTCATGTGATGGGTTGACGAGATGTCCTAAGGAACTGTGCCACTTGGCCGTGTGGGAGCATCCTTGGGCTCCAATGCTGGGCTCTGGTTCTGGAAAGGTAGACTAATAAACTGATTATTCCTGATAGCCCCTGAAGTATTTCTTTTGTGAATACACACAAGATTGAGCTATCAGAATGGTACTCACATGATAATCTTGGGTAACATTCAGACACATTTTACAGAGCACCAATTCTGGGCCCTGGGGTACCCAATGTAGATTGCCTTCTCTGTGATTGAACTATATGTATGGACCCATATATTGGTTACCCCCAATCTGCAAAACCTGAGGGCCCAAGTATTGGATGCAAGTGTCCTTTAGCCTTGATACCCCTGCTGCTGGCACCCAGCAAAGTTGCCCCATCCCCTTCTTGGGCTTAGTACCACATACTGGGTCACCTCTGTTAGTTTCAGTGCTTATCTCTCCTCAAATATTTTCAGATCATTGCAGTGCAGTGCCAGTGAGCCATTCCAACTGATGTAATCTCTTGCCTTCAACATATGGGTCAGTATCATGCTCTCCCAACTTGGTGTTAAAGTGGGCTGGATGAGGAAGAAACATTGGTTGTCCTAATAGGAATATTCGTTTTTTTCTTTCTCACTAGTGGCAGCCTGTAGAAGGCAAGAGTGCAGTCAACCCTTAAAGGATTCACATTTCAGAAATGCCAGGGTTAAGTTCTAAAGAGTTCAAAGAAGATATGGAGCTGTAGGATGTGTTGTTTTCTTTTTACACTGTATAATTCCAAGCAGTAAATGTAACATAATCAGAAATTGAGTTAACATTTGAGTTTTGTGCGTTCTCTAAGTAAGACGTGGTTTTGCAGGCACTGTCAATGAAGCACATGAACAACTTTTATGAGAGTCATTGGAATCCAGGATTCATGGGTAGCTTGACAGATGATGTAGTGTCAGAAATAATGATGTAACCAGCATTAAATAAATGCAGCTGGGAAACTGAAGAGGCAAGAAAACCTATAATTAGAAAAAATTCCAAAAGGTTCTGAAGAGCCATGGCATTGTGAGTAATAATGGTATTGCTCCCTATTCTCACAGTTGGCAGAATGAAATAGCTGGGAATGATGCATATGACAGTAAGAACATGAATTTATGATTCCTGAATTGGACAGGAAGAGATGGTACTTGGACCCTAAGAAGAATCTTCCCATGCACTGATTGGAAAATAAACCACTATCTATCTCCTTTCTATCCACTCCCTTCCTCAAAAAAAATCTGTATACCTTACATGAGCCCATGAATTCTATATTACATTTTAAAGATCAAATTGCTACTATTAGTCAAGACTCTGCAAAATTATTTGCCAAGGACCTATCACAGCTAGTAATAGCCCTGTTGGGAAGTATGCTTCTAAGTGATATTCAGGAAATAGGAGACTCTCTATGCTCCCTATTGAAAGATTTATTCTGAGCTTAGACTCAAAATTGGAGTTTACTATCTTCAATCAAAAAGGAGAGGAATATGAAGCACCCTACTTCTCAGGGGAGAGAAAAAGAAGGAGGGAGGGGATGAGGGATAGGAAGTGGGGGAGACGCATGCAAGAGAAGCCTGCTGGGCTATGGACATAGAGGTTGCCCAGGAGTAGACATTGGCAGCAGATATATAGCTAAAAACATAGGGGGACAGCAAATTCTTTTAAGTAGAAGATGAAAACTACACTTAAAAATATATGTGGTATGTAGTTAGGGACACAAATTCAGCAATTTCTGCAACTTATAACTAATAGCTTTTGGAGCAAGACCTGTCCATCCATCCTAGAGGAGGGTTACTTGTGACAGAGAGCAATGTGAGAGGGTGAAAGAATGTCAGACAACAGACAATACTCCGCAAAGGAAAGTTCATCTTGTAAGTGAAGCAAACCCTACTCTTATTGAGGTAATGTTTTGTGTTTTTTTTGCCCAGTTATATCTATAATTAACTGTAATTTTCCATTTAATTTTTAAATCATGTCCCCTGCTGATATCTTGTCCCCTTTTTCTCTATGCCTGGAATTTGCACTTACTCAAAGCAAGCGGGTGCATCCTTAGTAAAGCTTCATACTCCTAAGGTGCATTTTCTTAATGCCTTCTACCAGATCAAGTGAAAAGGCCCTTCTTGTTGTCTTTAAATTTAAACCTCAGCCCATTTTTAAAATTTTAATCTTCTGGACATGCAAAGATTCATGCCACTCTGTCATATTTTTCCTAGACTCTATACTTCTTCATTTTAAAAATCTGTGCCTGTAAAACTATGTCCGCTGGAGTGCTCCCTGAGTAACCCACCCTGGCTTCTTGGTGTTCTTCCTATGTTTCTTCAAATGAGAATAAATAGCTATACCAGGTCTTGTCAATGTGGGTCCATCCCATCTGGCCCTCACTGCCCTCTTTCCTTTCTCATGGTTGCAATAGGAATGTTCTTCTACTGAAAAGACTAAATCTTGATAATCGAGGTGTTAGAGCGTCTCAAATTTGTTTTAGTGCATGAGACACTTTTAATGGGCATATAATTCATCCAGTTTTCTCATTTTTTGCTAGTTTGGTGAGTCCAAATGCTTACTATAAAAACAGCTTTGGGGCATGCATGATAAGTAAATTCAGATCACCAAAGGAATAACTTGAAAAGTTATTAGACATTTGCATAAAAGAAAGAGAAAAGACCTTTCATGTGATTCTTCATAAAACAAGTGCTCCCTCACACACAATATCACAAGTAATTCTTGAATATTGGTTACTTTTCTTCATAGATATAATAAGGAAAATCACAGAATGAAGGTCATGGGTATTCACTGAGGGTGGGAGGCAAGGGGTATTGTGTGTACTTTTGAAGAATCTAAATTATTAACAGTAGAAATTATAGCTCCCCAAACATGAATTTACTGTGGGCAGTGAACAAGGGACATAGTGTGTGGTTTTGGAGAATCTATTACAGGTGAAAAATTGTCACCTCTATTAACATCCCTCCTCCTCCTGCAGTTACTTTTGCCTTATCCCCTAGTTCATTAAACTGCCTGGTTTTGGGAAAACATTCTGGTCTCAGGATTCTGCGTTGGCTGTTTCTTGTGCTCTAAATGTCTTTCTTCCAGAAATCTGCATAGCTTGCCTCTCCTCTCCCTTTCAGTCTATTTCTCCAGCTCATTTGACCTTTCGTCCCTAGTGACATTATATAAAATTGGCACATAACTCCAATACACACATTTTCTGTCTTTCTGTCTTTCTTCCCCTCTTCATTTTTCTTTTCAGGGTTATTACATTTATCGCTATAAATGTTTATTTTCTTAATTTTTCTTTCTTTATCAAATATAAACTTTGGAGGATGAAGGTTTTTTTTTTCTGCTGTGATCACTGCTATATCCTTATCATGAGAATAGCATCCAAGATATAGGAGGCCCACAGTAAGTATTTGTTGAATGAATAAATAAGGCCTCAACTAAAAGTAATAGTTGGTTTCCTGGACTTTTCTCTGACCTGTATATAATAGGATAGGTTAAATTTAAGGACTGGTTACCAAACATAATGAACTTTTCAGACCCTCATGGTAGGCATTAGACTAAAACTTAGAAAGAAAAAAAAAAAGTCTAGCCTTTGGCCCCCACCTTGAAAAGTCTAGTTGAAATGATGTAGCACCTTTCTTTGGAGGAGGAGACTACTTCTTCCTGTGGTCTTGGGGGCTCAACTGACACCAAGGTAAGATGTTCCATTTTAAATCCTGTTATATTAGCATTGACATAGTTTAAAAATTTATTCTTACTGTCATCGCTGGTATTAAACTAAATAAAACAGTGAAAATGAAATTATAAAGAATGTTCCCTAATATATTCTAAAACAAATAGGAAAGAGGTTTATTTTTATGACCTATGTCTTCTACTCTACAGATTCCTTATTATAAAGGGCCAGACTTATTTATATGAGGGGTTCTCTGCATTTCAGTGAATCTGCAGCACAGCCAGAAACATGGTCTTGCAGTCAGTTCAGGTTTAACATGTGGTAATTTTACAACAATGCAGTTGTTGAACCATGACTGTATGCTGACCTGGTCGTGAACACTTGTATAATAACTAGGAAATCATCATAGGAATACTGTAAGTTAGAAAATATTATTAGCCCAATATCAGAATAAGGTTTTGAGATTCAAAAAAGTCACTTGTTCAAGTTACAGAGTCATTAAGTGGTAGAGCCAATGTGGAACCCAAACTCCAGTGGATATTTGGTTCAGATTGTACTTCTGCATATATCTATGTCTATGAATCTGAGCAGCTATGTGCATCTTCTTGGATATCAGCAACATCTATTAATGGGAGTTGGACTAAAAGTCACAATTCAAGTGTGTTCAAAGCAGATTAGAAATGTCTGTTTGATGTATAGACTGAATAATCTAGATATGGTTTTTGCTAGCTTATTAATTAAAGTTCAGGACCTTTTTCCCATGACTCCTACCATGAAAAATGAAAAAGTGATTGCATTAGTTTCCCACGGCTGCCACAACAGAGCACCACCAATGAGGTGTCTTAAAACAACACATATTTATCCACTCATAATTCTGGAGACTAGAAGTCTAAGGTCAAGGTGCTGGCAGAGTCATGCTCCCTCTGAAACCTGTAGGAATGTATCGTTTTCTAAGGTTGCCTCAACAACGTACCATGGACTCAGTAGCTTACACAGGAGAAATTTATTTTCTTATAATTCTGGGAGCCAGAAAGTCTGAGGTCAAGGTTTGGTTCCTCTGCAGTCTCTCTCCTTGTCTTATAGTTGTCTGCTCCCTGATCTTCCGTCTGAAGGTGTCTGTGTCCAAATTTCTTCTTCTTATATGACCAGCAGTCATATTGGATCAAGACCCACTTTAAAGCCTAGTTTTGATTGAACTACCTTTTTAAGGGCCCTATCTTCAAATACACTCACATGATGAGGTACTGAGGGATCCAGGTTCAACATGGATTTGGGGGAAGTGTACTTTAACCTATAACTCACGAAGTTCTGGCGGTTTTCCAGGAACCTTTGAAGTTCCTTGGCTTCTGCATGTATCACCCCATTTATGCATCTTCACGTTAGCCCCCCCCCCCCGTACCTCCTTATATTGTTTTCCCTCATGAGTATCTGTTTATGTGTCCATGTTTTCCCTTTATATGACACCAGTTGTATCAGGTTAGGACCCACACTAATGGATTATCCCCGTAAAGACCCTAATTCCAAATAAGGTCCCATTCTGAAGTACTGGGGGTTAGAATTTCAACAAATCCTGTCTGGGAGACACAGTTCAACACATAATGGTGATTATATTGATTCATGATATCTTTGCAACTCATCTTTTATTTTTTGCCTTTATTTGTTCTAATTAGTTATACATGACAGTAGAATGCATTTTGACACATCATACATAAATGGAGTATAACTTCTCATTCTTCTGATTTTACATGATGTAGAATCACACTGGTCATGTAATCATATATGCACATAATCATTTATGCACATACTCTCCTTCCTACTCCCATACCACTTCCCCTCCCTACACTCTCCTCTGCCCAATCCAAAGTACATTTATTCTTTCCTATCCCTCCTGCAACTTATTGTAAATTAGCATCTGCATATCAGAGAAAACATTTGGACTTTGATTTCTTGAGATTGTCTTATTTCATTTAGCATTATATTCTCTGGCTCTACCCATTTACTGGAAAATGCCTAATATCATTCTTCTTTAAGGCTGAGTAATATTCCGTCCTGTGTATATATCACATTTTCTTTATCCAAGCTTAGAGCTTGATGCAATGTTTAGGGTCACCTGCTTTCCCCTAAGGGAATCATAAGTACTAAATTAGTCTATTTCCTATATGTGAGTTTATGTACTAACTGGTACATATAATCAGAGAATCAAAATTTTAAAAATCTGAAAGATAATTTCAATAAGTGTAAATGTTATTTGACATTTCTTATGTTCATTAATTCCCCAAAAGCATACTCCAAATTCAGATTAACACTTAATTACTTTCCTAGGTAAAGTAAAAGTGTAGTTATTTCAGGTAACTAAAAGGTATCCTTGATTGTGTTGTATTACTTGTATTGATCAGAGTCCTTACAGAAAATGAATGGCACTTTGAAATTAAGATAATTCAAGGATGATTTAATAAAAAGATAATTTTTAAAGATGTATATTTGGTATCCTGTGCTAACAGCAATGCAGCCATTAGCACCCTGTATCTTACCTAGAGAGATGGTGGGGTAGGGGGAGTTAAAAGCAAGAGTAGCAATCATCTTTGATTGTGGAACATAGGAAGGGATAAGGAAAATAAATACTCCAGTCTTACTCTCCTTGTTTTATCTTAACTTCTACTGTGGCTTTCTATGAGCCAAATACAGCTAGAATTCAGTGTACAAGGGAACCCTTTGATATAGTCCATAGACATCAAGCTTTCAGGACAGAACATAGAGGTGGGTAGAGAGGAAGTGTGACATACACTCAGTGGTGACCCAGTGCATATCTGGGTTTTACACACTGATGTCCACTGACAAGCAATGACCTGATTTCCTCCTTGTCAGAGACAATAACCTTGATTGGTATGGAGATCTGCTTCTCAGACCAGTGGCTTAGTGACTGGAGAAATACAAGGTGATCTGGAGATATTCTAGTTCCTTTTTTTTTTTTTTTTGCACATAACTGATTCCTGGTGGAATCTCTCCTGTGGACACTGGAACTTCCAAATACATCAAACTCCAAAATTTTAAACAGTTCTTTTAGGTATAATTGGAAAAGGAATCACTCTGATCTTTCTTCTTATTTATAGACATTTATTCTGACAATGGAGAGACAGCCCTAAAAATTGGTTGTTAATTTAAGACATACACATCTTCCTATAGGACATCATCTTGACCTTGTTCCCTAGTGTCCCAGCTCCTGCCATCATTTAAGAATGAAAAATAAAGTAGTTGCTGTCTTCAATTTCTTGTTTTTCAAACATAAATTTTAATGAATATATTTAAATTTGTTTTGCAGACTATGTGTTTGTATTTTGTTTTAAAGAGTACTTACTTTTTCTGTTTCTCTGTTTATCCTTGACTGGGTATAGATTTATTCAAACCTATAATCTCCAAGAATGGAGTGGTATGTTTCCCTTAGCGTTCTTTCCTTGTTTCTTAGGCAATAGTAAAACTTACATAGTGTGGAAAATATGGCTCATGCCATCATTTCATTCATTTAGGAAATTGAAGAACATGGGGAGAAATATGGGTTTTGAATCTCTCTACTGGAATTAATCAAGTAGGATCCAACTGGTTCTTTCTTGTCTACTAAAATATGTCCCTATTGCCAAAGTCTAGTGGATTAAAATTCTGTAATTCTGCTTCTTTGACTGCACGCCTAGCTGTTTTGCCACCTCATCTTTGCAGTTTAATGGCCACTCCTTTCTTGCAGAGTTAGACAGATTTAATCTGTTTCTGTACCTGCTGTCTTTCTGGATCTCCTTAGCTATCTTGATTTTTCTTCATCTCCACTCACTGTGTAAGAAAGCATATATACTTGGCAGTATTTTTCTCTCACAGCCCAGCACTGTTCAGTCCATGCAGACATATGAATAAGAATAAATGCAGAGAGCCTCAGAGCATGTATGTATGCACATGTGACAAGCACTGTTTATTAGATCTGCAGAGACACGGGTTTTCATATAAGTCCATGTATAAGGGTCAATCAAAAAAACTTAGTCCATGACTCTTGCTACTGTAGCTGCTCAAGGAGTTCAGAGAGTTGGGTCCCAGTCTGGATAAACTTCAAACTATGAAAAATGAGGAGACAATTTTCTAGATCAAAATAAAATGTGAACTGCCAAAAGTAAATGGAAAGACTATGATTTTCCAGGAAGGATTCTCAAAATGACAAATTCAAATTCGAATACACTTTACTTTGTTCTTTATGAAATTAAGGAAATAGGTATGGGTGGGAATATGTATAATTGAAAAAAATATAATATCTTAGCTTTTAGAGAACTATAGGCCTAATGCTTCATTATTATTTCAAATAGTCTCCCTGGAGCCTGGCAACAAAGATTGAAATGACTGAAGGATCATAAATAAAACATAATTATAAATGGTAAAAGCATCAAATTAAATGCCATAAAAACCTGCCATAAGGTCTCTTTTAATGTCTATTTTGTATTATATTAGGCAGCAGAAATGGCTTTCTAAAGAAATTCACACAAATAAGAACATTTTGCATCAAGAATAGGGGTCAGACTACAGAATGATATTGGTCAAATTGTATTGTTATATCTATTGTGTGCATGTATGAATATGTAATAATTAATTCCACCATTATGTACAATAATAAAGCACTGACAAAAAATAAATTTAAGACTTGACCATAACTGCAGGAGATCAGATGTAGTTACAGTGAGACTATTCTAGAAAATGCCTCCTCTCATTAGCACTGATACTTTGTTGAAAGAGACCTTTTATATGCCCCATCAAGTGGGAAGAGAGAGTCAGAGATTCCTTTTCTCATATTCTCAAAGAACCTAATATTGTTCAGCATTATTTCAAATCCTGCTCCCTATCTGTCTATCTATCTATCTATCTATTGGCTTTACTGCCTTTGCCTAAATTTGAGAAATATAATTAATGAATTTCTGTCTCATTAGGCATTACTTTGCTAATAATTATATGAGTCTATAATAGTTTCAAATTTCAATCAGACTTTTTTCTTTCTGATATAAATTCCTCTATTCTTATTTCAGAATAAATTCCTCTATTTCTTATTCCACATGTAATCTGTGCCCTTCCCACCCTGTGCCACAGAAAAATCCAGGCAATGCTTGCTGCATGGCTCAGTTCTCTTGGATTCTTGTTTATTGAGACATCAGAACCCTACAACTTCCATAGGGGCCCTTATAAACCCCTTTGAATGACTNACCTGCGAAAGCTGATTTAGGGTTAGCTAAAAGTGTTTCGTGTTTCTATATGGCAAACCAGGTTATAAAAATGTGAAGATCCTAACAGTTCTAGAAAAAGCAAATGTTTGTTATATGATACCCCGTTTCTTCTGGTTATCAGTGCTTATCTTCATTATATGCATCTTTATCAAGTAAGGAGCCTGGTGATATTTTTACCAATGGTTAAAAATGCATAGATTCTGAAATTTTTTTCATATTACAGATAGTCAGCCAATGTATTTCTAGTTTGTTATTTTACAAAGGCAGTTTGTCTATTTTGGTTGTTTTGATTCCATTTAAGGACCACATTTGCCTAATTATACAACTTTAATGCCTCTGCTTTGTATTGGCTGGATACTACCCAGGAGGAGGACACTTATCAGATTTCCATATGGCAAGTGTATTTGGCAACATGAATTCCTGTTCCTAAGTTTATCTTGAGATATTCTCTTATCAGCTTCCTATACACCCAGTACAGAGAGAGGCTCAGAGCTGTGGTCCATTTTTTTTTTTCTCTCTGTTCCTCTTTCTCCAGGCTAATTATACCATCCTAGGAGGGAATTTTTATTACCATCGTATATAGAAAGAATTTCATAACCCACAGATTATAGGAAAAACCATATGCTCACTTCCCTTACCCTTGGTCCTTGATGTTTTGAAGAAAACTTTTTGACTTAGAGAACTTTTTTTTTCTTATGTATTATAGCTATTGCAATTGAAGTCTTGACTTTCATACAGCTTCTCCTGAAATGGTCTTTAACAGCCTGTTTTGAAGTACTTTCCCTTTGCATTATAGCCATAATGATTCTAATCTTCCTCATAGTAATCAATATTTCTTGCTGAACAGAGGAAAAGCCAAGGATAAAGAAATATAGAAAAGTAAAGAAATACTTTGTTATCTTAATGGATCTCTCATGAACTTTATTATCTTGGAATAGTGGAGAAAACATGGACATTGAGGAATCTGGTTAAAAACCAGTCCTGGGGCTGGGGATATAACTCAGTTGGTAGAGTGCTTGCCTCACATGCACAAAGCCATGGGTTCAATCCCTAGCATCACACACACACAAAAAAAAATCAAGCCTGAATACAATCTCTAGTACACATTCGTACCTCCCAAACTACTCTTGAAACTTCAGTATAATAAATAAATGTGTGTGTGTGTGTGTGTGTGTTTCTTTCTTAAGGCAAAAGATAGAGTTAACAGAGGATAGGCAACAACAGTAGGGACATTACAGAAATAAGAAAAAGACCTTTGGTGGGTCTGAGAGAGCTGAATCTTACATCATGTGTGGAGAAACACAGGAAGCACCCCAATTTGTACAGAAGATCCTGAAAATGCTCAGGAATTGGTAACCACAGATATCTCAGAGAATGAGGGTGAAGATACAGCTAAAAGCAACTGTCTAAAAGACTTATGGAAGCAGTTTCTCCCTTGTATTCAACATTGCCCCCACTCCAACTGGACAGTAAACTCGAGATTTTTCTCTCTGTATAATAAAGCATAGATTTCTCTGTAGAAAATAAAACAGGTGTTGCAGAACTGGGCACGTAGGAGGGAAGAGTACCAGATGGAAATAGGGATATTAAATGAAGTCATATCTAAGCATTTGCTTCTCCCCCACCCCCTGTCCTCTGTGCCACTGGGATCCCCAAATTTAAGGGAGTAGAAGATTATTTTCTGGGCTTTCTGATAAGCCTAAAAGAAAATAGGCTAAAGATGCCAATATCAGGTTTTTTCTAATGAAAAAGACTAGCCATATTCCCCTAAATGAAACCCATTGTCAAACAGCATGCAGAATTTCCAATAAGAGTTTTATATATGAATACATAGGCCATAATTATCAGAAACATGTATCTGACATACAACAAGGATCTGACATAAAAAACAAAATAAAATAAGCCTGTTGGAAACAAAGGCTAATAGGAAAAATGAAAACTTGAAAATATTGGTTATTATTCTTAGAGATAAGAAAAAAGCTGGATGGGTGAAGTGGGAACACAATGTGATTTTTACAAGAGTATGCAGGGAAAGGCTGTTGAAAATTGATATATACTAAGGAAAATTGGGGAGAAAAATAAATTTATAAATTCACTAATGGAGAGAAAAACATAAATAACAAGAAGTATAGAAAAAGATAATAGAGAAAATGGAGGGGTATAAAAAATAAAAATTCAATAAAAATTTACACAATTAAAGATTGGAGTTTCCAGGTTGAAAGTGTTAATTGAGGTCCTAGAAAAACAGATGCATATAGCCTCAAGTCAAAGTAAAACATCATGGAATAGAAGACTGGAGGCAAACAAAAATGCCTAAAAGAATCAGTAGGGCTAGGGTGATGACTGTAAAATACAAATAATCAGAAATCAGAGTAGCTTCTTCAAGAGTTCTTCACAGGACACTGGAAGCTGGGACAGAATGAAATAATGTGTTTGCAATTTCTAAGTCAAACAATAGCTGACCTGAAATTGCATACCCAACAAAACTATCAATTATAGATGAAGGAGCACTAAAACAATTTCAGAAATGCAAAGCCTCAAAAATTTTAAGTGTAATACTTAGCTTGATATATGAAGTAGTTATAATGTAAACTCTGAATATAGTATATTGCTATTTGGAAAGGATAAAATGGAAGGGAAGTATGGAAGTGAATTTAGTGTAGAAATGGTCAAATGGTGCTTGATTCTCATCTTTCATTACAAAAAGATCAATAGTTAATCCCCTGACCTCCTTGTTTCACCCCCTTTTTTTCATCTCCCCAATCACTATAAACAGGACTATTTAATAGGACTATTTAGTGTTGTGGAGGCCAATATTAAAAGAAAGAAACATCTCAAAGTCTTGCAGGCAGTTAACTCTGGGGAGTTGGAAATGGTAGAAGGTAGATTTAGAAAGACTAATATTTTACATTAGTCTTTTTTGAACAATTTAATGCATAAAACTGTATACCATTGATTGAAAAATAAAAGCAAACCACATGGGATTGGAAATAAAACTATGCCTCAATCATGAGTCTGTTAAGCTCTCTTTCCTTTTCTTCACAGTTAAAAGAATAACTAAATGAGAGAGTTCATGTAATGAATTATACATACTACATGGGAATCTTAATAAGCTCTAGTAAGTGACAGACATCAAAATAGCTTTATTTGTTTTCTAAGCCTCTGAAAAGGAAGTTTAGGGTTAGTGAGTTTAATAACTTTCAGAGTACAATGGCTAAATTAAAAAATAAGAGTTGTATCTGACTTAGCTATCATATGGATTCCTTCTTCTTTATTTTCTTGTAGGTAGAAACTGCTTCTCTCATCCTTATCTGAATAGTTAGTACAGTGCCCCACACTTAGTTGTTAGGTTGTTGGACTGTGGGTCCAGCAGTTTCCTCCTACACTCAATTTAATCATTGGCTCCTTTATTATGCTCAGGTCATGATGCTCACTTACACACGAGAGATAAAAATGCATCAATGTCTATTACAATATCCTTTATTCTTTACATAAGTGATAATCAACCCAACCCATTTGTAAATATATACCAAAAATATTTCTTAAAATCATAAGACAATGGTAGACCCCTATTCCTCCATTCCTTCCCCAAGCACGCATTAGCCTTTGTGTACTTGCAGCCTAGAAGGAAGTAGAGGTGCTTCTCACCCTATGGTGGGGTTACATCCTGATAAGCTTATCCTAAATTGAAAATACTGTAAGCGGAAAGCACATTTAATACACCTGCAAACATCTAGCTTACCAACACAGGATACAGTAGACCGTCTCTTGCTTCCCATCCTGGCTGTGTGCAGAGTGGGAACTGTGGCTCACTGCTCCTCTCAGCATCACAAGAGATGGTCATATCCATAATGCTAGTTTGAGGAAAGATCACAATTCCAAAATCTAAGTATGGTTTCTACTGAATGTAATTTTGCACCATAAGAGAGTTGAAAAATCAAGTCCAATGGTTGTGGCTTTCGATACATGTATGTATGTATGCATCGCGTAGTAGTAGTAAACACTGGATACATAATTTTATGTTGTGTTTCCTTGAAATCAACCAATAAACATGATCCATAAACATTAAACTGTAAACATTATCATGTGTAAAAAACAGGTTTTCTGGGGCCAGGGTTGTGGCTCAGTGGTAGAGCACTTGCCTAGCATCCGTGAGGCACTGGGTTCATTCCCTGGCACCATGTAAAAGTAAATAAATAAATAAAGATCAATAAAGTAAAGGTATTGTGTCCATCTACAACTAAAATACACACACACACACACACACACACACACACACATATATATATAAAGGTTGCCCAAAGGATAAGGGTAGATGAAAGGCTTTTGCCAAGCCTTTTGAAGCCTAAATATGATAATTTGTTTTATATACAGAAATGAGATGGCATAGGACAGGGTAGTAACAATTCTTCTCTAAATGTTGGAGAAAAGGAATGTCTTCATAGGTTCTCAACCTCATTAGCTCTTGAAATCTAGAAAGAATCTGAAAATAGCAATGAAAACAATAAGGGACTTATGAAAAAAGTTGAAAAGAATTAACAATTACTTGGATACATAGTTGTGACAAAGAAACAAAATATGTGAAAAATTAAAACATTGGAAGAAAAATCAGGGTGAAATAATGGGAAGAATAATTCTAATACCAATACACTTAAACTTTTGTTTCTAAATTAGTTGCTTTGGATGGTATATTGAAAGATGAAGTAATATTTATAATAAAACTAAGTTAAAGATAATCTTCCCCAATGTAGAATTCTAGGAAAATTAATTAAGTTATTGCTTCTACCTTAAATGTTTATCAGGTTGTCAATTTTGCAATAATCCCTCTAGTTTCATTTAGTTAATATTTTTCACCACATGTGGAGAAAAATTTAAAACACCTATTGAAACTGTGCTGTTATTATTTAAAAATACATACCAACAATGAATACACTGAATGTTCTGGAGGTGCCTATTTTATTCATCCTCACACCTCCAGCATTTAAGCATAGTTTTTGATATCTATAGGGGGTTCAGTGTTTTTGAGCAAATGAATGAGGTATGTGATTATCTACTTGCCATCCTTTCTATAGATCTTTTTATTAAAAAAAAAAAACAGAGAAGTTTTCCTTAAGGTTGTATGTACTTCTTTTTAAAAAGTTTTAATTGGGTGAGAGTATCATAGATTTGTTAACCAGATATGGAGTCCAAATTATGTTTCTCTTTGAGCTAGAATTTGGTTGTGCTTTTTCTTTTTTTAAAGAAAATTCAGTAATGCTATTAATAACTTATCTGTTCATATAAGTTACCTCCATTTAGAGTGGTAGTTCTCTTAAACCTGAATGGAAAACTTTAAGAAATGCAGATACATATTTTTCCTGTATATGCAC
This sequence comes from Marmota marmota marmota, assembly GCF_001458135.2. Taxonomy (NCBI): domain Eukaryota; kingdom Metazoa; phylum Chordata; class Mammalia; order Rodentia; family Sciuridae; genus Marmota; species Marmota marmota. The sequence continues at coordinate 5,999,038 of NW_026000221.1, forward strand.
TAAAACAGATTCTCTGGGCATCTGTGAGGAATGGGATGAGAAGGATTATGTTGATGAGGCTAAAATAAAGATAGATAAAAAACATTGGTTAGAAGCTGCCAATTTTCAGGTTTTGTTTTGGAGTTTCCTTTATGAACTTTGATTTGTTAGAAGTATTACTTATTTGTTTTCTGGCCACACCTTAGGACAATTCTACTCTGCTAGGGCACATTGCAAAAGCAAAGGAAGTAAATACTGTCGTATCTACATAAGAAGTCATGCCTACCCCAATTTTACCTTTATGTGCTTTATTTGAGTAATCAAGCTGCTGTATTGTTGGTTGAAATGTACATCCCATAATAGAGGGCAGTATATTTAGTAACAACTCTTTTTTACATGGCAGCCTGTTATTTGGTTCCTACTTCCGTGTCTTTTCTGGCTAGAGTTTTGTATTGTTGTTTACTTATAGGAATAAATAATTTGATATAAATGAAATTTGAGGTAAGCCAGTTTTATTAAGGACACTGTGAATTTCTTATTGTCTCTTGGCATTATGTGTTGCATAAAAGAGTTTAAAATTATTCAGAATTCCTTCCCCAACTTTCTTTTAATTTAGAAAAGCAAAGAAATGCACACATACCCCCCATCCCAAATACACACATGTGTGTGCACACATGCACATACACATAACTTATAAGAATGGACAATATACCATGATTCATACATCAATTTTTTGGAAACATGCCCCCAGAGTTTATTATGGAGATTAAATAGACATTGTATTAATTATATGTACATATATTGTTTAATAAGTAAACATTGTAGAAGCTAAATAATCTAGTATTATCTTTCAGAAATATGCTTATACAGTCATATCTACATATTAATGTATATATTTGGACGTTTTGTTCAAAACTTAGAACTGGTACTATATATTGATTGTCTACTTTTTGAAAATCTAATGATATTTCATAAACTTTGTTTTATATAATTTCATAGAGCTCTTTATATAGGATATTCACAATGAAATGAAAGGCAATTAAAATACTCCTGCTTTGCAGTATATATTTGGGAGAAACCATATTTTTTCATATACTTCAAAGCAACATATTTTAACAGATCAAATGCAGAACATAGTTATTTTGTATTAAGCCAATATTAGATTTGTAAAACATGTGAAATTATGGAATTCTTCTATCTCCTTTGTTTTACAATAATAATAATTATTATTATTTTATAGTGCTGGGTTTGAACTGAGAGCATCATGGTATACCACTGAGATATGTCACCAACATCCTCCAAATTATTTTTCATATAGATATCATTTTTATTCATATAAAGTGTTTTTATTAAAGTTTAAAAAATACATATTTAAATAATTTCTCAGTTTTAATTTCTTACATAGTATGTATCTGAGATATAACCTATATCTGAGATATAACCTATATGTAGGTTATATCTCATGGGCTCTTCAGTAATTTTTAAAATTATAAAGGAATCCTGAGACTAACATTTTTGAGATTTGTCAGCATACAGTATGAGGGTTATTTTCAAACAGGCAAACTTTCATTCAGGGCTCTTCTGGCCTATTCATCTCCTGTAGGCTTTACCCAGGTGTGTGTTTGTTACATTGCCTTCCACAGCCTGAACTCACATATTTTTTCCATTCATCCCCTTTGGAAAGATACTTTAGAAAAAAAAAAGTAATATCTAGAACTGGAATAATTTATCCCTAAGATGCTATGAATAATTTGATTCAAATATTTAAGTCATCATCTGCATAAAAGTACTTAGTATTTTACCTCCTAAGTTTAGATAAAATTCCTAGTTTGATAATAAAATGACTCCAGAGGAAAAACTTATGTGAAAAACTCAAATTGTATAAATTGATAGAGATTTATGAGCATATTTGCATTAGAATTATTTTTTTATGTTCTTTTCAATGGCTACCCAAAAATAAAACAAAAATATTATTATTAATTCCCATAGATTAGTCTGTAGTAAAATTACTGCCATCTTCTTCCTCCTCCTCCTCCTCCTCCTCATTGTTATTATTATTATTATTATTATTATTTAGTTTCTCAGAAATCAGTAAAGCTTTATTTGCTTACATTCTTTTGCTTTTAAAAGAAAAGTGGGGAAAGCAAAAAATGTTTTCGATTTACAAAGATAAAATGATCTGTTTGCCTAGAGAAGGCCAAAATTCAAATGTTAACAGGGAAGACCAAAGGGTCCTTCCCACAACCCACATTGTGTGAGCTGACCCTTGTCTTCTTAAACATAGCCTTCAGCCCACTAGCCAGAGACCCTGTATGTGACCATTTCAGAGTGGGGCTCCAAAATCAGACCCATCTGTTTCTTTCTATGACATAAAATCAAACAGAAGCTACAGCAAAGGTCAAATACCTGTATTTTATGGAATATAGGGCTCAGGCAGCCATTTATAAAAAACAAGCAAAACAAGAATAATTTCATGTAAAAATTGTTTTATTTTTAAGTTATCATAGTAATTTGTAAAAATCACATGTTAATGAGAAATTTTTGAGTGAGTCACACAAGGGTAGAATCATGGGAAAAATGGCACTTGTTTTTGCCATCTCTTCCTAGTAGAAATCAAAGAGCTTAAGAATCTTGGAGTTAATTTTGTCACTCATTTTTTAATTTTTAATTTTAGAAACTGAGTTAAAGATTAAATGGTAATAGGTCAGAGACAAAGCTCAAGGACCATGTACTCCCCTGTTTTAATGTAATATGTTTTCACATTTCAATCTGCCACTTCACCTCCCTTCTCCACTGCATGGGTCAGTAAAGGGGGTTGCCAGGAGAAGAGTAGGGAAAGTCAGTTATTGGATTGGCGTTGCTTATCATTCTTACTATCTGTAGGAGTTTCAGTTGTGACCAAAAATTTAAGAGAGAGAGAAGTGTTTTGAAAAACAACAACAACAACAAACAATTGGTCCAGCAGTGAACAACCCAATCAAATTGAGCTTTTGATGATGTATGATACATAGACACCTTTTCCTTTCAAATAAAAGCTTCCTTCTTAACTGGTGGAAAGTATTCCCTAGAGTCTTCATCTTAGCTGCTGCTGACACATACTTGAGAGTTTGATATTGGGTGTGTTTGCAATGCATTATCTAGATGTTTGACTTTGGAATTGGTGGGACTGTTTAGTATGATAAAATCTCTGCACAATACTAAAGGAAATATGCTTTCTCTTTATCATATCTCTCAATTAAATTAGGAAATGAAAATACAAATGTTTGTGCTCATGCAATGTTAGTACAGCACCTTCATAGATAAATGTGAGGAAATTAAACTGTTCTTGTTCTTAAAGCAGTGATATAGGGACAGATAAATTTTATTGTATTTTTCATTATTTGGAGGTAATACCTATTTTGAGTTAATATGCTTCTTAAATATTAATTTATTAATATTTAATAAATTAACTAGAAAGTCAAAGCTCAAACATTATGGATGAGAATAAATGCTTTGAAATAGGGGTGAAAGTGTCTGTCAAAGTTGCAATTACCATTTTGTTTCTGCTATAATAATTTAGCTTCAAATTGCTATGGGGGAAATGTCATTTTTTAAGTGATGTTTTAGGATCATAAAAATGTGAATAAGATCAGGAAAAATATTTCGATAGTAAATCTTCATTTCAGCATGATCAGCACTGTAGTTATTTTTCTAATTCCATACCATTCTTGAAAGTATTTCTTTGGTCATCTTCTCATCTTGTTAAAAATTCACAAGCAGCTCAAATAATGATCACATGATCCAATATTATTCTTAGTTGAGGTTCTTTTTTTTTTGCATATTTTGGCATTTTTGAAGTGTGCTTTATTTGACTAGGACTTGGCCATTATATTTCATTGGACTCACTCATGTGATACAACTTCACTGGAGTTCATTCTGTGATAGTTGTTTGGTGTTCTTGGAGTTGGGATTATCACAGTGAACAAAAACAAATTGGCTCCTACCATCATAGAGAACACAACCTTGTGGGGAAGAGAGACGTGGCTTGGCTTGATCATTCTGGGAGGTATATCTCAGGAAGAATATTGCATTAAAGATTGGAAGGATGAGCAGGAAAAGGACAGGAAAACATATTCCTGGAGGACAGGAAAGGCTGAAAAAAAGTTATGTGATGGGAAAGAGAATGCTATGAGGCACGGAAAGATCAATGTGGTTAAAATATAGAGAACTCCAGGGAATATAGGATGAGGCAAAAAACATTAGGAGGCTGGTATTGTAATCCAAAGGGAGATGGAACTCTCCTGAGCATGACTAGTGATAATAGGGTTGAGGAGAAGAAATAGACTAGGTAGAAGTGCACTGGAGTTGACAAGATGAGACTTGGGAAAGGAGAAGGCAGGAGTGAAGAAGAAGACAGAGGGTCTGAGACACCCAGGGACAGTCATTTTGTAGGCACATATATGACTCAGAAGTTCATAATATAGTAAACCAGATCTGAAGGTATGGTTTGACATTTCCATGATGGATACATAGATTCCACTTACCCCTGAGGTGCGCTTCTCACCCTCCTCCACCCTTGTCCTCACACCAAGAGGACTGACCCTCTGTAGGTTAATCAGTGGACTTCCCTGACCTCTGACTTCAAATCAGGTTCTGCCAATAAGGAATCCTGTCAAGAACAGTGAAGGTGCCAAAATACATTCTACTGTCATGTATAGCTAAAAAACAAAAAAAGGAAAAAAAAAAAGAAAGAAAGAAATATTAAAAAAGAGAGAGAAAAAAAAAAAACATGAAGGGCCTGAGAGCTTACCCTACATTTTTTTAAAAATGTGTTTTTAGTTGTAGGTGGGCACATACCTTTATTTTATTTATTTTTATGTGGTGCTGAGGATTGAACCCAGTGCCTCTCACATGCTATGTGAACACTCTACCAGTGAGCTACAGTCCCAGCCCAAGCTTATCATACCTTTAAGAAAAGGATTTAGCTCACAGTATCATTGATCCTACAGAAGACATGGGGTCCATATTCAGAGCTGACTGTATCAGAAACAGCAGTAACTGGGGTGTTGGTCTTTTCTTGGGTCTCTTGTCCAAACCCTAGTGTTCAAGGGCACCATGAAGAAGGCTAGGAGACACCTGTGCTGGAAGAAGAGCTGAATCTTACAATGGAAGCAGACATGCCTATCCTTGGCTCAGGTGGAGGATACTGTATCTTCCAAGACTGTTTGCTATATCAACATCCGAGAAAGATGAAACAAAGCCTCCTGCATCTCAGCTCTCAAGGCCTACAGAAATGCAAAAACCCCATGGAGGATTTCTCCCAAGAGTTCTCAGCCAGAGATCAATAGGACTGAAGAGAAAGCAATCAAATTTATTTATTTCTCTCCTTTGGAAGTTGCCTGGGTCTGGTTGTGTCCCTGACCTGAGGGTCACTGATTCCGTCAAAATTAGTTTCTGCACAACCCTTTCCTAAGTTCCAGGCAACACAGTCTCTCCTAGTGCAGAGGGTCAAGGGAGAGTGACAACTCCTCCTTTGTCCTAGCCCCATATATGGCACTCTCATGAGAAGTTCCCTCATTTCTCATCTACTTCTGTGTAAACAGCCTCATTTTAGACACCCCTTCATGGTTCGCCCCGACTGAGTGTGCCATCTGTTTCCTGTTGGGATCCCGAATGATACCAGGTCTCTGTGTTGTGGGAGATGATGAGACCATAATGTTCCTGGCTCCTTGTGTGAGCTCTCTCTCTCTCTCTCTCTCTCTCTCTCTCTCTCTCTCTCTCTCTCTCTCCCTCTCCTTCCTGGCTGCAGNTGTGTGAGCTCTCTCTCTCTCTCTCTCTCTCTCTCTCTCTCTCTCTCTCTCTCTCTCTCTCTCTCCTTCCTGGCTGCAGTGTGAGTAATGTGAGTCCCTGAAAAGTGAGAAGAAAAGAGTACAGGGAAGTCCCAGAAAAGCGCTGATACTGTGCCATGGGCAGAGAAATTTGAACCCACAGAGGAGATTTTACTGGCTACAAAAATTCGGCTTTAGGGTTTTGTGATAAACTCTTCCTTACTGAAGCCACTGCCGGGGTTTTGTGTGTGTGTGTGTGTGTGTGTGTGTGTGCGTGATGGGAAGTGTGCAGGGAAGTGTGGGAGGCCTTAGAGGACAATCCACAGGAAGGAAGCCTGGAAATCCTGGGTTCATTTTGTTACCTACACTATAGGCGCAGAAATGTGACTTTGCCTGAACACCGGAAGAACCTCTGTTTCTAGAAATGCTGAAAATGCCAATTATATTTAGTGAGAAATACTACTGTCATTCTAGTGGATTATGTAAATTCGCACCAACTATTTGTAAGCATGTTTTTTGATCACCAAAAGTTGCTTTTCCCCCGCCCCTAAGCCAGCCATCTCTACTTCCCTGGATTTTATTTAAACATGGTTTTTCTTCATTACCTTTACCTCCAGTTGTCATAAAATTTCTTTAGATGCATTACTGTGATTGATCAGATTAGAGCTGTCGTCCTACTTTTCTTCCATGTGTAAATAGAAATATTTTGCTCTAGGGAATTTTCCTAAACATTGCTCACATGTTCATTTTGTGTGGATCCCACTCTTCAATAATTTTCCTGTCTTCTCACTTTAACCAGAGTATGAGGGTGTTTACTTCCTCTTGCCCTCTCTAGTGTGCTGGTGTTCATTCCCCGGTTATGTAGGAGTCAGGATATGTGTCCTCATACATACAATTTAGTATGGTGAAGGGATAATTTGTGTGAGAGTGGAAGGTGAAGAGCCATATTAAATACTTTATAAAATATTTTACATAGCTAAGTGGTTAGCAAATGGTTGTTGTTGTTATTATTATTATTAATGAAGTGACTAGAAGATGTGGTGTCATGTTACTGAGTGACATTAGTTAGATGTTAGTAGGTTTTTTTTTTCTGTCTCTTATTTAGTATGCTGTAAGTTAGATATGGTGTGCAATATTGAGAACAAAAGAAGACTTGTCATTATTCAGTGTGGGACAATGTGCAATTTGTAGAATGAACCTGATTCTAGAATCAATGCATTGCTAATTGCCAAAGAATTGTATTGTCTTACAGGAAGGATTAGAAAAGTACTCAGGATACCTGGGCATTACTCTCCAGTGAAATGTAATGCAATAAATCCACTTGCAAGTGAGCTATATTTAGAACATATTAGTAGCTCCCAAATCACTGGAAATCTGTTTTTAATGTGCACCACTGGACCAGCATGACCTGAACATTGTTAAGAAGTATTTGTACCATGCACTGTTAAGAGAAGAACTAATGCAAGCATAGACTGGATTAAGACCATTTATTTTTACCATAGTTATAAATAGTTTAGACTTATCTTTCTATTTTAATCTTAAAACCAAGTGCAATATAGCAGAAGAGGAGACCACAGGCTTTCCCTCAACACATAACATCCACTGAATAAACAGTGGATGTTTATCCACTGTTTGCCAACTAGTTCCCTTTCAGAAAAAGTCAGAAATGGGAGAGACTCCTCTGTACTAGGCCAAAGAGAAAATATCTACATCAACCAGGCGGGTAAAGCAGAAGCACACTCAGACGTAGGCACTTCTCTGGACACTGAACTACCCGACTGGCGGGGAATTCCCCACATCCATCTGCTCTCTGAGGAAAACAAGTTTCAGACCATACATATGGTGTCCTAAATTTAAGGTTTCACAGTTTGGCTCTTAATTCACCAATCCTGGGAGTGGTGAATCTCCCTGGAGTCTCGCTCTAGACCACAGGTGTGTGTGTTTGGTGGGAGAAGCTTTGGTTTCCCAGGGACTCCATCCTCAGGAACCAAGGCAGAGAAAGGGCTAGAATCAAAGATTCCTGTCTTTCTCTGGAAGGAATTTATCATCATATTCTCCCAAATGTTGCTGTGACGGTCTGGCTTCTTCCTGGGTGACATCAGAGTAATAACGGGGCTGATAGACAGTGAACTTCTGGCCTGAGAAAGAGTTCAGGAATTCTTGAACCATCTCTGTTATGATTTGGATATGAGGTATCTCCTGAAAAGTTCATGTATTGGAAACATGATATCTAATGTAACTATGTTCAGAGGCAAAATGATTAGATTATGAGAGATGTGACCTAATCAGTGTATTAATCCTCCTGATGGATTAATCATTTGAATGGATTACTGATGGTGACTGCAGGCAGATGGGCATGGCTCGATGAAGTCAATCATTTGGGGGCATGTCCTTGGAGGCTACATTATGTTCCTGACTCCTTGTGTGTTTCTCTCTCTCTCTCTCTCTCTCTCTCTCTCTCTCTCTCTCTCTCCTCTCTGGCTACAATAAGCTTAGTAGCTTTCCTCCACTGCCTTCTGCTCTGATGTTCTGCCTCACCTCCTAACCTCTGGCCCAGAGCACTGGAGTTGGCTGACCATCGACAGAATCTCTGAAACTGTGAACCCAAAATAAACTTCCCTCCTCTAAGTTGTCCTTGTCAGGTACTTTAGTCACAGCAACAAAAAGCTGACTAACACAATCTCCCTACTGATAACTACAGGTCTGCCAGCTCCTGGTGTTAAGTTCATCTATACATCAAATACCTAACTTTTACAATCCCCATCCAAGGGACTGTATCCTAAACCTCCTGTCTGTGAAAACAGAGGGTACTGGGCACCTGAGTTTCCCTAGATCACAGAACAAAGATGGGTTTAAATAGGCATGAGAGTACTTCCAGGAGCTCCCTACTATGAACAGTGCAGAAAGAGGGTTAAAAAGAGCAGATTGCCTTCAGTTCTTTCCCTTTTCTCCTTGCTGTGAAGGGAAGGGATAGGGGAAAGAGATAGGAAAGACAGTGGAAAGAATCTGACATAACTTTCCAATGTATATATATATGTGAGGACACCACAGTGAATCCCACCACGGTATACATCCACAAGACTGGGATCCTAATTAGAATATGATATATTGTATGCATGTATAATTTTATCAAAACGGACTTTACTGTCATGTATAACTAAAAATAACCAATAAAATAAAATAAAAAGCAGCTTGCTCTTTTTCCCTGGAGGGGTTTTTCCAAACATTCTTCCAGTCCCCATTTTTCTGCCAATGGACAACTAGCATTCTCAGTAGTGACTCAGCACTTTTGAAGCCTTCTTTCCCTGCTTATCCAGGGATAACCCCAGGTTTAACTACTGCTCCTGGAAGGATTTTATTCATTCATTGAGCAACCTAACCTTTACATTCTTCTTCCCAAGGGATTATTTCCTTAACCAGGGAAGTTGACAGGGCTCTGCATTCTTGAGTTTACTTAGTAGACTTCAACAAAGGAGTAGACATACACCTCCAACAACTGTTTCCCCAGGATTAGAGGATACAGCTTGAAAAGGAGCGCAGACCTTCTTCCTGGATAAGTGAGAGAGGGAAATAAATGCCTATCTCAGTTTTACCATGAGGATGGAAAACCGAAACACATCTGATTCCCCAAACTTTCCAGCTAATTTGAGAGGGACTGTCTTCCACACTATCTATGTACTGACAGAATGGGGCACCTCCTTATCTTCTGGGGCCACTAAAGGCTGAGATAGCAGTCTCACAAAGATCTGAGAGGCACACTCTGGCTGGCTGAATTGGTTAAGATCTTCTTTTACACAAAGCTAGTCTGATAAGGCTAGGAGGAAAAGTTGTCTTATCTAACACACAGGTGATCAAAGGAAATGGGTAAATGAGTAGATATGTTTCAAATTTAAAAAGAAAAAAGAAAAAAACTCTGAAAACTGACACTAGTGATATAAGGATATGTTATTTACCCCATTGGGGATTTTTAAACTGTCACAAAAATGCTCATCAAGATCACGAGAATAATATAAGAACAAACTGAGAATTTTAGTTTAAGTGATAAAAAATCATTAAAATGTACCAAACAGGAATCATATAGCTGAGGAATACTATACATGAACTTGAAAAAAAAATGCAATAGAGGGATTTGACAGTAGCTTTGATTATGCTGAGAAAGGACTGGTGAACTTGAATACAGGTCACTGGAAATCATCCAATCTGAGAAGCATAAAGAAAAAAAGAAACAGAGGAAGAATAGCTTAAGGAACTTATGGGACACTATTAATACTATCAAGTGGAACAGTAATTATCCGTGTGTCAGAAAAACAAGAGAGAGAGAAAGAAACAGAAAAATATTCATATTCTAAGAACTTTTGGCAGAAAACTCCCCAACCCTGTGAAAAGAAATAGAAGTTCAGACCCAGGAATCCCAAGGGACATCAAATAAGATGAATCCAAAGAGATCCATACCAAGGGTCTTAGTTCAATTTCTGTGGCTAATAACACATTATCACAGACTGGGTAGATCATAAGAAGTTTATGTTAGCTCATAGTTCCTGTTTAAGGTTTAGAGGTTATATCTTGTGATGGCCTTCTTGCTGGCAGAGTTCTGAGGTGGCACACAGTGTCACATGGCCACAGAGACTTACTATTAAGTCATCAGTATTAATCCTAGATAAAGATGGACCTTCTAGATATGGACCTCTCAAAGGTGCCACTGGCAAATGCCATAACTATATCAAGTTTCTACTCTCTTTATACCTCAGAATGGGGATTCAATTTCGGCATGAGTTTTCAGAATGGGAAAGCGATATTCAAACCATAGTACCAAGACACGTTGTAATTAAATTTTCTAAAGTTAAAAAAAAATGAAAGCAGCTAGGAAAAATAGACTTATTACATACAAGGGAAACTCAATAAGAATATAATTGGATTTTTCATGAGCAGTCTTGCAGACCAGAAGGCCATGAGATTATATATTCAAAAATCTGAAACAAGAAAACTACCAACCAATAATAATATACTCTGTCTTCCATAAAATAGGGGAAATAAAGACTTTCTCAACTAAACAAAAGTTGAGGAATTTTATTACCACTGAACTTGACTTACAATAAATACTAAAGAGAGTTCTTCAAGGTGAAGGAAAAGGATTCTAATTAGTAACATGAAAATATTTGAAAGTATAAAACTTACTGGTAAAAGTAAGTACATTGTTAAATTGAAAACATGAATTATGCAATGGCAGTGGGTAAATGAAGTATCTCTCTACTATAAATGTTAAAAGACAATTATAATTTGTTAAGGGATACAAATTATAAAGGATATAAATTGTGACATCAAAAACATGAGGGGAGGGAAGGGAAAGTAAGGTGGAATTTGTGTATGAGATCAAACTAAGTTGTCCAAGCCTCAAATAGCCTATAACTGTGGATCCAACCTAGATGCCCTTCAGTGGATGAATGGATAAAAGAAATGTGGCATATATACACAATGGAATTTTACTCAGCAAGAAAAGAGAATAAAATCATGGCATTTGTAGGTAAATGGATGGCTTTGGAGAAGACAATGCTAAGTGAAGTTAGCTAATCCCCAAAAAACAAATGCTGAATGTTTTCTCTGATATAAGGAGGCTGACTCATAGTGAGATAGAGTGGGGGAGCATGAGAGGATTAGATGAGTTCTACATAGGGAAGGGGTGGGAGGGAAAGGGAGGGGGCAGGGGATTAGCAAGGATGGTGGAATGTGATGGACATCATTATCCAAAGTACATGTATGAAGACACGAATTGGGTGTCAACATACTTTATATACAAAGAGATATGAAAAATTGTGCTCTATATGTGTAATAAGAATTGTAATGAATTCCACTGTCATGTATTTAAAAAAATAAAATCAATCAAAATAAATAAGTAAAATATTAGTGGCATTTCAGAAAAAACAGAATTTCATATAAGCCTCAGTATAATGACAATACAAAAAGCCCATAGTAGATTCATAAAAGATATACAGAAAGGATTCAAAACATACCACTGCAGAATATAGTCAAATCACAAAGGAAGGAAGGAAGAAAAAAATAACGAGATTTATAAAACAATCAGAAAACAATTAACAAAATGATTCTAATCCAATTAAAAAGTATAGAGCATCTGAATGGAAAAAAAAATAAGACCCAATATCTGCTGCCCACAGGAGACTCAATTCACATTAAAAGACAAACACAAGCTGTAACTGAATAGACGGAAACAGATACTACACATAAATGGACACCAAAAGAAGGCAAGTGTGTAAGCTGGGCTTACATCAGAATTAATAGGCTTTAGGTAAAAAATGATAAAAAGAGACAAAAAATGTCATTATGTAGTGATGACTGGTAACTTCACTAAGACCAATTGTCACTTGTAAATACATATACAATCAACCCAGAGTACCTGAATTAATTAAGCAAACATTAAGAAATCTGAATGAAGATACAAACTCCAACACAACAATCCTGGGGTTTGAATACCCCACTTAAAATATCAAAACAATCATCCAGACAGAAAATCAGTGAGAAAACACTGGACTTGAGAAATACTTTAGAGAAAATGAACCTAAAAAATGTTTGCAGAACATCCCATCCATAGCAACAGAATACACGTTCTTCTCAAGTGCACATAGAACGTTGTGAAGAACAGATCATATGTTAGATCACAAAACAAGTATTAACAAATTCAAGAAAATTGAAATTATCTTAAATACCTTTTCAGACCACAGTATTGTAGAACTAGAAATCAATAACAGAAAATATGAAAAATTTACAAATACATGGAAGTGAAAGAATATTCCATTGAGCAACTATTGGGTCAAAAAGTAAATTAGAAGAGAATGGAAATATAACAAAACTTATGGAATACAGCTAAAGTAGTTCCTAGTAGTGTTTAAATTTTTTTGTATTAAATACCTACATCATAAAAGAGAAAGATTTCAACAAAGTGATCTTTTTGTTATACCTCAAGGAACTAGAAAAATCAACAAAATGCAAAGTTAGCAGGAGGCAGGAAATCACAAAGATCAGAGAAGAAATAGAGACAAGAAAAACAATAGAAATGATCAACAAAGCTAAGATTTGTATTTTTCAAAAATCTAAACAAAATTGATAGACCTGTAGGTAGGCTAAAAGAAAAAGAAGTATCAAATAAAATTAAAATGAAATAGAAGATATTACAACAGATAACACAGAAGTACAAAGGATCATAAAACACTATTAAGAACAGTTATATGCCAGCAGCACGTTGGCTAGACTAGAATCAATGTATAAATTACTAAACATACAACCTGCCAAGATTGAATCATGAAGAAATTAAAAAGTCTGGACAGACTAGTGATGAATAAGGAGATGAAATCAGCAATACAAATTCTTCTATCAAAATAAAAGCCCAGGATCAGATGGCTTCACGGCTTAATTTTAGCAAACATTTAAAGAATTAATACCAATATTTCTGGAATTTTTGCAAAAAAATAAGATGAAGAAATCCTTCCAAATTAATTGTATGAGGGTAGCATTACCTGATATCAAATCTAAACAAGGATAATAAAAGAAAAAAATCTCCACAAACAATATGCCTGATGAACATAAATTTTAAAATCCTTAATAGAATACTAATAACTCCATTCAACAGTACAGTTATATCCCAGTAAAGCTGAAAAAAAACCCCAAACTTCTTCAAAGGAAAAATAGTACATCAAAAAGATCTTTCACCATGATCAAGTGGAATTTATCCCTGTGGTGCAAGGATACTTCAACCTATGTAAATCAATAAATATTATTCACCTATTGAGAGAGTGAGCAAAAACAATATGATCATGGCAATAGATGCAGAAAAAGCATATGACAGAATTAAGCATCCTCTTCAGAATAAAAACTCTCTAGGAAATCAGTATAGAAAAAAAGGTTCCTGGCACAATAAAGGTTATGGACAAGTTCACAGCTCGCAACATAATAGCAAAAAATTAAAGGGTTTTTATTTAAGATCAGGGACAAGACAAGGATGCCCAGTGCTACCACCTCTATTGAACAAAATACTTGAAGTCTTAACTAGAGCAATTGGGCAAGAAAAAAAAAATGAAAAGAACACAAATAGAAAAGGAAGAAGTGAAATTGTTTGTGAGATTGTTTGATGATATGCTGATAAGTTCTCCTCTAAAAAACTGAAAACAGGTTCAGCAGGTTACAACATTAACATGCAAAATTTATTATCATTTCCACAGACTAACAATGAACTATCTTTAAAATAAATTAAGAGAACAATCCCATTGCATAAAAAATACATAGGAATTTATTTAACCAGTAATATGAAAGATCTGTATACTGAAGCTTATATGATATGTGTGAAAGAAATTAAAGTGACACATAAATGTAAATATATATCGTGTTCATGGATTAGATAAATTAATATTACTAAAATGTGCATACATTAAAGCTATCTATACATTTAATGTGATTCCTATTAAAATTTCTATGTCATTTTTCACAGAAATAGAAAAAACTCAAAAATATATGGAACTCTAAAATACTCTGCATAGCTTAAGTAATCTTGAATAAAAAGAATGAAGATTAGAGGTACCACATAACTTGGTTCCAAAATATATTTCAAAGCTGTAATAATTAAAACAGCATAGTACTGGCATAAAAACAAATACCAGCCAACAGAATGGGAAAAGAGCCCAGAAATAAACCTACCCAGGTATAACCAATTGATTTTTGACAAAGGTGCCAAGAATGAACAATGAAGAAAAGAACTGTCAATAATTGGTGTTAGGAAGCTGGCTATCCAAATGCAGAAGAATGAAATTTTATCCTCATGTAATAACACATATAAGAATCAATTCAAATGGGTTAAATTATTAAACATAATCTTTGCAACTGTATAACTACTACAAGGAAACCTAAAGGAAAAGCCACATGACATTGTTCTGAACAATAGTTTCTTGGATATGAGTCCAAATACACAGACTACAAAAGCAGACAAGTGGGATTGTATCAAACTAAAAAGCTTATGCACAGCAAAGGAAATGGTTAATGGTTAATGAAGAAACAACCATCTCACTGGGAGAAAATATTTGTAAATCATATCAGGTGAGGGGCTCATACCTAAGATATGTAAGAAATTCAGACTACTCAAGAATAAGAAATAATCTATTTAAAAATGGACAAAAGACTTGAATAAATGTTTCTTGTAAAAAGACATAAAAATTCTCTTCCACTATATGCATAAATGCTCAACATCACTACTTATCAAGGAAATGTAAATTGAAATCATAAGATAATATCCACTCTACCTGTTAGAATGGCTGTTACAACAAGATCAAAGATAATATGTGTTAGCAGTGATGTGGAGAAAAGGAACTTTGCACACTATTGGTAGGGATGTAAATTATTACAGCCATTTTGGAAAACATTGGGAGTTCCTCAAAAATCTGAAAACAGAATTACTATGTGATCAAATGAGATTCTACTTTTATTTATCCAAGGGAATTGAAATCAACACGTGGGGGAGACATCTGCACTCCCATGTTCATTGCAGCATTGTTCATAATAGCCAAATTCCAGAAAGAGTCTATGTGTCACTCAAGGAAGAATAGATTTATATATATATGGTATATATACACAGTGGAATACTATTATTTTTTTAAAAAGATGAAATTCTGTCATTTTGTACAATATAGATGATTCCAGAGGACCTTATGAGAAATCAGAAAAGCCAGGTAGAGATGGTCTCACCCAGATGTGGAATCTGAGACAAAATCATAGGAGCAGAGGTGGAATGGTGGTTACCAGTGGCTGAGAGGGAGAAGAAGGTGGGTAAGAGGGAAATATTTAGCAAAGGGTACAAATTTTCAGTTAGAACTTGTTCATCCAGGTGATTATAGTTAATCATGTATATTTCTAAATGTCCAATAGAATGGATTTTAAATGTTCTTGCCACAAAGAACTGATAATGGATACATAAAATAGCTTGATTCAGTCATCCCAGGATATAGACACCAAAATATCACATTGTATCTCATAAAGGTATATCATTGTATCCCATAAGGGTATATAAGTATAATTTGACAAATTAGAATTTTAAAAAATACGCAGTCATTTCCATCAAAAGGTTATTGATAAGCTAAATATATCCTTTCTATGTGGTTGGAAATTTTTAATAGGACTATTGGAAGCTAAACATTGTTTTAGACACTCTGTTGAGGTGATATGTAAATGGAATGAAATTAAGAAGGAACAACTTTGCCAATTTACCAAATTAAATTATCCCATATTAATATCATTTTCTAAAAAAAAATCAAGCACAAATAATTCTAAGGAAGGGCCAGGATGTGTTCATTAAAATTGTAACTTTGTTACTGAAATAGGTTACCTGAGATTATACATGCACATTTGCGTGTGTGCATGTTTGTGTTTGTAAGCAGACATATATATTTGAATTTCACAAGACAATGATCCTGTAAGTTGTATAATAATTTAATCTCCCCTCCTTTTTATTAGTAAGCACAGGCTTCATAGCTAATTTTAAAATTGCAATAAAATATAGTATCTGAGGAAGGCATTTCATGCCAAGAATAATTTTACTTTTGTACTACTAATTATAGTGAGCACTGCTTTGAGATACAGGTAATAATTAATGTTCCTAATGATCTTTTAAAGAAGATACACTTACCCAACTTCTGAAAACTGAAGCAGGCACTATGGCAAGGTTAATTCACTTGCCTAAGATCATACAGAAAGTAAATGGGGAAGGTCAGATAAAAATCTAGGTAACCTGGCTTTGGGCTCTGTGCTCTGAACCACTGTTACATATTTGTACCAATTCTCCTCAATGTGTTTTTTTCTTTTTCTTTAACTTTGGCAGCAGGCAATTAGAATAAGCAGCCTGTGTATTACCTCGCAACATATAAATACTCATTTAAAATTTTTCTTTCCTAAGAATGGTTGAATGAATCTGACCTAACTTTCCTATGTACCTGTATGAATATGTCACAGTGAACCTCACCATCATGTTACTGTTTACAGAATAAAATGCAAATGAAGTAGAGTTAAAATGATAAATATTTTAGGTTGTCCTCAATAAATTTTATGGCATGGGAATCTAACAGTAACCGTTCATATAGCATAGGACTATTCCTCATGAAGAATATTAGCCTGAGAAACAAGCTTATGATTTGTCAAGGATAAAGCTGTCCAGTCAAAGGAACAAGTGTTTACTTGAATGGAGGTTTACAATTTTAATGAATAGTAAGTTTAAGGAAAAAATAGCCCAGAGTATTTTGAAGTAGATGATTAAGGATAAGAAACTTGCCTCATTAAAGAAAATATGGCATTAGGACACAGAGTGATAAATAGGCTATTGAAACTGAACAGAAAACTTAAAATCAAACTCATGAATACAAGGAAACTCTGTGTGTGTGTGTGTGTTAGCAGTTATAATACCACCTATATTATACATAAATATGTGTCATATTATATATGTACATTGTACATTTATATATTATATATGTATGTCATGTATGTATAATCATACATGTAAAATCATATATAATGTGATTTATAATGTTAAATTTATAACCTTACAAAATTTTTAAAGCCTGATCACACCCCAAAAGTCCAGTAACAAATGAATATAAGTTAGGAAATAGCTACATAATGTCATACTACTCAGCCATAGAAAGTAAAAATGAACTGACACTTTGAAACAAGAAATCTCAAAATAAATATGCTAAATGAAAGAGCACAGACAAAATTGTACTTGTATGGTTTGATTTACATAAAACTCTAGGACATGCAAATGAATTTTAGTGATAGAAAGGCCAATGTTGCTCAGGAATCGGGGTTGCATTTGACCTGGACTACAAATGAGCATTAGGAAACTTTGGGGGTTAAATGTTTCTTATCTTGACTTTGATGATGGTTTCTCAGGTGAATGCATAAGTCAAAACTAATCAATCTGCACATTTTTGAGATGTGTGCTTATTATACTTTATACCTCAATATTTTGAAAAAGTGGAATAGAGCTAACAGGAAGGAGGTTCAAAATATAATAGAAGAGACAATAACTATCAGTATTTTGGCAAGCTGATATGGGTAACAGAACAGGTAGAAATAATTAACCAAAAGTAGGAGGAAATACTCGTTAAAATAATAGAAGAGAAATAGTGTATATACAGATAAATATGTATATTGGTTAGTGCTGTGGTCTGAATGTTTGTTCCCTTCCAAAAACATGTTGAAATTTAAGTTTCATTGCAAAATATTAAGAGATGGATGTTTTAAGAGGTGATTAGGCTATGAGGGCTGTGCCCTTATGAATGGATTCAATGGATTAATGCCACTATGTGGGAGGGAGTTCATTATCGCAGGAACATGTTTCTTATAAAGGAAGAGTTCAGCCTACCTCTGTCTGTCTCTCTCTATCCCTCTTCTTTCTTTCCCTCTCCTTGCCCTTCTGCCATAAGATGATAAATCAAGAAAGACCTCACCAGATTCAACCGCTAGAATCTGGAACCTCACAAGTTACTAGATTTCCCAGCCTCCAGAACTATAAGAAATACATTCCTTTTCTTTATAAATTGCCCAAACCATGGTATTCTTTTATGACAGCACAAAACAAAGACAGTGAACAATAAGAAGGCATTCTCATCTGATCATTTCCTTGTGCCAAAGCTGGTAATGAAGTTACCTGCTCAGAGTGAAAAGGAAAGAAGGGGAGTTTAAAAAATAATACAGAAGGCATCTTAGTTTCTATTGCTGCATTACAAAGCAAACTTAGTGGCACCAAATAATAACCATTTGCTGTGCTCAAGAATTATGTGGCTAGGGCACAGTAGGGTGCCTTGTCTCTATTCAAAAAATATCTAGGGTCTCAACTGAGAAGACTTGATGGTTGGAAGTAACTCAGTGGGTGGGGCTTGAAATCATCAAAAGCTGCATGCACTCACAAACCTGGGAACTGATATTGGCTGTTAGGACCTCACCTGGGACTATGAGATGGAATATTATCTTTGTCAGTTTGGGCTGTTAGAATACAAAGGACTGGCTGGCTTATGTAACAGAAATTTATTTCTCATGGTTTGAGAAGCTGAGAGGTCTAAGATAAACTACTGGTAGATACAGTGTCTGGTGAGGACCCACTTCTTAGTTTGCAGGTGGCTATCTTGTAGTTGTATCCTCACATGGAAGAGTGCAAGGGGACAGAGTGTAAACCCCAGTGTCCCTATTTATAAAAACACTAATCCCCTTTCTGAGGGGTCTACTCTCATGACCTAATCAACTTCTAAAG
This sequence comes from Marmota marmota marmota, assembly GCF_001458135.2. Lineage (NCBI taxonomy): Eukaryota > Metazoa > Chordata > Mammalia > Rodentia > Sciuridae > Marmota > Marmota marmota. The sequence goes on from NW_026000221.1 coordinate 6,018,118, forward strand.
CCCCTATCTCCTAACACCATCACAATTAGTGTTAGGTTTTCAAAATCTTAACCTTGTAGAACACAAACATGCAGTCCATAGAAACACCCAATGTGATGTAGAGGCTTTCGCAGAGGCTGCTTTGGCTTCCTCACAACATGGAACCTGGGTTACAGAAGAAAGTCCTCCAAGAGAACCAGGTGAAAACTGTCCCACCTTTTATGATCTCCTTGAAAGCCACCTCCCTTATAACGTGCCTGCCTAGATTAAAAAGAAAAGTTATATAGACCTCGCCTCCCTAATAGGAGAGCAGTTACTTCATTTTACCAGCAAGTAGTATTGTTGTGGCCATCTTTGGAAAGATAAAGTTGGCTTTAAAAAAGTTTGGAAAAGCCACTCTATAGGGAATATGAGTTTATCAGAGAAGTTCTGTCAGGCCAGTGGGCAAGACACACTTGAAATTAGTGATACCTTAGACACAAGTATAAACATCATCTCTATTGACTTTCTCTAGTTGTTAACTTATATACATAAAAACATCATCTCTATTGACTTTCTCTAGCTGTTCTTGGTTGCTATGCAGTAAACATCAAGAAAAACAAATCATTGGGCTCATCAGCCATGAGGCTTTGACAAATACAAAAGATAGAAAAAAAAAGAGAATTTAGGATAACAATAGTTCTTAGCTTTAATGAATTGGCCCATACATTATAGTGTATTAATGCTGTATGTAACAGAGACTAGTCCCTGCTTTCACACTCGCTAAAATTTTGCCAAATATTCCCATCTAGAGCCTGATTTTAATATGTGGCCAGTGACCCAAGTCTTCTGGCCTTCAACATCACATCCTTTCTTCTTATGCCAAGGGGAGAGATTTACAAAGAACATCGTCACAATGTCAGTGTCAAATGGGAACTGCTCATTGGCACTTCTATCACTTAGGTTAGAAGACGGGTATCTCAGAAGCAAGGACTGGGAACTCTATACTTATCTCATACAGAATTCTAAGCCCACATGGAACGATAAGAGCCAGAGTGGGAAAGAATGCTACAGGGCATTTGGCCATAAACATACGATATATATATCATGTTTCCCCTATGGGAAAAGACATTTTGGCTAAAAAAAGATAAAACAGAAAACAGTTGAAGAACTGAGTGAACATGTTTTGGGAATTTAACCCTGCATCTCTTCTTTCTGCAACTTGGGACAAGATAGGAGGAATGTGGGATGGCCATTGTCACATGCTCCATCTTTTAATATGCTCTAATCTTGCTTGCAGTATGGCTTTGGTTTGGAATCTGACTAGTTTATTGTTTACCCCTCTTAATGAGAAGTGAGGAGGAAAGACATGTTTTCCTGTTCTGGGAACAATTGGGCTGTTAGAGAAATTTAATAAGATCCCAAGTTACAAATATTCCTTTCAGAACCTATTAATTAATATGTCAAAGAGGATAAAGGTAGATGAAATTATTTCAGATATGGTGGTAATTTTGATCAGCATGAAACAGAAATATAGTTTAGGTTCCTTTCATATTGACCAGTGACTTAACGAATTACTTGAATCATTTTTTTTTTTGATTAATTGGATGCACATTTTCCTGCTATTGTCAATAGAAAGATGATTATTTTTCTTTCCTATTTAGTATATTATATTGTCACTTATCAGGGACAACCTCAACAGATAATTGATTATTTTATTTAATAATGGTCAAAATCTTTGGCTGGAATTCCACTATCCTAATCCAAAAACGTAATTTTTGGCAATCATTCTTCATCACTTAATTAACAGTGTAGCACTCTTATAGAGCAGGTCAAATGATTCATTTACCTGGTAATACCTTTTTATTAACTACTTTATCTTGAAGAATTCACCAGTTAATTACTTTGCATAAAATTAGATGTGGATTTTATTGAAAAGTTTTTGAGGTGATAGCAGGATAACATTAATGGCCATATTAAATTGTTTTCCATGATAAAATCACTTTAGCCAAACTCCGTGGTGTGGAACACTAAGCCTCATTCCTCTACATGTTGGAGCAGACCACAGCATTTTCAGTAGGAAATTTAACCGTATCTGCAGATGCCTTTGTGTTCCACCCCTTCATGAAGTTGAGGTTGCTGAGTTTTCCTGTAGGTTTGGGTATGTTTTCAAAAAAGAGGCCAACAATATCCAACTTTCCATGCACTGAAAGTTGAAACTTAGCCTCTTCTCTCAGTAACATATTTTTACTTACCAGATACAGATAGTACACGCACAAATTCTGCCTAACAATTTTTTTTAAAAAGCAGTCTATATATATATATATATATATATATTTAGATTATATATTTCAGTGTCCTAATTTTATTCTTATATTCAGTCAAAATTGGGAACCCTCTTATTTGGACTATACTATTAAAGTTATCCACCACAATATGTCTACATTATCTCAAACTATACTTTTCCTGAGAATTAATTTATTTTTATCATATGGAAACTCAGCATATTTCTTGTTTTGCTTAATTCTTGGAATCTCAAAGGCATATTTATTATACAGCTTTAACCATTGAATGACTTTTGGTAGGACTGTTAAATACTGATTCTGACTGCATTTCCACTCTGGTGTTCTATTATTTTTTCATTTTAATATTCTTGTATTATATGCATCAATGACCATGTCTAAAAGTACTGAAGCAAAAGCCATGTTTAGGAAGGAAATAGGCCCTCTAGTAGCTTTGACCTCAGCTGGAAGGCTATATCAGATATTAAAGAGTAACATCATCAACAACAAAATAAAACCCTTTCACGGTTCTCTCTATATGTATGACAAATACCCCACGGGGAAATGCTCTTTGAGTAAGAGCAAAAATGCCAGCAGTTGATATTTTGTTTCACAATGTCTTTCAAAATACAGTACTATTCCATAGATTTAAAAAAATCCTGGAAAATGAAAAGAGATGTTCAGTAAGATTTACTAATCACTCAGTAGGTTCTATCAAAAGCACAATAGTTTTCCATTAATTCTCTTGCTCCTTGGAGATTGAGCACAAATCTATAGTGTACATTTACGTCTCTATCATTCTTGTAATAGCAAATGTAACCTCTTTCAGACTTCCTTCATTTTAAACTCAACTAAAATTTTGGAATTCCAGAGCTTGACTCTTCTTATTTGCTTCTTTTGTAAGTCATGTTCTCTCTCTCCCTTTGATTCTTAACCTTAATTATGAATCAATACCCTGGCAGCTATGCACTAATGATTAGACATGGTGATTATAAATGTACACTTTGGCTTAGAGAAGGTCATTTGATGGCTGCTGGTCCCTATCTTTGTAAGTTATTTCAAATCATATGGCCCCAAACTGAGCTAAATTGAGTACATATGGATAGGAAGTGGGCACTTATCAATATGATCATCACAATTTACCAGGTTATAGTTTTGGGGCTTCTAGTTGTGGTGAAACAATAAATTTGAAAAAGATACAATGTGGTCTGGGTTTTAGGAACCTAGAAGAATTTATGGGCCATTTGATGCTTTTCCATACCAAAGGAAGGGATCTTTTTACAAAGACATTGTTGATTAGCCCATAGTGATGACCATAATGGTTTATTCAATCAATCCCCAATCCTGCATATCCTCATTTTCATTCCAGTTAACAATTTACACGTCCAAATGAACTACCACTGCATTTATTAATTCAGCAACTGTTTATTTAGTACTTATTATGGACAAGGCATTATACAAAATATTTAATAAATATTAAGAAAGGAAGAAGGATGTATGTTTCCATTTTCTGGGTTCTCATTTTTGAAATTTTGAGATTTACAACATTAACTATTAAGCCAACATCTTCTACCACTCCAACTTCTCACCACCACCACCAGCATATTCTAATGCTAATTTCTACCAATGCCCATATCTACTCATTAAAATCCATGAGTTATGTAGACTTTTGTAGAATAGAAAGAATAGGATTGTACTTCTTCACCTTTCTCTTGTCTGCCACAGAGATGTTTATAGGATCATAATAGAGAATGACCTTGGCCTTCCAAACATTAGGAAAAATATACTTGCCAAGGAAAGTCATACTGTAGTATGGAAGCTTTTAGCTAAGAATATATAGAGGATTGACACATATGTATATTCAAATATATATTGTGTGTATGAATGGGATATTAGATAAGTGTATATTATTTTCTACTTAGTTATTTCACTTTAGTACTTAGTAAGATTTTTCCATGTTGAAACATGCAACTTCACTTCACTCCTTCATGGAGGTGTTTCAGTGACTATTCTAGTTTATGATATAATATTTTCTTATTAATTGCCATTTGGATTATTTCCATTTTTTTCAGTTGCAAACAATACTGCAAGTAATAACTTACATATTCCATTAATGAACATGTTCAACAACATTTCTAGGACCCATAAGTAGAATAAGAGAATTGAAGGCCCATCTGTACTCTTTCATATGAAGTCCTTTTGATTTTTGAACTACCCAGAATCTAAAATTACAGCATAGAGTTTCAGTGTTTAGTATGTAATTTGCCACAAATTCAAAAGAGGAGCTTTAAAGAATTCCAACAAAAACATTTTATGTTACAGAGTATTTTTATTAAATTATTTTCTTTCAAAGACCCTGCCTAAAAGTAGCAAAGAAAAAGCCATGTATGAAAATCATCAGTGTAGCTAAAAAAGAGTTATTCTAACTCTTCTGAAATGTCTCCATGACAAAATATGACAAATGCCTTTACATATCTAATTTTCACAAACAAGTTTTAAATGGCACTTTCCTCCAAATTGCCTTTTTAGCAAAATATTTCTTACAATGAAAATGTGATTCTTAATCTTTTCAAGTGGCTCAACATTAAGGGAAATTGAAATAAAACTGTTGAGATGAAAGTGAATTTTAAAAACCTAAGGTTAGTAGAACCTCCCAGTGGCTGTCCTGGCTTCCCAGGGCATGTGGACTCTGTTGGATACTTTATGCCTCCTTAGAAACCAGCACAGAAAATATTCCTGAAGAATTGCCTCCCACAGTAAGTTTGCTTTCTGGATGAGCAGTGACATACAGACCCTCCACACATGTGTAATTGTTGCTCTGTAGAGTTTAGAATTATTCTAGACAAAAGCCCTTAACTGTCTTGTCCATTGTCTCATTTTAACTTTGTAAAACATTCATTCTCTGGTATTGCCTACTTCATCTCTATCTGACCTTCCTTTGAAATGGAAGATCCTCTCTCCCACAAGACTTGAAGGATTCTGTGTTGCACGTGCTTTGATGTATATTTCAAAGACTCCATCTACTGTCAGGCATACTGTGTTTGCTTTGGTTGGAATGGAAAACCTCTGTGCCTGGCATACCCTTGTAGTTGAATTTATCTGTTTCCCTTTAGACTGAAACAGCAGTTCATGAAATTTAACTCCTGATTAATTCCAAAGAGCCTGGTTCCTCCAGTTATGGATTAAAAGATGATAATCCATCCTTGGGATGGTTTTGGATGTCTTAACAGCTGCCAAATATTAATTAACTGAACTGAATTCTCTGTCCGAGGCAAGGCAGAGAATGGGAAGTTAACATTTGAGCCCTCAGTGAAATCAAAGCTGCCAATGAGCTAAGAGAGTCTTGTTGAATCCTCGCTTCGGGAGATAATTAAAATCCTCAGCTCCCTCTAACACTGCTTCGTTTTAACCTCTAAAACTATTTATTTGCTGGGGCCTTTTGCTTTGCTTTTCTCAGTACATAATGTCAACTTGGACATGTTTGGCAAGAAGTAGTTTAAAGCTCAGGGATAAGAAGTGTTTTTCTGAGAAGACTTGAATAATTAATACTGTAATGTTAACAACTTGCTATCTCTTTAGGCTAAGATTATGAGAAATTCTTACATCTAATATTCTTTGAACACAAAGAAAATCCTACAACCTGCTACTGATACATAGTACAAAGTTTCATCCTGAAATTTGGAGTTCTGTTTCTCTTAATAACTACTTCCACAGAATTTTAGTCTCTGCAATGTTATGCTGTACTTTTCTAGATATAGAGACTTTTGTTTTCTCTCTTTAATGCTCTCATGAATCTCTGAACAGTTAATTTTCCTCAGGTGTACAGATCAAAAGTGAATAACATTTATAATCTGATACAGTGGACCTATATCAGTTTGAAAGCCTGAGAACTGTGTTGGTGTAGTCATAGAGAAAGGCTTGATAGGATTATTTTTTACAAAGAAAGCAATAAAAAATTATAGTTGTGTAGATGAAATGATTTTTGAAATTCTAGTAGTAAATGATGATGGGAGACATAATGTATAGACATATGCAAGGGCACACATTTTGTGTGGAAAAAGTAGATACTTTGTTCCAATTTCAGGTAATGAATGACCAAAAAATGAAATTAAACCTATGAAATATTTTATTTCTTTTGAGAGTTAACATAGGCCATAAAACTAGTGGCAATTGCACTTTAGTTGAATTGCTATATAATTTGCCATTTTGCTGAAGTTATTATGAAAAATGAAAGAACTTGATATTCTTAATGTTCTACATCAATTCTGAAATGAACCCCGAGTTACATTATCTAAAAACAGTGTAACTTTCAAAGGTAAATTGCAATATTATTTCTTAGCCTGATGTAGTCTTCACATACATATTTTTTTTATTGGAGAGAATATCTTTTCATCTGCAATGGTCTTTCCTCCTTATTTTTCCTGATACTCTCTCAACTCACTTTTCTTTGCTATTGTTGACCAGTGTTACTTGAACTCAACCCCACTGACATTTCAAGTGGCACAATTTTTTGTTGTTACGACTGTTTTGGGCAACATATGATTTTTAGCAGCATCCCTTGCCTTGAACCAACCAAAAATGTCTTTAGACATTGACAAATGTCACCTGGAGGAAAAATTACTGACACTGATAGAGAACCACTGCAGACCATTTTCAATTCTAACTTGTCTTTTGTATTTCATTTTTAATCCCTTGCCCATTTGGAAATAATTTGCTACTCATTCATGTCAAAGAAAATTATGAAAGTTACATTTCCTAGGCCTCAAAAGACTTTTCCTCTGTGATTAAACACCTAAGTTTATGAAACCTTTTACTCATGGACCACAGTTCCTCAAATGTACTATATTATAAAAATCATTAAGAGTACAGGGTGGAGGCTGGGGTTGTGGCTCAGCGGTAGAGCGCTTGCTTCGCATGCACGAGACCCTGGGTTCGATCCTCAGCACCACATAAAAATAAATAAGTGAAATAATGGTATTATTCCAACTATAACTAAAAAATAAATATTTTTTTTTTTTAAAAAAAGAGTACAGGGTGGGAGGGTAGCTCAGTGGCAAGTGCTTTTTTTTTTAGCATATATAAGGCCTGGGGTTTTATCCCCAGTTTTTCATGATGTATTAATAAGCCATGCTATTTTTATTACCAGAAGTTCTCAGTCATGACTCATGCACACATGTAGAATATTTTATTCTACACATTAGTTAAGTTAATGAGGGGACTGGTAAACTGGTAAACTGTTCCAAAGAACATTTGAGAAGCTAGGTATTCATGGGCAATTTAGTAAAGAAATATTAGACACAGAACTGGTTAATGTTGTGTGAGGAAAATAAATAATAACTTTTGAGGATTTATCTTCTGCCAAATAAAAGTTATATCCATTTCCATGAGATAAAAATCTACAAGTTAACATAGAACTTCACTAAGTTTTGAACCATTGATTGATGTTCTTTATAGGTTTAAAACTCTGTTGTTAATGGAGATATTTATGCTTTCTAAGGTAAATAGCTTCACCTCCAGGCATCTCTCTCTCTCTCTTTCTTCCCAATGTGCAATGTTTGCCTCTACATTTCCTTTTTTTTTCTTCTTCATGATGGAGAAATAGATTTTTTTGTTAACTATAACTCTACTCATCTCTGAAAAATTCACTGAGTGAATGGTCTATAGTAAGTGCATATATTTTCTATACTTAAAATCAGGTCTCCAGTATCTTTGGATTTTTGAATACCAGATATCAAATGTTGGATAATAACACTGCTAACACACAGTTTTGTATCACACAGGCAAATTAACATGTATTGTATTTTTCTTACCAGCCTTAGAGAATTTGAACAGTAATTGCATACTGTTGTTGATGATTTAAAATAAATTTTGTTGAGTTAATTGGTTTATATGTAATGTATCTTGCAAAGTATTAATATAGCTTCTGAAACATAGATATTTAATAAATATAAGACATTAACAATAGTAATTAAAGCATATTTTATAGTGTTTTAATTAAAATTGAGCTGAATATGAAAACCTCAAATTAATTCCTGAAATTAAAGAATACGCAATTCATCAATACATAACAACCCTACCATTTTGTTTTTCTATTTTATTTAAAATATTTTTTTAAAGTTACAGAAAGAGGAATGATATCACAGGAAGAGGAAAGGAATAATCCCAATTAATTAGATTTTGGATTAAATCACATAAAAACAGAAATAGATTTGAGATCTTATAAATAAGAAGTGTGATGACCCAGATGCAGTACCTTGTCCATGGTAGATAAGCCCATTCTAAACTTAAACAGTAAACTTTATTGCTTTACTGCATGACATTATTTTACATTCAGCCATGAAAGTCAACAAATCTAACCTTAAATATGAATTCTTTGTTGTTCTTCCTATTCACTCATCATCCCTCTCCACTATGGAAGAAAATTAAGGTATAATAAACATGCTAAGGTAAACTAGTAAATTTTTTTGTATATTTCTGTCCATATTTATATAAGGAGTAAATGGACTTCTTGGTGTGTGTTGTCTTCTGACTTACATAGAGGCTAAACTTTTCCCATAAGTAAAAATTAAAATAAATAGATGGAAGTAGGCCAAATGACAGTTCCATAAACTGTTTCCCATCTGGCAGTTCCTTTCCACTTTGGTCTTATTTGCTTCATCTGGTGGTAGAATGTGTCCATCTGAGGATAAATTCATACATAGCTCAACTATCTAATCCTGTTATATTTCAGAAGAAACTCTTTATGTGGTCGAGCTTGTTAAAGTTGCTCAATTTTTGAGTTGGAAAATTCATCTTCTGCCTCCCATTCCACCCCAAAGGGACATTTTTTTTTTCTTTTGAGTCTCAGTCTGAGCTCATGATCTCTCCACAGAACTTCAGTCATTCATTACTACGAATTCTCATTTTGTATATAACTGAAACTTTGCTCTGTTTATAAGTTAGCTTCTTCCTTTATTATCACAATGACAGCTGGCAATATATTTTTCACAGTGTTATTTAACAGATATCTAAATTCCTTGCTTCTATCTATATGATTAACACTATTAAATGATTGAATTTTGGGAGCTTTGTTTTTAACTCAATTTTAATATTACTTTAATAACAACTTAGATAAATGTAATAATTCTAATTTTAAATATTTTTAATATTTAACTTAATTTAATTTAATATTAATAATTCTAATTTTTCATATTAAGCCTAAGTTTAATAGGTTTTTATAAACTGGAAGTATATGACTCCATCATTCTATACAGATTCCATCAAAGTTTGAAAGGACAAATCTAAGGAAAACATAGTTCCTCCAGTGCTTACATTTGAATCCATGTTCAATAATCAATCATTCCTGAAGAAAATAGTATTGAGTTTGAACTGGGAGAAAGATTAGGCTAGGAGTTTTGTTGTCTTTCTGGGTCTTTAAAAAAAGTTCTCCAGCATTTATGCTGCTTCCTTCTAAATAGACACCTGGCTTTTTTTTTAATTAAATGACTTTCAAGTGTTGTGCTTTTCTTTTCCATATATAGATTATCAGTAGAATGAGTTGACTTGTTGCCTAGAATAAATGCTGTTCTCTTCTCTTCATAACAGTCTTGAGAACTCAAAAAACACTATGGGAGAGTAGAAAAATTAACATAAATTATTTTTATGAAAGTCAGAAATGAGCAACATTAATCTTTGCTTTCCCAAAAACCTAAGAGAGTGACAGCCAGATTGGTCTGTGTGTGTGTGTGTGTGTGTGTGTGTGTGTGTGTGTGTGGGCAGAGGCCACCTGGTCATGTTTTGGGCAGTCTGTGATGAAGCAGAGAGAAGTTTGGTCTCCACTCAAATGTGCATGTGGGAATAGTAAGAAAAATCTATTTGAGTAACATTTAGATAACTTGGTTTGTATTTTCTATAATTGGAAATTATTGTTAAAATTGTCACCTTAAAATTATTGTATTTATCAATCATGGTTAATGTCAGAATTTTTATCTATTTTGAATTAAACTTTTATAAGCTTAATAACTTTGTAAGGGATTGGTGAAGAGATTAAATTATCATGCAAAAGAATAATTTCTCAGTTAAAGGTAAGGAGGTTTTAAAGAGTTTGCTTTGAGCTATAAACATAACAGCAGTATCTTTGTGAAAATATGTAATAATGAGAATGTGTCCCCTCATTATAAAGGAAACATGAATCAGTAAATCATGATACAATTGATCATTATAAGACTAAAGTTAATGCAAATTACTTATAGAACATAGGAATTTGAATTATGGTTATTCCAGTCAAAAGGTAAATTATGACAAATTTTAATTACCAGTTCTTGGTTTTTGATTTTCATAGATTGTTAAAAACCTTTTTAAATTCTATTTTGCAATTAATGTTGAAACAATTTAACTACTGCAAAATATTTGGAAATATTTGAGACAAGTGAGTATTCCTTCTAGACTTAAAATAACTATTATATACTTGAATTTTCTTAAAAAACCTAAAAAGTTTCCTTCCTCTTTAGTTTAACACTACTCTTATACTTGGTAATACAGTTATTCAGACATGGAATAACAAGAGTATAATAGAAATATTATGTGTAAGAGCTTTATTTGATCAGTGAAAAAAGAACAATTTTTTTTGGATTTATAAAATGTTTTTGATATTTCCCTAAAGAAATTAATTTAAATAAAATGTGTCATGGTATTTGTTATAATGAGTTTCCTTATATCTGTGAATACAATGAATGGAAGAAATAACAAATGTTAAAGAATGTTGGATAATATATATTTATTTATGATTTTCTCTGAGAAAATCATGGGTGAGTGACATTTTTCCAACATTTGTGCTTTTAGTTTCATTCTATAGGTATTTTTTTCAATCCACACACATTAGCTGTGCAATTTTAATGAATAAATTTGCCTTGTTCTTTGTCTTAATGACATCTTTAGAAAGCTTTAATGTTGATGAAATATAATTTAGGAAAATTTTTTTCTATAATTATTACTTTATATCTTGGACAAATCTTAGCCTATGATCAAGATAATATTCTCTTAAGTTTTCATTTATATACTGTGTAGTTTAATTTTCTTAGGTAAGTCACACACCATGAATTGATATTTTGTGATGATGTGCAATGGAGATCAAAGTTAGTTTAATATTTTGCATGTGTATTCTAGTTGTTCCTGGATTTTTTTTTCCAAAAGGACTTTGCTTTGTCATTTTGGTGGAAATCAGTTTACTATGAAGGCTGAGTCTTCTGCTATATGCTCCTGTAACATTCTTCTGTTTGCCGCTGTTAGTATTTGACTTCTTAATTACTGACACTTTAGGAAAAATATTTGAGCAGGGTAAATCCTCCAGATTTGTTTTTTGTTTCAAGATTATTGTCAACTTTTATATTTGTTGCCCTCTCTATATATTTTGAGGGAGCTTATTAATTTCTTTTTTTGACTTTAATTTAAATTTATTTTAACTGATACATAAAACACTAAAATAGTACACATTAATAGGTAACATGAAGTTTTTTGAAATATATATGCATCATGTAATGTTTAAATCAGGTTAAACATATTTAGTTCCTCAAACACATGTCATTCAAAACATTAAAAATTCTTTCTTCTATCTTTTTATTTATTATATACTTTTAAAAAAAAATGTGGTGCTGAGGATTGAACCTAGTGCCTCACATATGCTACGCAAGTGCTCTCCCACTGAGCTAGAACCCTAGCCCCTCTGCTAGCTTTTTGAAATGAATGGTACATTATTTTATCTTTAGTTTTCCTACTGTGTAATAACTCACCAGAAGGACTTACTCCTACTTAACTGTAACTTAGTGCAAAGAGACAACTTTTCCCCCTTCTTCCCTCCACCCTCAAATTCTCCCTGGCTTCTGATGACTACCCTTCCACTCTCAACTTTGATGAATCTGTTTTAGATTCCACATGAGTGAGATCATGTGGTACTTGTTTTTTGTGCCTGACTTATAATGATCTCCAGTTCTATCCACATCACTGTATATGACACAATTTCCTTATTTTTATGGCTGAATAATACTGAACTGCATATATGTACTGCATTTTCTTTATTTGGTAGAAACAGGTTGTTTTCATTTCTTGGCTATTTGTGAATAGTGCTGCAAAAACCGTAGCAGTGCAGTTGTAATTTTGAAGTACCAATTTAAGCTTCTCTGGATATATACCCAGTAGTGGGATTGCCTGGTCATGTCATAGTTCTCTTTTTAATTTTTGGAGGAACCTTCATACTATCTTCCATGATGGCTTTCCTAATTTCCATTCTTACCAATAGCATGTGAGGGTTCCCTTTTCTCTACATTCTCTTAGCATTTGTTATCATTAGTTTTTTTTTTTTTGGGGGGGGGGGTAACGGGGTGTGTGTTGGAGATTGAAGCCAGGGCCTTATGCATGCTAGGTGAGCACTCAACTAGTAAACTACATCCCCAGCCTATTTCAGTCTTTTTTGATAGTGGCCATTCTTACCAGAGTGAAGTAATACCTCATTGTGCTTTTGATTTTAATTTCCTTGATGATTAGTGATGTTGAACAGTTTTTTCATATACCTGTTGGCCATTTGTAAGTCTTCTTTTGAGAAATGTCCATTTCGGCAAATTGCTCATCTTTTTACATTTTATTATTTATAAGCCACTCAGTTTATTATACTGACAAATATGAGTAATCTAGAGCCTTGTAGAAATAAGTCTAATACTCTAGAAAAAGCAAGATAAATTTGTAGTAAAACATTCTTTATTTAACTTAGGGATCTTCTTTTAATTGGATATATGCTCTTCAACTACATGCTTAAACAGTATAAACTTCACTCACCACATATGTATGATATTAATAATCATACCAATTGATTGTGCTATTTGTGAATAAAAGGATATGGATTGCATTGAACTTCTTTAAAAATGATTAAGAGTTATAAAGTTCTCTATTACTAATAGCAAAATTTTTTATACAAATAAAATCAATATAAATACTAGAAACTGTTGTGTCAATACAGGATATTATCATTAGAGTATCATTATACTACATTTTTTGTTCTTTTTAGATATACATATCAGGAGAGTGTGTTTTGACATATTATACATTCATAGAATATAATGTATTGTACATGATGTGGAGTTACATGGGTCATGTATCCCACCGAGGAGTGGGATAACTGGGTTCCATTCCAAGTTTTCTGAAGAATCTCCATATTGCTTTCCAGAATGGTTGCATCAATTTGTAGTCCCACCAGCAATGAATGAGTACACCCTTTCCCCATATCCTCACCAACATTTATTCTTGCTTGTATTCTTGATAATTGCCATTCTGACTTGAATGAGATAAAATTTCAGTGTAATTTTAATATGCATCTCTCTAATTGCTGGAGATGTTGAACATTTTTTCATATAATTTTTGGCCATTCATACTTCTTCGTCTGTGAAGTGCCTGTTCAGTTGCTTCTCTCATTTATTAGTTTATTGGTTGGGTTTTTTTTTTTTTTTTTTGGTGTTAAGTGGGTTTTTTTAATGTATCCTGGAAATTAATGCTCTATCTGAGGGACAGGTGGCAAAGATTTTCTCCCATTCTGTAGGCTTGCTGTTCACATTCTTGATTATTTCCTCTGCTGTGGAGAAGTAAGTAAAATCAAGTTGCTCATTTTAAAATTGGTTGTTTGGGAACTGGGGTTATAGCTCAGCAGTAGAGTGCTTGCCTTGCACATGTGAGGCACTGGGTTCAATCCTTAGCACCACATAAAAATAAATAAAATAAATGAAGATACCGTGTCCATCTTTTAAAAAAATTGATTGTATTTTCTGTTGAATTTTGGGAGTTCCATATATATTTTATGCGTTAGTCCCCTTTTATATGTATAGTTTGCAAATATTATCTCCCATTCTGTAGATTGTCTCTTCATTCTAATAATTGTTCCATTTGCTGTGCAGAAATTTTTAGTTTGATGTAATTCCATTTGTCAGTTTTGCTTTTGTTTCCTGTGCTTTTGGAGATTTGCCCTAAAACCCCTTGCTCTATTGCCCAGCTGGTGGGTTCTTGTTCCCTGCTCTGCTGCATGAAAGGAAAGGACTTGGGGAGGCATTCACTCAGTTGCCTGGTGAACACAGTTCCCGAGGCTCAGTCTGTGGATGTCGGCTTGGTGGTCGTGGTCCTGGGGCTCTTCCGAGCACTGGGCTTCACCTTGGCAGGCCTGATATTACCTATGAAGTCTTGAGCCTGGATTTAATTCTCTCTCCCTTCCAGAGCAGGAGGCCTCTCTCTCCATGCCCCGCTGCTGGCTGTTGGGGGAGCAATGTGCATTGTATGGTGGAGGTTGATACACTTTTAGAAACATGAGTAGCCATTTATTTCATGTTCCATTACTGAAGAGACATTCCTGTCCCCCCATTGAATTACTTTGGAGTCATTGTTGAAAATCCAATAACCTTAGAAGTTATAGGTCAGCTTCTCTGTTCTCTGTTCTCTGGTCTGTGTTCTATGTTTGTTGGTTTAGTTGTTGATTCCACCTATTGATTTGTCTTTATCATTCTAGCTTTACAGTAAGCCTGAAAGTCAGGTAGTATAAGTTCATAAACTTTATTCTTTTAAAAATATTTCCATGATAGTCATGGTCCTTTATCGTTCAATATTGAAATTTATAATTATATCTTTAATTTCACAAAAATAATGGCAATATTATCATAGGGACTGCATTGACTATATAAAGAGAGAATTGCATATCAACCAAATTAAGCCTTCTAATCTATTAACATATATTTCTTCATTTATATTAATTTCTTTCAGCAATATTTTGTAATTTTTCAGTGTAGAGCATTTTAATGCTCTCAAACTTATTTCTAAATATTTTGTGTATGTATATAGTTGTAAGTCAAACTGTTTTTCTAATATTATTTTCCAACTATTAGCAACTATTAAATAACAATAAAAATCATTTTTGTATATTAGCATTGTATCTTCAAATTCTGCTAGTTTCTAGTAGTTTGTAAATCCTGTAAGATTTTTTATGTAAATAATTATGTCACCTCCACATACTGATAGTTTTACTTCTTTTTTCCTGATTGTTACACCTTTTTATTACTTTCCTTTTTTATTACAATGGCTACAACTTTCACTACAATGTTGAATAGAAGTTTTGAGAATCAATATTATTCCCTTGTTCCATAACTTAGAGGGAAAACATGAACATTCCACTATTAAATATAATGTTAATTTTAGGTTTTTCATAGATTCCTTAATTAGACCAAAGAACTTCCTTACTATTTTTGGTTTGTTGAGAGTATTTTCTATTTAATCATGAAGAGATGTTGAACTTATTGAAATTCCATAAAGTTTTTATCCTTTATAACCTTAATTTAATGAGTCACAAAGATTTAGTTTTAAGTTTTCTATTAATGTGGCATTTCTGGAATAAAACTCAGTTGATGTCTCTGGTAGTGTTTCAGAATACATTAAGCAGTTCTTCAAGGGAGAGATTGTATTTGTTTGGTACCAACTGTCACAGAGAAAGACACTAAAGCTGCCCAACCTTGTACAATGCCAATATACCCTACATATCAAGCTTGAGAGAATATGGAAACAAAATCACAAGGCAATCTCTGAACATTGGTGAAAATCCTGAATGTAATGTTGATACATCCACCGATATTAAATATATCATCACTAAATTAAGATTTATCTCAGGAAATAGAGGTGTGGTAGAACATTAGAAAAATCTGTTTAAATGGTGAGTTTTTAATATTCATGCTTATTAATTTTATCCTGAATAGCTCATGAGGTATTCTGAAGGAAAAATCTATTGTTAATTATCTTATCATAAACAATAAATGCACCCATGGACTTTTGCCCCAGGCCTTACTCTGGTGTAACACTGTTAAAACAAGATAGAAAAACTTCTCAGGTGAGGAAACTCACACTCCATGGGTGAAGAATGAACATGGAGTGTCTCCTTTTATACAGAAGACAGAGCTGTCCCCTTCCCTTACCATTTGTGCTCATTTGATGGAAAATATCCTGAACCCCTAGCCTAACTTTCCTAGGCTGGATAGATGGCCTTCTGGGCTATCTCTGGTTTTCATGACCTAGAAATGTCTCCATGATCTGGCTTTTATATGAATGCAATGTAAACTCCCTAGGAGAAAATACTCCAGTCTCTTGGCAACTTTGGGGCTTAACCTAGGTATCCAATCCAACCTGTAACCATTTGACCCTCATGAAGAGGTAAGAAAAATATTTTTCTTCTTTCATATCAATATAATTAACCAGATACTAGACAAATAGCTCTATTTTTATAGCATAATTCCTAGGGAAGCAATGACAAATATTACCTTTATATTATATACCTTTCAGTCTCACAAGGTAAGCCAGTATTAAAATATTACTAGAAGTCTTAAACTATCAAAAGGACAAAAATAATGGAATGTTTAGGGATAAGAAAGACCAAGGTGAGCTGCTGTCATATGCAGTCTAAACCATGTGTATAGAGACGATTCAGTATGACATACAAATCAAGTATTAACACTAATAAAAAATTCAGCAAGCTTATTGAATGTAAATTCTACATATAAAACTTTTTAAGGTCCATATATAAAATTTGACAGAATTCCTATGCAATAATAAATTGAAAATGAAATATAAAGTAAAATTTATTTCATAAAAATGACAAAACTATCTAGCATTGGGGAAATCTTACAGAAATTGTATAAGTTTATCATATGGAGATTAAAATATATTATTAAAAAAGAATATTGAAAAAAGTAGGAGGAAATAGCCTGTATACTTGTAAACTTGGTACTAAAAAAATCTCATTTTCTCCAAATACATGAACTCAGTATATTTCTGATTCAAATCCACTGGGAGTCTTTTTTTTTTTTTTAGGAGTTTGAAAAGCTAATTCTAAAAGTCATGTGAAAGAAGCAAAGATTCACAGAAGCGAAGAAATTTCTTAAAATATTAAAAACTTTCAGAAATTTAGAAGTAATATAAACTCTAATTTTTGGAATATGCTATGCTGGCAAAATGGATAGACATATAATTATTAATAATTGTGTTAGATTCTCCAGTAAAATAGAACCAGTAGTGAGTGAGTGTGTGTGTGTGTGTGTGTGTGTGTGTGTTTGTGTGTGTGTGAAGATTTATTAGAAAGAATAGGCTCACATGAATTTCTGGGATCTATAGTCTCTAAACTGAAGAGTTGGAGAGCTACTTTGTGTTTGAAGGCTTGAAAACCAAGGGAGCTGATGGTGTAAGTTCTGGTGTGTACATAGGAGATGATTGCCATCTGAACTTAAGAAGTTCCTCATACTCAACCCTTTTGTTCTATTCAAGTCTTCAACTGATTGGATGAGGCCCACCCTCACAAGGGAGGACAGTCTGCTCTCCTTTGTCTACTGATTCAAATGTGAATTTCATCCAGGAACACCCTCACAGACATATTCAGGATAATGTCTAACCAAATGCCTGAGTGCCATAGGGTTTAATCAAGTTACTGCATAAAATTAACCATGATCATATGTACATTTTCCTTTGTATAGACCAGGCACTATTCTAGGCACTTTGCATGCACACAGGAACTTATGAAGTGAATACAATTTCATCTCCATTTTATAACTGAAACAGGTTCAGTTAGATTAAGGATCTAAAGACTAATGCCATTGGTACAGAACAGAGAGCCCAGGAAGACAGCAACACATACATAGGATCTTGGAATGTGATCAAGATAGCATTGCCAGTCATTTGGGGATAAGATGGTGTTGGGACAAATGTTCATCCATATTAAAAAGTTAGCATCTTACTGCATAGAATAAACCAAGAATAAATTCCAGATAAATTAAAGATCCCAAAGGGAAAAGTAGAAATTCAAACACTTAACAAATGAGAAAGATAAGGTAGAATATCTTTTAAGACTCCATAGAAGGGAAGAATGTCTCTAAAAGAAGGTGAAAAAATAGAAGATTGATCATTCAACTTCATCACAATATAAACTATCCATGGTCACCACACCATGAATGTTTGTCAGGCACCAGTTCCTGCCAAGCATTGCTAATAAAGTCAGTTAACCCTCACTGAACAAGGTGAAGAGGTTTGTGTCTCATGATCCAGTGACTCTTCTAGATAGATACATAAAGGAAATTCTCCTGCATCTTCAGTTACATAAGAGAAATTTTTGTGTATCCTCACTGCTGTTGTGCTTGTAAGAACCCTAAACTGAAAGTAACCTCAATATCCCAATAGCAATCAAACTAATGAATAGATAAATAAATAGTGGCATATTCATATGTTGGAATACTATATACATATTTTAAATGAATAAACTTAAACCTATATGACTGAGCATAGATATAGCCCTAAAATAACATTGATCAAACAAAAGAAAGTTGTAGAAGTATGCATATTGATAGATATAAAAATAGTACATTGTTTATATGTGTTTTTTAAATGATAGGCATATGTAAGAAATTTTTAAACAATATGTATCATATTCTGTTATCTATATAAAATAATCTGGATTCTCTGTCTACAAGTATCTACTGTGTATTCAGTATTATCTTTTTATAATGAAACTAAATGTGATCAAACGTTATCATTTGTTACTTCTCAGTGACAAATGTTACATGGATTTATAAAGATATTGCTGTCTTTATTTATTTATAGTTTTGGAGTACTTAATAGTAGTTGACATAATGTAAAGAAAGAAAGGGTACCCAAGATGCAGAGTTGAATAGAACTTTTCCATACTTGCAATGATTTTGATGGAAACTGACTGGAGAGCAAACAAGCTGTAACACTCCATAACTCATCCATGCTCATGGAACATCGGGGTACTGAGTCAAAGAAGACTATTTTAGACCAATTTAGGATGAGATCACAGAACTAAGAGCACCATTCTTGTGGAGATTATAGACCAGAGCACTGCTCCAAGCAGAGTCCTTGAGGTCTCTGAGTATGAATCTGTCAAGACATAAAGAACACAGTAGAGTATCTGCCTCCCTGTAAAGGCTCATTAACCGTTAGCAATTAACATTATTACTGTTATTGTTATTATGGGGTTAATTGGTAAATTTTAACTTTATTTTCCAGTGATATGTATATGGTATAAATTTCCATAAACCCTGGGAGTTTGGGTGAAGAGTAGCAATCAAGAGTTAGAGGAGCTTGGAAGCTGCTGTTAAGGGTGTTTGGCCAACCTGCCAGCAGCAATCTGTGGCTGAAGAGGCATTTGTTCTTTCATCCAAAGCATTCCCTACCTTGTTTATGTTTCACGGTGCCTGCCTTCAATAACTGGGGAACTCGAGCTCTGAAAATCAAAGACACTCGTCTAACTCTTCTCTGATGCTCTGCTCTTGCAACTCGGGGAGTTTTTGACAAAAGCCATTCACAAGTAAGAAGGAGGTCTGCTTACAACCAGAGGGAAGCTTTGATGTCACCTAGGTGTATGGAAAGAAGTGCATCGTTTAATTTTTAAAAAACGATTAGAGTACAGGTCATGAGCAATTACAAATGAAACACAGATGGGGCTGAGGATGATCTGTGGTGAGTGCCAATGCCAGGGCTGGCAGTCAGGACACAGGAATGTGTCCTGGAGCTGCAGGGAAGTCCACACTGCACATGCTGCTGATCAGAATGGTAGGGTGTTATAGGCGATCAGGCAGAGCAACATAAAGGCCATCTCATGAACTTGGGGGATAATTCTGGCCTGGGAACTCCGTGTTCCTGTGTGAATAAGTTGTGCAATGAACCTGGATGTGCTGCATTGGAAAGGCCACCAGGATGCCTCACTGGAAGCGTTCCTTGAGCTGTGCACCATCACTCAGAAACTGGCCCTACATGTTCTATGGGCTTATGAACACAAGCCATGGTGTAGGCTTCTGGTTGACCAGCCCATTTCCACCTTATTTTCAAGGCTCAAAGAGAGATATTGACTCACCAGCAGATCATAATGCTTCTGTCTGCTTAGGTAAGATGTGCATCTTGTTCGGATGGACATTGCCAACTTTTCCTTCTGTGTTTATTTACTCAGGCCTCCATGTTTGATGCATCCTGTCATGTTCCTCTTACCAAATGACCCTCGTATTCCATGTCTCTCTCCTTGACATCTTACCCACATTCCTTTTTTAACTGCTCAAATGCTTCAGTGATATATTACAAACCACCTTTTGTTTTAATCCCCAAATGACAAATCACACTGAATTAAGGTAAACTCTGCTCGTTTAATTGAGGGCATCCACTCTTATCTCCAAGTTCATAGGAACTACTCAGTCTGTCTGTATATATGGACAACATTAGCTTTTTCTTTTCTTCTACTGCTCTTGAGAACTTCAGCTGGAGAGGAAAGTACGGTTTCTTTTCTGCTCCATTCAAGAAGATTTTATGTAGGAACAGGATCAGAGATGAGTTGGGATCTTCAGGAGTGGAAATTTTGTACCATATGCTCTGAAAGACCCACCAAAAATGTCATTATTTGGGAGTTCCTGAAGGGAATTTGTTCTTGGAACTATTATGCATGGAATTATGTTAGCCAGGGAATATTCTTCATGTGGCTCAGGGAGGTTAGTAAATGTTTATGTCATGATATATGAAATGTATAAAACTAAAATCATCCTGTGTTTTTCCCAGAGTGTATATATTTCATTAATGAGGCTACAAAACTGAGCTATAAAATCCTCTACAAAGCCGTTGCTATGGGTTCTCTAAACTTGGCCCCATCCTTCCTCTTCTGGTCTTGCATTCCAATCTCCATCACTTGGAGAGCCTGCTTCTCTGCCAAGCTCTTTTTATTACCAACTCATTGTCCTGATTTTTCATTAACTAACTTTACCCATTGGATTAGAGTTGCAGTAGTTAGGAACTACAAAAACAATAAAGATACAAATTTAGCAAATAAAAATGGACTCCAAATTTGGGATATGCTTATATGTTAAAAAAAATGTTGTTTTTCTGAAATTCAGATTTAACTAGATAACCCGCTTTATCTGGCAACCCTATTTTGGATTGTTTCCCTTCATGCAGTTCCCCAAATGTCTCTCCTGCACAACTAGCTCCCTCTTTAAGATTCTACTCCATCTCAGTTTAGTGTCTGGCCTTTGATTCCCTGGAAGAAGGAATTGGATTTGTTTTGCTCCAATTATGCTTTCATGTTTTACTCTAACACGAATTGTCGCTGGGTGAATAGAAACAGGCTATGTAGGACACATTCTGAATACAGAGACACTTAGTACCTAAGCTCACTCCTTTATGTTTATCTTATTTTTCTCTTGCCCCAAAGTTCTCAACTCACTCCTTTGCCCAGCCTAAGAGCCCATACCTTCAGATGACAGAGTTCCAGGCTAACAAGGCAATCCTGCCAGTGAGTGCTCTTCAGATTCCTCCTAACAGCTCCCCCAGGCTGATTAAAAAGAGTTATATAAAATAGGTTGAGGTTCTTCCAAATGGAAGCTGTAGACAAGGAAATTTTTTTTTTCAGAAATGTATGCTGCTGTCAAGGATTTTTGATTTGTTGTTGTCTGCAGTGAAGGAAAATGAGTTTATTCCATTAAAGTTGCATCAGTTCCTGAATGTTGAAAACTTAATTCCCTGTTCAGCAACTGGCCTTTCTGTTTCAGATCTGCCCCATCCTGCAATTAAAGCTCTAGAAACACAGAAATGTGATGATTTTTTAGGGGTGAGTGCAGTATATTTGTGAATCTTTATTTCCCACTTAAACTTTAAACAGCTCTATTGAGATAACATTCACTTGCTGAAGAGTCTACACTTTTATAGTATAAACTTCAGTGGTTTTTGGTAGGCTCACAATGTTGTGCAACCATTACTATAATATACTTTCAGTACATTTTCATCCCCGCTAAAAGAAACATGTATTCATTAGCAGTCCCTCCCTTCCATCTCCCTTGCCCCTGCTCTAGGCAACTACTGATTAACTTCCTGGCTCTGAAGATGTCTATTCCAAATGTTTTATGTTAAGTGGAATCATGTAATATGTGGCCTTTTGTAACTGGCTCCTTTCTCTTAGCATAATGTTTTCCAGTTTCATCTATGTTACAGCATATACCAATACTTTGTTGGTATTGTATATTTTATTGTATACTGTATCATTTTACATTCTCACCAGCATTGTAGGAGCATTCCAGTTTCTCCACATTTTTACTCTGAATGTCGTTTTTATTATAGCCACACTAACAAGTAGTACTCTTTATAGTGTTAATTTGCATTCCTCTGATGGCTAATGATGTTGAACATTGTTTCATGTGCAAAACAAAATGGCTATTAGTCTGTTTTTGAGAAATGTCTGTTTATATTATTTGCCTAATTTTAAGTGGGGTTTTCTTTTTATTATTAAGCTATAGGATTCTTTACATACTCTGAATAAATATCTTTTATCAGATACATTCTTTAAAAATATTTGCTCCTATTCAATGGACTCTCTTTTCTCATTGCCATTATTTGTGGCAGAAACATTTTTAATTTTGATGTGTGTAATCTAATAAATCATTTTTTTCCTTTGTACATCTCAGAAAACCATTGCTTAACCACAGTAATGTTGATTTACACTTTTTTCTCTTTTTTTTTCAAGACTGTAATAATTTTACCTCTTTCAGTTAGGTCTCTGATCAAATTTTAAATAACTTTTTTGTATGGTGTGAGGAAGGGACCCGATTAAATTGTTTTGTGTGTAGCTCTTGGGTTCTCCTAGCATACTTTATTGGGAAGACTATTCTTTCCTCATCAGTTTTCTTGACTCCCTTCTATAGAATCAGTTGAGCATAAAAATTTTTGGACACTGAATTTGAATTCACTGATCTGCAAATCTAACCTTCTACCAGTGCTGAGTTATATTAATTATTGTTTCTGTATACTGTTAGATTTTTTAATAGTGATTGAATCTGTAGATTAAGTCAAGGAGTGTTGCCAATTCAACAATATTTTATTTTCGGATTAATGAACATAGACAGTCTTTCCATTTATTTAGATATTTTAAAATAAACTTTACTAATGTTTTATACTTTTAAAGTTATATCTTATATTGGTTTTGTAAAATTTGTACCTAAGTGCTTTATTCTTTTTATGTTATTGTAACTGGAATGCTTTTCTTGATTTAATTTTCAGGTTTTCCTAATTTTGTATATTTATCTTTTATTCTAAAACCTTCCTGAAAATTTAATCTAATAGAGTTATAGTATATTACTAAGGATTCTCTATATAAAAAATAACCTCATATATAGTTTTGCTTTTTCCTTTCTGGTCTGCATGTCTTATTATTTATATTTATTGCCTAACTACTATGACTAAAACTTCTAGTATGATCTTGAATTGTAATTGTGAGAATAGACATCTTTGCCTTGTTCCTAATTTTAACAGGAAAGCAAGCATTCATTAATTATTCTTCCAATATGATATCAGTTGTAGTTTTTTTTTTTTTTTGGTAGATAACCTGCATCACTCCAGGTTTTCTTCTATTTCTCATTTGTTAGGGGTTTTTATCAGAGTGTTAGATTTTGTTCAACGCTACTTCTTGCTCTATTGTGAAGACTATCTACTTCTTGCCTTTTTTCCTATTGGTATAGTGTATTACCATAGTGGGATTCTGTATGTTCAACCAGCTGTGCACCACTGGGATGCTTCCTACCTGGTCCTGTTGTCGATTTTGTTGACCTTTTTAAAGAACCAACTTTGAGTTGTGTGGATATTCTCCATTGTGTTCTTATGTTCTTTTACATATTTCTGCTTTAATCTACAATGATTTCTTCCTGGTGCTTGCTTTTTGTTTATTTTTCTCTCAACTTCTTCTGGTCCTTTAACACAAAAGGTGAGGTCATTGATTGAGATCTTCATTTTTAAATTTTTTAATTTGCTTTAATTAGTTATACATGGCAGTAGAATGCATTTATTTGCTTTTATGTATAATGGGGTATAACTTCTCATTTTTCTTATTTTACATATTGTAGAATCACATCAGTCATGTTGTCATATATCTAAATAAGGTAATAATGTCTGTTTCATTCTACTATCCTTCATATCCCTATTTCCCCTCCCCTACCCTTCATTTACTTGTCTCTACATAATCTAAGGTAACACTATTCTTCCTTTGTGCCCCCCCCACCTTATTGTGAATTAGCATCCTCGTATCAGAGAAAACATTCAGCCTTTGGTTTTTTGGGATTGGCTTATTTCGCTTAGCATGATATTTTCCAACTCTATCCATTTGCCAGCAAATGCCACAATTTCATTCTTCTTTAAAGCTGAGTATATATTCCATTAAATATAAATACCATATTTTCTTTATCCATTCATCTACTGAAGGGCATCTAGGTTGGTTCCACAGTTTAGCTATTGTGAATTGAGCTGCTGTAAATATTGATATGGCTGTGTCACTGTAATATGCTGATTTTAAGTCCTTTGAGTATAGTCTTGAGATCCTTATTTTTAATAGAAACATTTACAGTTATAAATTTCACTCTGAGGACTGATTTAGCAGCATCCCATAATTTTTTGCTAATGCCTTATCTTAATTTTTACTCATTTGCAAAATATCTTCTTATATCTCTTATGATTTCTTCTTTGAAATCAATTGGCTACTAGTATGATTAATTTTCAGATATTTGTTAATTCCCCAAGTTTCCTTCAGTAACTGATCTCCGGTTAATTCCCATCTGAAAGCACACTTTCTATTATTTCAATTATTTTAAATATCTTGAGTCTTGTTTTATAGCTTAGCATATTGGGGAATGTCCCTTGTGTACTTGAGAAGAATGGGTATTCTATTGTAACTTGAAAGAATGTTCTAGGGATATTATTAGTTCCAGTTGATTTATAGAATTGTTCAAATTTTCTATTTCCTCGTTGATCTTCTGTCAGATATTCTATCTGCAACATGGGCCTGGGAGGCAGAAGAGGGGAAGGATAAGAAGCACTAGCAGCCTTCCCCTCTTGGGGTGAAATTGTAGCTTGTAACAGGAAGCTTCAGGAACAGGAAGTGCCAATTTACTTGACTAAACATGTCTAGGGTAGAGCTTCCCAGAAGATTGAAAGTGGGTATAATGGACTGGGTCATGGCTCAAGAAGAGATTTAGAAGCTTTTTTGAATGAATTTTTTCACGTTTGATGTATGCACTTAGGACAATTTGCAGAGAATATAAATGTGAGTGATTAGTGGTTGTTTTGTAAACAATATTTTCTTCAGTGAAATTGTTATTTTTTGGGGGAAAAGTTCTGCCAAGACTCTTACTCTTTTATTCCCAAAGTCCTGCTTCCTCTTTACCTCTTTTCTTCTTCTTTTTAAGATTCTGAAATATAATGTTTTTTTTTTTGTTTGGCTTTGTTTTTTGCTGTCTTCTATTTCTTCCCTCACTTTGATTTATTTTAATTATTTATATTTATAAGTAGATGAAGAAGATAATTTCATTGCTATAACATCTCATTTCATTGAGGAAGGTGCATTCAGTAAATAGTTTCCTACCAGTAGGATCTTTGTCTGCCATTTCTCGGGTAGTCCATTAACACAGATGGCTACATTGAAATTTGTGTTGTGTTTGAATCTGATAAAAATCTTGGTAATAGGACACTTTAATCTCCTCCGACTCCTATATAATCGTGGTATATACCATCTACAAACTCCTTCATCTCTTTGGGGATCGAATCTTGAAACTGTATATCACATCTTTGGTATGTGTGTGCATTGTTTTATTACTGTGCTGTTGAGTTTCAGGCCAAACCTAATACTGATTTCTAGTTCTTAAGTGGGTTTTAGACTACAGCTAAGGAATCACCTTCAGTCAAGATACAGCACTCAGCTTTGTAATTGTAGTCATTAACCAATTATATTTCCCTCAAATATCCATGGCCTTTATGATCCTTATATAACTCAAATTTAGGTAGAAATCATTTGCTTGATAGAACTGACTTCTATCAAGAGCTTTACCCATATCATAAGGGTCAAGTAATGTCCAGGCTAATTCAGCTTCACAGAAATAAGTATTCTCAATTATGTCATAAACTCTCAAAACAACTTTCAGGGATGGGGTTGTAACAGCTCAGTGGTTGAGCACTTGCCTTGTATGTGTGAGGCACTGGGTTCGATCCTTAGCACCACATACAATAATTATGTAAATAAATAAAACAAAGATATTGTCTCCATCTATAACTAGAAGAAGACAAAAGAAGGAAGAGGAGGGGAAGGGGGAGGAAGAGGGAGAGAGGGAGTAGGGGAGGGGGGCAGGGAAGAAAAGAAAACTTTTAAAGACTTTCTTATTAATTCCAAACCCTTTCAATATAACACGTTCTCCAGACCTATACAATGGCAACAGGAATGGCAGTTGGGGGTAGAAACCTAACCCAGAGAAAAAGTGTATAATAGAGCCCCTTTTCCCTTTTATCTTGAGAGTTCCATAAAATCATTTTGTCACTGTGAGTTCTTTGTATTTACTTTATTCAGATTTAACTCCAAAATATTGAAGGCTACTACTGGTTTAATGCCTGCGTTAAAATTCATAAACATTTAGATGTTATTTATCAAATAAGAAAGATGTTATTCAGCTTTCCTGTTTATTTTCATTGTGCTCTTATTGGCACAAAACTCTACAATCATCTTTTTATAAAACACAATAATCTCAGTTTAAGAGGAAGGAAAGCCATTGTATAATTAATTGCCCTGATACTTAGGTTATTTTGCTTATGGAACATGCTCAGAGTGGTGAATTGGGGAGGGAGAACAATTTAAAGTTTTGGGCCCTTTGTATTTAATGCCTTGTTCTATTTTAATATTAGACCTCTTTTGCTCACTGATGTAATTTAGTTCTTAACAACATATTAAATCTCACCAACTAAAGCCCCACTGACCCTTATGTGACAGGACATGATTCTCAGGGCCTGATGTTTCTCTTCCCACAATCTCTTCTAAATTTCTCATTTTATAGATTCATATCCAGAAAAAAACAAGTGGTTTTTCCAAAGCCTGTCTCATCTCTTGTCTTGAAATTCTAGATCGTTGTGCTGCCTTTCAGGAGAAATACCTTCCCCTGACATAAAAAGAATGCTTGCGATTCACCATCCCTTTTCATCTTCCTGGGTTTTCTACACTCCCTTGCCAAGCACACAAAGTGAACATGAAAGAACGTGAGTGTTTCATGTTCTATGTTCCTTGTGTACCCCTAGCGTACTCTGTGGCCACTTTTCATGAAATAGCATTGCTACATTATTGTGGAGCCACTAAAAATTGAGTGACTGGAACAGGGCTCTGGGCTGAACAAATTTACACAGACCGAGAGACATATTTTGTTGTGTTAATCCACTGAGACTTGGGGGTCAATTTGTTACCACAGGATAATGTACCATATCCTTATTAATATAACTTCCAAAATTGAGTAGGAAAAGAGGTCAAGCGATTCCGGCCTCGAAGACTCACTTTGCCAATGATATGCTGAATGCTTGGCTAATGAAGAGGACTAAGGACAGTGAATCTCTCAGCCAGCTGATGCATAGCAAAAAGGAGAAACTTAAATGAAGGCAAAAACATTGGGAGAATTCTTCAGTCGTTTCCTTTAAATTCAATTTTTTTCCTTTTCATTTAAGTAATTTCCTTTTTGGTTTTGGTTAAACACCATCTATTATGATAGGTCAAATTAACTGAATTCTAATAGCTGTGCAACACAAAGAGATTACAAGACATGCAACACATTAAAGAGATCAAAAGACATTTAAACTTGAGGTTTCATCTTCAAAAATATATAAAAATTATTTACAAATAGTCTCGTAAAATCACACTCTGTGAAAGACCTTGAGGATGTTAAATTTCCTGAACTACTTTCCGGTGGATCCTAATGACAGTAAAGTATTTACAAGTAATCTTATTTCTTTAATATGCTGTGTAGTCATTTTTATGTTACATTAACTTTATTTTGTCTTTTTTGGATCATCCCCATGCTGCTTAGAGTGCATTGGGTTGCAGCCTAATTGCCTTATTATGCAGTATTAAATAACCTATAAAGAAGAATAGAAGTGTGAATTTTAACAAATGAGCCTTAGTCTCCATAGGTGGTATAGGAAATCAAAACAGTAGAATCAGGACAAATGTAAATGAAATATTCAGCAGATATACCACCAGCATAAAGAACTCTCATAAGATTTTTTGGAAGAACTCCCCCCAACAAAGAAAAAAGAATCAACAGGGGCTTATTTTAATCCAAATTGAGTGAATAATTTAATTTCATGGAAGTAGTTAGTCTCTGTTTTGCAAACACTTCTTTATCAACAGTTTACACCTGATTTAAAATGTCCAGATCCTAAATGCTTTCAATGGCTTACTAAAAACCATAAGTAATGACACTTCCAGTCATTTTTAAATTACCCAAGTTATTCCTTTTTGAAGACATCTGCATCCTATTGTAATTAGATAGGAGAGGATGTGAAAAAGACAAATTTATTGTTTTTTTTTTAAGTAGGATAGTTAAGATGCTAAATAGAATTAAATAGTCATTTCCCAATCGCTTATGTATGTGGGAGTATGGGGGTGTGTGTGTGCATGTGGGTATTTTTTTTTTTTTTGGAGAGTAAAACAGTATGATTTTTTTCAAGTAAGAAGAGAAGAGATGGCTCCTACAGAACAAGAGGGGACCCAATAGAAGTTGCCTTTTTGTTGTTTGTTTGGTACTGGGGATTGAACTCAGTCCATGCATGCCAGGCAAGTACTGTGCCTCAGAGCTATATCCTCAACCCTTTTCAATATCTATTCATCACAGCTCCAAACAAGAAAAGACTTCCAGTTCAAAGTTTATAAAAATTGATTTAAATTTTGTAAAGGCTGATTAGCTAGGATCATTTTTGTTCTTTGGATGTGTTTTTTTTTTTATTTGTTTGAGTTTGTTTTTATTATTACAAAGTAAAACATCTCTGAAAGATTACTTAAGTTCAAGCTGAAACAGAAAATTTCTCAATATATTTGCTAACCTCCCTAACCAAGCTACCTGTTTCTTTGACTTCAGTTCTTAGATCCAACACAATCAACAATGAGCTTCCATTTCCCGAGCTCTTATGCCTTTTCTTCTTCTTCCAGGATTAGTTCTTAATCTTCAGCCCCACTCTGTTTCCTTAGCCTTTTCAGACCCCTGTAAAAACTCCCCAACACTGGGATAATGACACCATGATTTTCCTCCTTCCTTCCATCTCCTGATTCCAGCTCTTCCTCCTGACAGCTTTTCTAGAATACTCTTTTCATGATGGTTTTCAACTGGATAACACCATAGCACTTCGTCTTTGCCCACAGAGTAAAATAGTCACAGCTTCCTGTTTTTATTCTCACCTTGTATTACTCTGTGTGTGTGTGTGTGTGTGTGTGTTTTACACAGGGAACTGAACCCTGGTCTGCACAGAAGCTAGGCAAGCTTTCTACCACACAGCTACATCCCTAGTCCTTGTATTACTTCTTATCAGAATTCTCTCTAGCCAAGTCAATCTGTTCACAAGCCATCAAAAGCAGAGTTTTCTCTTCTGACTGGTAAGCCTTTTCTTTCCTGTTCCTCATATTTAGAATTCCCTGTATCAAGCCCATTCAGACCGATTTTGATATGTTTTTACTATATTCCTCCTCTTTTATTCAAAATGTGCTTCCTGGCATCTACAATAGATCCTACCTCTGCAGCTGATGGGAACTTATCTCTTTGATGGGAGCTGACAGAAGTGTCTTTGTGCCTCACTCCCTCATGACTAGTTCCTGTTCTGTGGTGGAGTGGAAAGAAGACCCAACTGTGAGGCGCCCTTTCATGATAACTGCTCTATGAACCTATGGAAAACCTCATGTTCTTCATTTCCTTTTACTTTCACAATGTAGATAAAATAGGTGCCCAATGAATTTTTGTGGATGAATAAACTGTGCCTTTGACACAGTTTTACCTTTTCAACGACACAGTCTTCTCATTTGTAAAAGAAAGAGTAGAAAATAGTATCATTGAGAAAATTCCATAATTCTGGTGGCACATGTATTTTCTTTGGCCATGCACTGTTGGCTAACTTTGTATACCTCTACCTGTTGTATGATATTTGCAGAAAGACTTTAAATTGTTAGTAGATGTGTGTTGCTTGATTCTCAACATCCTAAATATTTTATATCTTGTTTGAGGGATGGTCAATCTTTCATCTCTTTTAAAATCATTTTCCAAAGTTTTTCTTGTCCTTGAAAGAAAGGCAAATCAGGAGCATTTCTAATAACACTGCATCTGTCTTGGAATGAATTTCAGGCACATTCAGTCTACTTATGGGTACCTCCTGAGGGCAATTTTGGAAAGAAAACATCAAGCTCTTTCTTAAATGATATTCCTCTCTCCAGTGATACCCAAATCATGAAGTTGTCCAGCCCAACCCTGAGAGGCTTGTGGGAACAGAATGGGGATGTCTCATCACAGAGACTCAAGGTGACAGCAAATTCAGTCATTGAACTAATAGTCCCATCGCAGTCATATGTGACTTAATTATATCTAAGGCCCAGAAGAGGCTGCTATGTAAGCAGCACATGTCAGAACTAAATATCACACTTGGAACACTCTATGCTGGGACAGGGGCTAGATTCCACTTCTTTTTATGTTGTTTATTGAGTCTTTACAGACTATCATTGCCAGCATCACACCATGAACTGCAGAATTAAAATAAAAATCAGAGTAAATTAATAGTTTTCTTGGTAAGATAAGACATATACATTTTTCTCATGCTGACAGAAAACCAAGAATAAATGCAAATCCTTGTTGCTACAGTCTCAAGCTTTCTAGGTTCTTCTGAGTCCTCTAAGCTGATTGACAGTATGTCTATGTCAGTTCCATCTTCCAGTACTGTTGTAATCAGTTCAGACTCTTTCCTCTTAAGTTTCTCTCTACTCCTCACTCTCAGCAGATCATTTTACTTTTAACTTCACAGAGAGAACAAGGCCATTGTGCAGTAATTTCCTTAAATTCCATGCTGACATCTTTCACTCCTGCTGAGATGGACTAGGATGGGCCAGGTCTACTACATGGCTCTGATATATATATATATATATATATTGATGAACCTGTCTCTCTCTAGAACAGTGATTCATTCCTGCACACATATAAGAATGACTTAGGATGCTCTTACAAAACTGATGCATAGGTCCCACCTTTGGCCAATGAAGTCAGAATCTGGCAGGCTGAAACTCAGGTCTTAATTTCAAAACCTTCTCAGGGGATTCTGTGGGAAGCCTGGCTTGTAAAGCAGTCCTTAGCCTAAAACCTACACATGGGCAAGTATCTATGTGCTTTAAAAACTGTTCCGTTTCAACACTCTGCAGAGCACCTGACTCGAAGCAGATGCCTCATATGTATTTTTGTCTGTTTCACCAGCTTTCTTCCTTTACCCCTTTTATCCTCAGAGTAGTCACATGATCTTTCAAAACATCTTCTCTCAACTATTATCCTATCTTTCCTTTCATTCATGGTCTTTCTTCCTTCTTTGCTTGCTTACTTCCTTTTCACCCTTACTACTCCACCAAGAATGCTCTCACCTGAGCTCCACTGACCTCTGGAACACCTATTTTTCTTAACCTTGGGCTATCTGACACAGTGCTGATGACTTCTGCTGTTTAGGACTTTCATGCTACCTCAACTTCAGGGTCACCACTTGACTGGCGTCCTCCTAGGCTCTCCTTCACTGTTTCCCCTTCCTCTGCTAGCTCTTTAAATGTCGCTGTTTCCTTGACTTTAAGAAAACTGGGAAAAAATATTGTAGTGAAAAAGATTTCTGAGGAATGGGGATGGGGCATTTATGAAAATTCTTGAAGTTCAAATTGTTTGAGGAGTGATTATATTTACTTACATTTCTGTAACTTTTTGTTGGGTATTTTCTATAACTAAAATGATCTCCAGACAGTGCTGAAGTGTTGAAGAGCTAGCTAGTGTTCCAAAGCACAAAAAGGCTGTACTATGCCTCACAGAGAAAATGCATGTGTTGGCCAAGCTTTCATTTAGGCATGACTTGTTGTGCTATTGACCCTGAGTTCAATGTTAGTAAGTCAATGATGTATAGTAAATAAAGTACTTTTAAAAGAAACACATATAACACAAGGTATGTTTTGATCAATTAAAGAAAATGTTATAACCAGAGGTTTGTAGGAATCTAACCCTATATTCCCCCCTGGAAGTAATGCTTCAGTATCTGGGAATTCAGTATTCACAGCTATTTTCTAGAATGTAACTATCATGAGTAAGGAGAACTGACTGCATACAAAAGCTTGTCAAGTCGATTGTTATAACAAGCTAAGCTTTACACTAGTAAGAATCACAGTATAGCATTTTTCTTTGTGTTTGTACATACCATTGTGACTATAATGGACTCGAGTGAACTTTATTCCTATAACCAAAGTGAAAAAAAATGAATCTATTGAAGCTAAAGATATTCTTAAATTTAAACTCTAGAGAGGTTTCCTGAATACCCACAAACCAAATTGTAGTTGTTACGGATAGTAAGAAGAGCAAAGAAGTGAATATTTTATGCCTCAGTTATCAGGATTGTATTCTCTAATACACCCTTGACCTCAAGAGCTTTAAGAGTCCTCACTTAGACACCTAGCAGCTCTATGCTTTGTTCACCAAATGCAAGAGCCTTTTGCTCTGGCAAAAATGGAGTGTTTAAGGCATTAATAATTGGGACATCCAGACACAATGGTGCAAGCCTATAATCCCAGTGACTTGGGAGGCTGAGACAGGAAAATCACAAGTAATCAAACCAGCTTCAGCAACTTAGTGAGTCCTTGTCTTAAAGTAAAAAATAAAAAGGGCTGGGGATATAGCTCAGTGGTAAAGCAACCCTGGATTAGATTCTTCATACAAAAAAAAAAGATAATTGAGACATTGATAGATGACTTTATTCAGAGTGTTATTTTCTGTGTAGACAGAAGATAATTCCATGAACTATTTTTACCCTTTTATACATTTTCTGACAGCTGTCAGGGCACATTACTCCTCCATATTGATTTTATTTGGGCTTCATGTTGAATTTTTAATTCAATTAATTTCAATTCAATGTTAAACTTTTATTAAAAAGGTATTAAACATTAATTTTATATTTAAATATAAAATACCTAACATTATTAAGATATGAAATAAATCTTATATTAATGTTATGTAGTCATTAAGTTTTTAAATATATATATCTTTTACTTAACATGATAATTATATTAGTTATAATGCTAATGATGAAAAAATATAGTAAAACCATTTTAGAAAATTTTAAAGTTCTTATTTCTGTTCAAATATCAATCATGTTTAATTTAATCCTAACTATGTAATGAAATATTATTTATCCTATTAAAAGAGGGGAACATGATACATGCTATAATACTGCCAAAACTTGAAAACAGTATGCTCAGTCTTAGAAATCAGTCACAAAAGACTGAATAGTATATAATTCCATTCATATAAAATGCCCATAGGCATTTTTGGAGGCAAATTTTTGGAGACAGAAAGTAAATTAGTGTCTGCCTTGGGCTGAGCCACATCCCTAGCTCTTCGTTTCTTTTTTATTTTGAGACAGGGTCTTGCTAAATTGCTCAGGGCCTCAATAAGTTGCTTAGGTTGGCTTTGAACTTGTGTTCCTCCTGTGTTAGCCTCCTGAACTGCTGGAATTACAGGCATATGCCACTGTGCCTGGTTGGAGTTCCTTTTTATGGCAATGAAATATTCTAAAGTTGATTGTGGTGATTGTTGAAAAACCTTGTGAGTATACCAGTAATTAACTAATTATGTATTTAAGTGCATAAATCTAACATTATACAACTTTTAACTTAAAAAAATATGATAACACTTTATCTTCAGTCTACTTAATCTCTTAGTATGAAGCCTAAGAGGATGAGATATGCTCATGCAAAGACTGAAGGCATGTTAACTTTCATAAGCAGTTCTTTCAGAATCTATTAGACAATAGGCTTCAGAAGATCAAAATGACTGGTGAGGCATCAACATAAGGACAAGTGATAACCATTAAGTGCATGTTTAACTTTGTTAGTAATACTAAATAATTGTTATAAAGAAGATGATCCAATATATGATCCAATTTTCCAAAGGGCTCCAGTTGATACCTTTGGTCCTGGCCTAGTTGATCTTAGTGGATCCTTTCACTATCAAAACTTTCTTGATTTAGATGACAAGTTATATACATGTCCACATAATAGTATATACAAAGTCTACTTGTTCTAACAATGTAGATACAATATAACTAATTAACAAGGGTCACAAATTGGATAAGTTTACAAAAAGTAGGGTTATGTCTAATAATTGCCTTTGAGATAGTTTGGGTGGTTAAAGGATATTCATTTAATTAGACTCTGGGCAGATACAAGAGGGAAAAGAAGAAAAGATTACTTATTTTAGAATTGAAAACTTCTTATTGTTTTAATCCTCTGCTCTCAAAGCTATCAGAAATTCCTTTGTCTCCATGATTGATTCGATTCAGGTCTTCCCATCTCAGTGGTTCTTCTCATCTTTCCACTCACTCATATTTTATGACATCAGGTGATGCATTATGACGAAGGTCTGCTGCAGATGTGGTCCATGGGTTTTTGTCCTACTTGATCCTTCTTAAAGGGGAACTCCAGGATTTGCAGTATAGACTGCAAACTCATCTTCCTAGAATTCCTCCAGCTAATACATTGCTCTCTTTCTTAGTTTACTTTTTTCTTTCTTTTTCCCCCTTTTATTCAGCACATCCTCCAATATATTACCAAGAAATAGTTTGGGGGAGGTTTTGATTTGTTTTTATTATTTATAATTTGCATTTTTAAAATGTCTTTATTTCACCCTCACATTTGCTGGGTAGTTCAGCTAAGTAGAGACTGCTGGTTGAAAATCCATTTTCCTGAAAACTACATTTTATCTCCCAGGAGTAGTTGGGTTTTCTGTTGTTGTGATCTTTCACTTGTTGTATATCATTTGTCTTATTTTTGCTGTTGGTCTTGTTGTTCTCTAAAAGTTTTAAGGATTTCCTTCTGGCTCCACAGTAATTTTCATTATTCTCAGAATAGAGAGAATACGATGGAAGTACAATAGTGTCTTAAGATAGCACAGGTAGTAGCTGTACCAGATGTATTGAGCCCAAGTTTGATGCTCTTGTTCTTAGTACTGAACTGCTTCACAAGGAAGAGTTAAAATTGATAGTTGCAAATAACACTGCAAGTCTCAACAGTGCTAACTTTGATGGAACGTTTACCCAGTCCCTGTGCTAAGCACTTTGCATGGTTTATCTAATTTCATCCTCACAAGAACCTTGCAAGACAGATTTTGTTTCTGTCCCCAGTATACAGATGAGAAAGCTGAGCTAAGAAAAGTGCACAAAGTAAGAGAACCTTCTAAGCAAATAGTGTCAGGACCCCAGACCAGGGTTCAGCAAACCTTTCCTTCAAAGGGGTGGTTAGTAAATATTTGAAGTTTTGTGGACCGCACAGCCTCTTTTGCAGTTACTCAGGTCTGCCATTGAAGCTGAAAACAGTGTCTTAAAAAAAAAAAGAACATGGTTATTTCAGTAAAATTTTGTTTACAAAAGTAGATGATGGTCTGGATTTGGCCTGTGGGCCATACTTTGTCCACATTTGCCTTAGGCAGTATTAAAAAAACAGTAAAACCTGAAGCTAAATTCTGATCCAGTCAGAAAGATTATTAACTCTGATACTAAGTAAATACCCAAGAAAAGCACAGACATTTCTAAGTCTCAAATGCTGTCTATCTAGGACATTGACTAAGAAGAATAGAAAGTTGACCACGATATTGGCAGATTCTAGTAACCCCTATGCTCAGAGAAACGGCAGACTCCCCACAGCTCCTGCTGCTTCCGTCCCTGCTCATTACTCTGCTCTTCTGGGTTCCTTCCTATGGGTCAGATGTCTGCTTTCAAAGAATGAGATAATGAAAATGGATTAATGGCACCAAAATCCAGCATTTGTGATTTGGACACGGTGAAGCTACAACTGGCACACCTTTCAATTCTCCCATTCCATAACAGAAACAACAACAACTTTCTCTGAGGGAAAATTCTGAAAGCGACCTTCATGTTCACAAAAAGAATAATTCAGTAAAGCCATCAACAACTAAGTTTTATGTCACAGCCACACAGTTTTGGTAACAAGAAGCAGATGGCATATTTGGTTCCACATGAATAATATGGGTATTCTTCATCTGGAACCAAGATCAGAAGAAACATTTACTTATCACCTCCGCATAAGCAAGAGCTTAAGAAGAAAGAGGAATGTACTGGTTCAGTGACAGATTTTTGCTTTGCCAAAAGTCTAACTTGGGTAGACTTAATGAAATATTTCCATTTTTCAAAAGGACTTGTTTCACAGTTTATCTTTGTATTGTATAGAAAGCCAGAAAGATAGCAATCATTTAAGATTTTATTCCTACTAGGGTGTAGACTTGTCAGCTGTAACCAGGAGCTGAGGCTCAGGATAGACACTATAATCACTTTTTATCTTCCCTGCCACGGTGAATAAGAACAAAATTTCTAAAGGGTGATTTTAAAGTGGAAAATGTACTTTATATTCAGCTGGGAGAAAGAAACTGATCGCTAGATAAAGAATGGCAAGAGAGAGTTGCTTTTCTTCATTGTGAAACATATTCCTTATGCTCAGTAACACAAAACCCTTTCAGCATGATTATGGGCTAACACTCTGGGACAGGAAGAAACCATGCATCTCTCCTGGCTTTGAAAAATAGCCCAGTCTTCTTGCTACAGTTAAGTCAACAAATCAGTTCAGAAGCCAAGACACAAGTCAGACCTCCCTTTTCCTTGAGTCACTCTCTCTGTATATTAAAATTTCTTGTGCATGTTTCTGCATCAATATGTCCTGGATCCTCTACTTCTGGGCAAAGGCGAGGGGGGCAAGAATAGATTGTTCTTTTCCTCACCAACTGCAGGTCACTGTAGCCTTCATATGATTTGGAACTAGCTCTGTTTAGAAGCTAGAAGGTATTTTTGCACCTTTACGTTAGAAAGTTTGCCTTTGAATGTTCCTTCTTGGGCCAAAAAATTTCAGCAATTTTAGTATCTAGAATATGATTAAGATAAATAAGTTCTAGAACTCCACCACCTAAATTTAGAAGCAATTTTTTTAAAATTAACTAGAATTAACTAGTCTGTTATCTAAATTCTGCTCAGGGATAAATGTAACATTTTTTAAAAAATTAATAAAAATAATTCATCTATCTCTTTGAAAAGAATGTTAGGTTTGGTCTGATGAATTTACTTTAGCTAGGATTCTCCACTCTAAGTAGTTTTCAAATATTTTTAATATAATGACTCACTTATTTTTTTAACCAAAGCTTTCTTATTTCTCCCATGTGTCCAACACTACTACATCCAGAACTTTTTTTTAAGGTTTATAATTTTAATAATTTGAGGAAAAGAAAAAGAAAAACAAAAAAAAAATTACTCATTTTCTCAGTTTTGGTCTGAGTGGAAACTGCACTCATATAGTATATAGGTTGGGCTCTGATGGGAGATAATTGACATTAGCACAGAGCTCTGCATTCAGTCAGAAATGTAGGTGCTCAACCGATTTGAATCTGTTTTTAACACCTTGAGAAAACATGTTGGTGGATCTCAAAATGTTGTTCCTGAAACAGTATACACTTGAGCAGGGCCTCTCAATGTGGTTTTGAAACATGTAAATTAGAATTTTTTAACTAAAATAATTGGGATGGTATCTATTGGTACAAAAACAACATTTTACAAAATATAATACCCATATATCATTACAAAGGAAAAATTCTTAGTA
The DNA here is from genome assembly GCF_001458135.2 of Marmota marmota marmota. NCBI lineage: Eukaryota > Metazoa > Chordata > Mammalia > Rodentia > Sciuridae > Marmota > Marmota marmota. The sequence continues at coordinate 6,056,098 of NW_026000221.1, forward strand.
AAAACTCTTTAGTCATAGAAGCTTTCTCAATTTAATAAAATATGTATTAAAAAAAAAACCTGGGTTGGGGTTCTGGCTAAGTGGTAGAGCGCTTGCTTCATATGTGCGGGACCCTGGGTTCGATCCTCAGCAGCGCATAGAAATGAATAAGTGAAATAAAGGTGTTGTGTCCAACTACAACTAAAAAATAAATATTCAAAAAAAAAATCCTACAACTAAAATCATATTGAAAGCATTCCCACTAATATCAGAGACAAGGTAAGGTCATTCCTCTCACCACTCCTCTTCAACCTCTTGATGTAAGTACTGGCTTATGCAATAAGACAAGAAAAGGAAATAAGTGTACAGTTTGTGAAGGAAGAAATAAAATGTTCTTTGTTCACTGATGACATGATCATCTATGCAGAAAATCCAAAAGAATTAGTTAAACACAAAGAAAAAACTCTCAGAACTAATAAGCACTTGTAGGGGAATTCCAGCATATGGGTTAATGTACAAAAGCCAATTGCTTTTCTATATACCATCAATGAATAAATGAAATTTAAAATATAATATCATTTACATTATTATCCAATAAATAAAATAATTATGTATAAACTTAACATAATATGTATAAGACCTACATGAGGAAATCTGTACAGTTCTAGTATAGAAATAAAAAGAACTATCCAGGCATGGTGGCCCATGCCTATAATCCCATCGGCTTGGGAGGCTGAGGCAGGAGGATCATGAGTTCAAACCCAGCCTCAGCAAAAGCAAGGTATTAAGCAACTCAGTGAGATCCTGTCTCTAAATAAAAATACAAAATATGGCTGGGGATGTGGCTCAGTGGATGAGTGCCCTGAGTTTAATCCCTGGTACTCCCTCACCCCTGCCAAAGTAAAGGAAATAAAAATAACTAAATAAATGGGGACATATAAAATAATCATGAAGGAGAAAACAGTACTATTAAAATGTCAATCAACTTGACTTAGTGATCCCAGTTTTACGGACACCACCAAATTAATTCTAAAGTTTATATGGAGAATCAAGTCCGTAATAATAATTCATTTCCATGATTATACTGAAGAAGAACAAAGTTGAAAGACTGACATTACCCAATTTTAAGACATATTGTAAAGCTACAGTAACAAAGTCACTGTAGGATTGGCCAATGAATAGGTGAACAAATCAATAGATCAGACTGAAGAGCCTAGACACAGACACATATAAATATAGTCAGCTGATCTTTGACATAGGAGGAAAGGCAATAAAATGTAGCAAAAATACTCTTTTCAATAAGTATGTTGGAAAAATTGGACATCAACATGCAAAACCATGAGTCTAAACACGTACCTTATGCCTTTTACCAATATTAACTTACAATGAATCACAAATCTAAATGTAAAATGTAGAATATAATAGGAGAAAATTTATTAACCTTTAGTATGTTAATAGTTTTTAGATACAATACTAAACACATGCTCCATGAAGGAAAGAACTAATAAGCTGTACTTCATTAAAAATTAAAATTTATGCTCTGCAAAAGAAACTTTCAGAATAAAAATTTAAGCCACAGACTAGTAGAAAATATTTTCAAGATACATTTATTGAAGGACTGTTCTCAAAAATATAAGAAAAACCACTTAACATTCAGCAGTAAGAAAACAACCCAATTTAAAAATGGGCAGAAGGCCTGAACAATACCTCACCAATGAAAATTGAGATGGAAAATAAACTTATTCAAAATGCTTCACATCATATTTCATCAGGGAAATGCAAATTAAAACAACAATGAGATACTACTGCATACCCATTAGAATGGATAAAATCTAGGATGCTGATAGCCCCAAAGAGTGACAAAGACATGGAATAACAAGCTCTTTCATTGCTACTGGGAATGCAGAATGGCTCAGTAACTTTAGGAGAAAATTTAGTGGTTTCTTATAAAATCAAACAGTCTTGCCATATGATTCAGCAATCATATTCCTTGGCATTTATCCAAAGAAGTTGAAAATTTATGTCCACACAAAACCTGAAGATAAATGTTTTAGGCAGCTGTAGTCTTAATTTCCAAAACTTGGAAGTAACCAAGATGTGTTTTAGTAGGTAAATGGGTAAATAAACTGTGGTACCTCCAGACAATGAAATATTATTCAGCACCACAAAGAAATAAAGTATTAAGTTATTGAAGGACACGGAGGAAACAAATGCATATTATTAAATGAAAAAAGACAATTTTAAAAGGCTATCTACTTAGAATTCCAGCTACATGGTATTATGGAGAAGGTAAAACTAGGAAGAGGGTTAAAAATATTAGTGATCATCGGGGTTGGAGGGAGAAATAAAAGAATAGGCAGAGCACAGAAGAGTTTCAGGACAGTGAAATTATTTGATAGTGTAATGATGGGTACAAGTCTTGTCCAAACCCATAAGATGTGCCACACCAAGAATAAATACTAATATAAACTAAGGATTTGGGTGATAATGCTGAGTCAGTGTTGGTTCAACAATCATAATAAGCATATCACTCTGTTGGGGGATGTTGATAATGGGGAAGACTATGTATATGTTGAGCTAGAGACCACCTGCCTCTCAGTTTTCCTATGAATCTAAAACTACTCTAAAAAATAAAGTCTATTAAAAATATGAGAAAAGGCATGCAGAGATAGACTGTCAGGTTCAACAAACTTTTTTTGAAAAGGATCAAATAGTAAATATGTTAGGCTTTGAAGCACACAAATGGTCTGTTTTGCTTGTTCTTTTTCTTTAACAATTATTTCAAAATATAAAAGAATGTTTAGCCAATGGCCCTTATAGTAAGCTGGTGGCAGGTTGGATTAGGTCTATGAGTCCAAAGTTGCTGGTACTGATCTATATAGTTGAAAACACTGAACTTGTAATGTTCTGAATGCTAGCATTACAAACCAAACCCATAATATATTTTGAGCACTTCTTGGCTTAACAAATAATATGTTCAAAATGTGTACTTGAAATTTCTAATTAAAATAGTATTGTGAATTGACACACTAACTACATCCCTCAGCACTCCAACATAGAAATGCTGGACTGTTATGGTTTGGATGTGAGGTCTCCCCAAAAACCTCACAAGTGAGATAATGCAAGATTTGGAGGAAAAATGTTTGAGTTAGAGCCTTAACCTAATAAATGAATTAATCTTTGATGGGATTAACTGAGTGGCAACTGGAAGCAGGTAGGGTGTGGTTGGTGGAAGTGGCTCATTGGGGGTGCAGCTATGGGGAATATATTGTGTATCTGGAGAGTGGAGTCTCTCTCTCCTCCCTCCCCCTCTCTCTCTTCTGATCATTCTGTGAGCTGCTTCCCTATGCCACACTCTTCTACCATGATGTTCTGCCTCACCTAGAGCAAGGAATGGAGCTGGTGTTCTTTGGACTAAGACCTCTGAAACCATGAGCCTTCAAAAAATCTTTTCCTCCTCTACAGTGGTTCTGGTTGGGTATTTTAGTCACAGCAGTGAAAAAGCTGCCTAAAACATGGACCAAATATTTTAAAATAAATATTTAAAATATCCAGATGTTTTCTCACTATGACAGTGAGCAAAAGAAGAAAGAGAAAATCTTACCAAAGAAGATGAAAACAAAATTCATAAAAATGGCCAACAAATTCAACAGCATATGAATTATCATCCAAAGATAATCAAATATTAAAGCAGAATTCCAAAAGGGATTCCTAAGAAGTTTTGAGCTGGGCAGGGTGGTATATACCTGTAATCCTAACAGCTCAGGTAGGAGGATCACAAGGTTAAAGCCAGTTTTAGCAATTTAATAAGACCCTATCTCAAAATAAAAAACCAAAAAGGGCTGAGATGTGGTGCAGTGGGTAAGTTCCTCCGGGTTCAATCCCTGGTACCATAAAAAGAAAAAGAAGAAGAAGATGATCACAAAGTTTGGACATCCTAAAGGGGATACAGGAATAAATAACATTCCTAGAAAAAAGAAATCACAAAATATAAACACACAAATAAGAGGAAACCAAAAAAGAACCAATTAGAGATCCGGGTATTGAAAATTATGGTCACTTTTAAATTACCAGCCAAGTACAGTTAAACAAATAACAAATTAACAAAGAAGACCCAGGACATGAACTTTAAAATATGAAAGTGAAGATCCAGATAAGAAGATCAGTTGAAAATTTCAATGTATGTCTAATACATGTTCATAAAAGAAGAAAAGAAGGAAGGGAGGAGGAGAGAAAGAAAAAGAGGAAAAATCTGAAGAATTAATGGGAAGTTTCTTCTGAGTTAAGGAAAGACATGGATTCTTAGTTATGTAGGTGGTAAATATTAGAAATAAAAACAAATTCAGTGGTGCTTAGATTACAGTGTCACCATGACCCCATATGGCATTTTTACATGAGATAGAAATTGATGTCCTTTCACAGTTGTACTTTAATTTCAGGACCTAAGTGAGGGGTCCATGTTCTGCTTTTATGGTTCTACTAGCTTCCTTAGCCATATTCCTTCATATAGGATAAGAATTATATAACCATACATGGTACAGCTCTGGTAAAATAGGAGATGTGTGTGTATATATATGTATGTATATATATACATACATATATATGTATATACATATATATGTATATATATAAAAAATTATCTACACACTAACAACAATCTGATTGTATTTTTTTAAATTAATGATATACATGCTAGAAGATAATGGGATTAAAACGTTAAATGCTGAAGAATAAGAACTAGACCTGAGACTCTCTATACAAGACTAAATTGACATTCAAGAGTGAGAATAAAATGTAGAAATTTTGGACAAAGACTAATAAAATCTATCCCTTAACAGATTCTTGCTGAGAGAAATACAAAAGGATGGACTCCAGCAAAAGAAAAAGTGAATCCAAGGAATGGAGTGGGATATAAACAATAGTGGTAAGTACAAAATAGTAGAAAAATATGTGCAGTTAATTCTAATGTAAAAGGTGATCTTACTGAAAAAAAAATGTTCAAGTTAGATCAGCTCAATTTATTCCAATTGAACTCTCTTCTCTGCCTGTGGTTTCAACTATTTTCAGCTTAGTGATTAAAAAAATTTTTTTTAGTTGTTGATAGAAATTTTTTTAATTTATTTTTATATGTGGTGCTGAGAAATTAACCCAGTGCCTCACACGTGCTAGGCAAGCACACTACCACTTAGCAACAATCCTAGCCCCCTTAGTGATTTTTTTTTCAACCATTAACTGCCTTTTTAAATGATAGTCAACTACCACTACACTAATAAAATGTAATAGGTGCTTAAAAAGTTTTCCTAAGTGAATAAAAGTCTTCTCATATAAATTTTAGAATAGTTTCTGATGAGAGCATTTTATTTTTCATTTTTTTGGTACCAGGAATTAAACCCAGAGGGGCTTAACCATTGAGCTACATCACTAGCTTTTATTTTTTAATTTGAGACAGGGCCTTGCTAAGTTGCTGAGGCTGGCTTTGAATTTGTGATCCTCCTGCCTCAGCCTCCTGAGTTGCTGGGATTATAGGTGTGTGCCACCGAGTCCAGTGAGACAGCATTTTGATGGGATCAAGTATCAGAAAGTATGTTTTAGGGCTGGGGATGTGGCTCAATCGGTAGCGTGTTCGCCTCGCGTGCATGCGGCCCAGGTTCGATCCTCAGCACCACATACAAACAGAGATGTTGTGTCCGCCGAAAACTAAAAAATAAATATTAAAAGAAAATTCTTTAAAAAAAAAAAAAAGAAAGTATGTTTTAGTTTTGGTTCTGCCTTTCATCAGTCTCTGTTCTGAAACACACTTCTTCAGCTTCTTTAGCTTCAGTTTTCTTATCTGAAACCAAAGATGATGTTACAAATCTTGGTGATGTTAAACAAGATAATATACAGGATTGTACAGTGTGTTTGAGATGTTTCTTTCTTTTTCCCTTACATTTGTTACCATCCAGTGCCAGATAAGTATTTGATGCTTCAGTGAAAATATATGCAAGACAAAAATGAAAAAAAAACAATTTGCAAAGCCTCTTCAAATCTGGATTTCCTTTCAAAAATTTAACTAAGGAACAAAAAGGGGAAATGAGAGAGACTAGAGAAAATCTAATGACCTAGGCCTTAGATTTAGAGCAGAAATCTGCCTCTAAAAAAGAATATCTGTGTGGTATATCTAGCTAGGCACACTGTTCTAAAGGCATCCTCAAAAACATTTTTATGACATGATTGTCACTTAAAACTACCAGACAAGTAGGGGCCACCCAGACAAGCAGTGGACATCAAAGTAGAAAAGGAACTGAGTACTTGAAATGCTTTGGAGCTGTATTTGATTATGAAATCAGGAATTGAGTAATTTGTGAGTTGAAATGGTAACAACAATGCTCAAAAATGACAAAATTGATTTGCCCTCTATCTCAACGTGCAAATAAAGCAAAAATTAAATTCTTTTGAAAAACTGTGAGATATACTGTCTTCCTGGATGGGAATGTTAATTCTCTCCAAATTAATTTATGGGCCTAGCCCAATTCCAATGCGGAGAATCATATCTTATGTATGTTCTTACCAGAGAACAGTGATTTAAAAAAAGAGTTGTATTTAAAAATATGTTATCATATCTACCTTTTAAAGAACTCATGGCAAAATTCAAAGAACAATTTGGTGGCAGTGGTGTGTGTGAGAATGGTCTTCAGTAGATTTCTCTGTTAGGTCCTTGAAGAAATCTTATGTTAAAAAATGACTTCTTGGGCTGGGTTGTGGCTCAGTAGCAGAGCACTTGCCTAGCACTCATGAGGCACTGGGTTCAATCCTTAGCACCACATAATAACAAATAAATAAAAATAAAGATATTGTGTCCATCTACAATTAAAAAATATTTTTAAAAATGACTTCTTGGTTCTGTCTTCACAATGGTAACAAAAAAAATGGTTCATGGTTGAAAAGGAGAAGCATATATTTTTAAAGGTAAAGTTATTACTTAAATACTCTTTCAGGATATATCCCTTAGTTATTTTTTATATGGAGCAGACAGATATTAACCCCCACACATATAGCCTACAAGCATTTTCTGTGACTTGTCTGTACTAATGCCCTTTTATTTATTTAGAGCAGCCTCAGAGATGGCTCGGCTGCTCTACCCTGCTGGCAACTCATCATCTTGGCAGAGAAAGGGTAATAATCCTCTTTCACTTTTGCTCCACACCCAACCTGCCAATCATCCATTGGGTACAGTTATACTGGCCCTAATGTGTAAGGTTGTTCACTTAATGTTTTGATTAAGCTGGAAAGACAGAGCTTCTTAACCATATTCTCACAGTTGTCATGTCTTAGTAAGACATCAGTGTTTGGTGAAACAAGTGGTCCTGTTCTCAAAATTGGTATTTACTGTGTACTTCCTTGCAAAGTCAGCTATGAAAAAGTTCAGGTCGTGTGTTTTTTGTGTTACCATTTCAACTGTAGTTTTTGATAATTAAAACTGGTGGTGTGGAGTCAAAGACTTAATCATTAAGGATGAATGTTGGGGCTCCTAATCTGGAAGCAGTTCCTTCTGCTTTTGTGTCTTCCACCTCTCTGACTCCTAAGAGTCAATGTTATTCATTGATTTTCTAAAAAAAAAAAAAAAAAAAAAAACCCTAATAAAAATCCAGTCATTTTTGCTCAATTTTGTTACCTATGTAAACAAAGAAGGAGGTGTCATTTAGATCAAGAATTAAAGAAATATAAACACCTGGGCATAATTATACTTCCATTAATAGTATCCACTGTTTGAAATTAGCAGTTTTGTTGACCTAGATAGAAAAATAACCCATGCCACAGGAATGAAAATATTTTCAAAGGCATACGATGGAATTTCTGGTATATTGAAGTGTCCAAAATTTTATTTGGTGAAGTCTCATGGAAATGGTTTTATTTACCTTTTCAGAGTCATCTCGAACTGACTGCTTTGAAATTAAGAGAAAGGAGAGGACTCATGCCTGTTTTTCTTTAACCATATTTCAAAATATTTCAATATATAACATAAATAAAATTTAATGATAATTTTCACATGCAATAAAATTATTGATATCATTTAGATAGTAAGACAGGAATGTTTTTGGACCCTCAAAGGCAGTCACTATTGATAGAAATATGCATACAGAGTCCAGTTAGGACTTAAAAAACATAGCAATTGTTTTTAAAAGAGAAATGTAATACAGTTGTCAGCCAGGAATTAAAAATCTGGGGAAAAAAAAGAGAGATCAAGATTAAGAGTTAAAGAAATATAAACATAAGTTTCTCACAGAGCACATATAGGACTGGGGAAATAAAAGGAAGAGATTAGGCTTTTTAACATTTAGAAGACCGGATAAGGGACTTGAAGAGTCTGGACTCCAACTTGTGAGGAGGGATGCTGCTGAGTTGGGGTCTCAGGAATGCTATAAGGTGGTGCCTGGGGTGGGACCCAGGCCTTTGAATCCAGGGCACCAATGAGCTACAGGTGAGGGGGCACAGAGATTCTGGTTCTGTTAGTGTTGGAAAAATCTAGCTGGAATAATTGCACTATTGGAATGTCCAGCAGTTTTCCGGTGAAGCAGTATTCAGTGAGGCTGAGAACTGGAAATAAAACTGGACCAGAATTAGCCTAAAAAGAGAATACCCCTTCTCCTATGGTAGCTAGCGTTGCCGCCACGGCCCCCACACCCTCTGCCAGGCTCACACCAAGGACTGTGCAAGAGGGGAAAGTGCTCTACCACCAAGCCACATCCCTGCCCTCCTCTACCTTCCAATCTCTCTCTAGTTCCTAGATTCAACTGGCCAAAGTTCTAGAATCAGAAACCGTGAAGTAGGAAAGAACAAATTTGAAGCTAAATGATGGTAGCTTAATAATAAGCATAGGAGAAAAAGGGGGGGAGAAAAACTAACAAAACAAAACTTGCTTGGTTTGCTTGCCTTCTATAAAATTATTTCATGAAGCAATGTTCAATACTTTTGTCTTTCCATATTTTTATTATAAGAAACCATTTATTGCACAATGTTTTTCTTGTTAAATTAAATGGTATGTGAAAAGAGAAAACAGTTGTATAAAGATAGCTGGCTAAATACACTGTACTGACAAAAAATCTCATAAAAGTAGATTAAAAGGCATTTTATTTTATTTTTTTTTCCATAGTATACATATAGTATATGTTTTCTTTTTTTTTTTTTATTTTTTATTGTGGGTTGTTCAAAACATTACAAATTTCTTGACATATCATATTCGACACTTTGATTCGAGTGGGTTATGAACTCCCACCTTCACCCCATACACAGATTGCAGAATCACATCAGTTACACATCCATTGATTTACAAATTGCCATCCTAGTGTCTGTTGTGCTCCGCTGCCTTTCCCATCCTCCACCCTCCCCCCTCCCCACCTCTCCCCTCCCCTCCCCTCCTCTCTCTCTACCCCCTCCACTGTATAACCCTGAGGGTCTCCTTCCATTACCATGCAATTTCCCTTCTCTCTCCCTTTCCCTCCCACCTCTCATCCCTGTTAAATGTTAATCTTCTTCTC
>NW_026000221.1:6066126-6136332 GCF_001458135.2 Marmota marmota marmota
GTGGGGTCGGGCTCCAAATTCCTCAATAGGACACCCATAGCACAAAAGTTAATAACTAGAATCAACAAATGGGACTTACTCAAACTAAAAAGTTTTTTCTCAGCAAAAGAAACAATAAGAGAGGTAAATAGGGAGCCTACACCCTGGGAACAAATCTTTACTCCTCACACTTCAGATAAAAGGCATTTTAAAATAATTCATGTTAATTGTGTAATAAAACAACAATTCATGACACAAAGCAATTGGGGGGAAACAGATGTATTTCATTGATGAAGAATAATGTTATAAGGTGCAATGCAAAAGAAAGCAAGGGAGTGGCATTGTTCAGTGCACATGTGGCACTGGTCCCCAGGTTGCTCCAAGCTGCAAGTCAGTGAATCAAGGAGTGGGTGAGGTGTCTGGGACATTGGGTTCAGTTGTATGTAGGTCATTTGTTCTTTGAGGCCAAGAGCCAGTGAGTCCCTTCTTTTTTCCCCCAGTGGTGCTTGGTAGTAAGTTGTTGTCAAGATAAAGTGATGCATGCAGGTTGTGTGGCCAGGAGAGGCAGTCCCTTGGAAGGATGGTGATACCCAAGAGAAGCATGAAGCTGGGAAGCAGAAGAGTAGCTACCAATGCATCTGGCTTACAGCACACCCTGCCCTTTCCTGAAGCACCTGAGGTAGTGGTCCAAGAAAGTAACAGGCATCCCACATAGTCAAGCACTGATTCAGAAACATCAATAATCAGATAACCAGGGACTACATAAGAAAACATACTCATATGAGAAAGTCACCAAGTTCAAAAGTAGAAGACTGGCTGCCTGAAAAACTTAGTCATTGAATAAACAAAAAAAAAATGTTAACACTTGAACTGATATTGAAGAGAGAATATAATATCTATTTAACAGGCAATTTTGGAAAGAAAAATAATATCTTTGTAATTAAATGTGATGGTAGAAATTTGAAGATCTCATTAGTTAGCTTAATGGTAAGTTAGAAACAGCTGATGAGTAGCAAGTCAAGGGTTTCTCCCAGGCAGAGAACAAGACAGAGACTAAAAATGACAGAAAATTTATGTTGTATAGATGATGGGTCGAGAATGTGAAGTATATTTGTCTTCTAAACATTTAAGTACACAGGACAGAAAAGATGAACAGAAGAAGTAATTACAGAAACTATGCATAAAATATTTTTGGCATGAAATACAACACTAGTCATAAATAGGCAGTGGATTAAATAATAAAAGATGCATAATTTTGTATCAGATATATATTCATATATCCTCAGCATACAGAAAAATATTTAGCACATAGAAAGGTACTCAATAAATATTAAATGAATAAAAATATAAAAGGGTAAATTTTGAGATCACCAAGGTTAAAGAGAAAAATCTGTACCACCTAGACATAAAAAGAACAGGAATTAAATTCAGATTTTTTTAAGATCAATACTAAATGGGTCAAAATTTCAGATTCTGCTTGGTGTGGTGGTGCACGCCTGTAATCCCAGTGGCTCGGGAGGCTGAGGGAGGAGGGTCATGAATTCAAAGCCAGCCTCAGCAAAAGTGAGGCATTAAGCAACTCAGTGAGACCCTGTCTCCAATAAAATACAAAATAGGGCTGGGGATGTGGCTCAGTGGTCGAGTGTCCCTGAGTTCAATCCCCAGTACCAAAAAAAAAAAAAAAAATCAGATTCTGAGGTAAATTGGTTTTGAAACTTAATTCTTATAGTTAGCCACAAACATGTTAGGACTAAGAAACATATTCATCTACAGACTTTGTAAAATATTTAAGTTTGTGGTTTGATGAAACCAAAATGAATTGGAGAGGGACATAGACTGTTTAGAAATAAATGAATAAAAATAAATGAATAAAGCATGTAGTTTATTTTGTTTATTTAAAAAATAACAATCTGATATTTTAGTTCCCAAAGATCTCATCAGAAGAAATAATAGGTCAAGGAATGGAGGAAGAGTTGAGGGGGGAGCATCGGGGGGAAGAAGAAAAAGCATTTTTGTGTTCTTCAGTAGGTGAATAAAAAATCTACTGAATTTTCACAAAGCGTGTGTAAGAGAGAGAGTGTGTGTGTGTGTGTGTGTGTGTGTGTCTGTGTGTATATGTATGTATAATAAAAGTACCTTGTGTGTATGATCCATGTTTATACTGCAACTTTACACATTTGGAATTATAATTCCCTAAAGGTGAGAAAAATGTATGGAGTGTTTAAGTCAAAAACAATAGTACACAGCTAAGGCTAGAAGAACTAAGTTCCATAAGAGAGAGAGAGAGAGAGAGAGAGAGAGAGAGAGAGAGAGCGAGAGAGAGAGAATGTGTGTATACATACATACGCACTTCTACAGATTAAATGTTCTTACGATGCAGTCTATATAAGACTCCAAATACTATGAACATTCTCAGCATGGATAGAGACTGTCAAATCTTCTGCAGCAGAGTTTCCCAGTTTATAACAGCAGTTTGTAAAAATGTCCATTTCCCATACCTTCACAGTACTTGATATATAATAAATTAATTTTTTTGTTCAATCTGATCATATCATGCACATAATTTTGCAACTTGATGTTTATTTTAATGATGTGTCTATCTCTTGAGATAAAAAAAAAAGGAATATCCAATTCATCATTTTTAAATAGTTGCATAATGTTTCCTAGTGGCTGATATTTATTCAGATTATGCTCATTCTGTTGTCATGTTGTTAAAAGTTGTTGAAAAACTATCCATATGTATAAAAACCTTGATGAGTCAGGTTATATGTGAGTAGGCAACTTTAGCAAACACTATTGCATTTCTTTCACATTGACCTATTCATTTTCCTGAGCACTCACTCCAAAACAATTTTTTTTAAAAAAATTTACTTATTACTCTTTGAAAGTTTCTGTTCATTTATTTGTTTCTCTGGTATTTTACTCTCCTCACCTCTAGCATATAAGGCCTTTTAGGTAAGAATCTTGTCTAACCTACTCTATACCCAATATTTATAGTAGTCAACATGTTATTGAACGAATGAATGCAATTGTGAGTGATAAACATGTGTCTTCCTACCTCCATACCTCTGTTTCTGTTTTGCCCTCTATTGAAAAATGTTACCTGCCATGTTGTATTTACTCTTCAAGTCCAAGTTCCAATTCCTGTTCCTTCATGAAGCATCCTTGGATCTTGATCCCCTTCCCTCAGAAGTGAGTTTCTTCTTTATTCAAGCCTCTACAATACCCTGTACCATAATACTCTGAGCTTGCCCTGTTCTGGTCTCTGTCATAATTACATCATTAGCTGTTTGTACAGCTTTCTTATCCATGGATGATAACCTCCTTAAAGACAGAGCCCATGTCCATTCAATTTTTTCTGTCCTCCTGAGCACCTATCATTGTGCCATGCACTTGACAGAATTTTTAACTTGATTGAATAATTACATGTACTTTCATCCTTTGAGCAGCAGGCTTAGTGGAGAAATAATGAAATGTGGAACCAGAGGGAAAAAAAATGAAAGTATGAAACCTAGTTCTTTCACCCGTAGCTGTATAATATCATTTTTTATCTGATCTCCCACACCTTTTTCCTTACCTTTAAAGGATTATAATTCCTAATTTGAAAAATTACATTATTAACATGAAACCTAATAAGCCCATAAACATGTGAGGTACACATAAGGAGTTTTTATGACACATAGTTCTTGGAACATATTAGGTAAATTGTTCATTCAGTGGAGATTTGAGTGCCTACTAAGTGCCAGATATTGATGATGATGATGATGATGATGATGAAGTCCCAAACCTTAGAGTTCTTCTTGATAAAGCTTATAATTTGGCAAAGATGAAAAAAAAAACCAAGGGCATACATGTTCATTTAAGTGGTTTGGAATTCAGATATATACTTTGTTGGAATAATAAAATTCGAATCTTGAGATAACATTTTAATTTATTAAATCAAATTCTATCTCAATTGAAAATTAAGCAACTACAAAGCCCCTTCTTAAAATAATCCTCAAAATAAGCTGACGAATGCTTCAATTACTTTTGAAGTTCTGTTAGGTGAAGTAAACAGAATATATATATGTCAAGTTTATAGAGTACAAAAGAAAAATTTGAATATTACATTTACTGAACTAATAAAACCAAGTTTACTGATTGTATTTCAAAATTTTAAATGGGGCTGGGGTTGTGGCTCAGTGTAGAGCACTTGCCTAGCACATGTGAGGCACTTGGGTTTGATCCTCAAAATCACATGAAAATAAATAAATAAAATAAGGTATTGTATTTGTCTACAAATAATTTTTTAAAAATTTACATATGTTGTCAGTCAAACAAATTTAAAGATCAGTCGATTTAAAAGGCAGAGCTTTTTACCATCTATTTAATTTTTTAAAAATAAAATTGTGATGTATTCTGTTTCTAGGAGAAAATGTAGTATTATTAATAATTGACAATAGTTAAAACATGTTTTTAAATCAAAACAGAGACCAGGTGGTAGTTTGATGTCTGAAATTGAAATATTAATAATCTTCTTGAAGTTGCTCCATTCCTGGTATATAAATGGAGTTTTTTCACTTGGCTCCTTATTTGGAATCTATATATTCATGATTTTTGGTGTTTCCTTCTTTATTTATTTTATGAGTTCAGAAAGTACAAAACATTATCAATTGCACATGCATTTTTTAAATGTATTTTGGAGTTATATATAAGATTCATATTGTGAGTTTCTTTATTACCCATAAAATTTGTCATTTATGTTTTCTCTTTGCTAGTGTTTTGGTTTTTTGCTTTAGAATATAAAAGACTAACAGCAACAAGTTATCAATTTCATGACATTTTATAGTGCCCCTAATATTTTAAGAACATTAGAATGGGTTGTTTTTTAATATAACAATAAAATAAACTAGAGAAATTAATAATTAATTTTCTCAATTATTTAAGCAATATTGATTATTTAATTAGGTTAAATTAAATGATAGAATAAACCTTTAAAAACTTACTGTTATTAAATTTATGAAAATGAATTGGATCCATTTTCAGAACATTAGGTGAAGATATTTTCCATTATATTATTCATTGCTCATTTTCATATATTATTCCCTGCTAAATTTCTCTCTAGAATTTTAATTTCTAGAAAACGTGTCTAGCTTGTTCTCTTTTATCACTTAATAAACTCTCTGAAATCTCTTTTTGCATTTACTTTTTTGCACTTGTTGTCTAAGAGCTCTCAATTTAATTTAGTATTCAGATAAAGCAGTTGTATTGTCACTGGCATAGTTATCTCTTCTTTTACCTGAAATATTCTTACTTTTATCTCTATGTTAACTGTTTTGTTTGCTCTGTATTTCTCATGTAAGTTCATGAAATCTTTTTTTTAAGTGTTTAAAAACTATTAAAGCTTTTTTTTTCTTAAAACATTCTATTTTTGCCAGGTGCATTGATGTACACCTGTAATCCCAGCTTTTTGGGAGGCTGAGATAGGATAATCACAAATTGGAGGCTTGCCTGGGCAACTTAGTAAGACCCTATTTCAAAATAAAATTTAAAAAAGGAGGGTGCTGGAAATGGAGCAAAGAGGTACAATACTCCTGGGTTCACTTCCCAGTACTAAAAAAAAAAAAATTCTATTTGTGACAATTTGATTCAGGAGAGAGATAGGTAAGCAACTAATTCCTATGTAACTAATCCATATATAAGTCATATATATAATATTTATTAATGCAAAAGCAAAGCAAAATTAACCATGTTTTGTTCGATAATTAAACCAAGTTTCATTATTGAAAAAATATATGTAATTAGTCTTATAGTGCTAATAAGATATGTAGAAGTGATAGGACCTCTGAAAACATAATAATCTGATGAGAATGAGATAGAGTGAAGTGAGTATTCATGTTAGAGCCTGGGACAAGTGTATGGGAAGAGGCAGAAAGACTGACCCTTGGAAATGAACTTAAGTCTGCAATGTCCTCCCAGCTGCAACATACCTAACAAAGCCCTTTCTCTTTTTCTTGGATTGAATGCCAAGCAAATTAGATAGATATGCCTAAAAGAATATTAGATACATCAAATTGTTTTAATAGATAGACTTAAAAGTGACAAATGGTTCAAATACCTTCATAGAAGTTAAAGAGTTTGACTTGCAACTAAGAAATTGCGTTATTTTGAGACAGACTGGCAATTAATTTGGTCCTTTAATTGTATTTATTTAGGAAAAAGGATTGTGAGGGGTAAGTTTAGATTCTTCATTTCTAAGATATACTGACTCAAGGAGCAGCTATATCCTATTTTTAAAAGTTACCTGAGGAAACTGTTTTATTCTTTGTTTTTAGGTGTCTTCATTTGATGGTAGATGACATTGTGATCAGTTTTGTAGATAGTGGCCACCATGGTTATATTTTTTAGCCTTCTACTTGTAAGATTTTTTTTCCTTCTTTCTTTCTTTTTTGTTTTGCACTTATTATTCATGTAAATTTTAAGCAATTTCTTGAAAAATGAACCCTTCTGAGAAGCAGTACTCCTAGAGCTTGAATCCAAAGCCATGGAGCATCTAGGAACACAGCCTTCCTCTAATCTACCATCTTGAATCTCTAGAACTTTTCTAACCCAAGTATAAATGAAATTTTCCAGTTATGATTTAAAAACTGACAACTAAGAATTTAGGCTAAACTAATTGGTTCAATTTTACATAATTAGGAAAGGTGAATCCTCCAGAGCCATGTTCATCACCAGATGACTTAATCACTTCCCTCTTCTTCAGCTTCTGTCTTCTCGTGGAATGCCCTATTTTCTGTTAAAACCTTTTCGTTGGCATCTTGCCACTACAATTATGTCTGTAGAACAATTGAATCCAAGGCTCTTAGCACCTGACTTGACAAAAATAAGTTTAAATCATTTCAAACTATTGAGTTAAAAATACACTTTTATATTTCCAAACTGTCATTCTGACTGGGGTTGATATTTGGAATATATAAAAAGCTGAAACAACTCAATTGCAAAAAGTTGAAAATAAATCCCATTTTAAAAGTGGGCACCGGACTTAAGCAGGCATTCACAAAAGACATACAAATGGCCAACAGGTAAATGAAAAAAAATATCTCACATCATTAATCATCAGGGAAGTAAAAATTAAAACCAATATTAAGCAATATTATGCCATTCTGTTTAGAATGGCTGTTATCAGAAATATAAAAAATAGCAAGTGCTAATGAGGACAGAGAGAAAAGTGAACACTTACACACTGTTGGTGGGAATGTCGGCATAGCTATTATGAAAAACAGTATGGAGTTTCCTCAAAAAATTAAAAATAGAACTACCATATGATCCAGCAATCCCACTACCAGGCATATAGTCAAAGGAAATAAAATCAGTATGTGGAAGAGACACCTGCACTCCCATGTTTATTACTGCACTCTTCACAATAGTCAAGAAATAGAAACACCGTAAGCATCCACCAGCTGGTGAATGAAGAAAGAAAATGTAGTACATGTACACAGTGGAACACTGTTCAGCCAAGGATGAAATCCTATCATTTGTGAAACATGGATGGAACTGGATGTCATTATGTGAAATGAAATAAGTCAGTCACAGAAAGACATCTTGTGATCTCACGTGGGATCTCAAAAAGTTGATCTCAGAAATTGAGAATAGAGTTGTGATTTCAGAGGATGATTAAGAGAGTAGGGAGGAGAGATGGTGAATGGTTGATCAATACACAGAGTTATATACAACAAATAAGTTCTGATGTTTTGTTGCACTGTAAGGTGATGATAAATAATATTTATGTACTACTATTTATTTAAGAAACAAAGCTAGAAGAAAGGATTTTGAATGTTTTCACCACAAAGAGATTATAAATGTTTCAGGAGATAGATATGTTTAATTTGACTAGAACATGACATATATCTAAATCACATGGTGCCCCATTAATATGTATGCTTTTAATGTGTCAATTAAATGTTAAATAAATATGCCCTCTTAATCTTTCAATTTCATTTTTTTAAACTTTTATAATGTACTGATTGTCCAAAGATAAATAATATAAAATATAGCCATCTCAGTATCATGATACTCCACCTTTTAGGCTCAAGAATCTGTGAGTTAGCCACACTTTTTGTTGTTTTGAGTTGAAACAGAACATGGCATATAGGAATAGAATTAAGACAAGAGGCTCCATTGAATAGAGAATTAATAGTCTAGTCTGAGTTGGAAATAGAACCAGAAGACATCATCAATCCTATTTACAAGTTATTATAATAAATTAAATTCCAAATTAGTGTTGTGAAAATTACAAAAATGAATGGTCCATGTGAAATTGTGCAGTACTTCCTTCTCTCCCTTCCAAATTCTGAAAATAACATTAAAACATGGAAAATAAAGAGTCACTAGTAACCACCAATAATCTCTCAAAATGTGCATATTACCTTCCACTCTGTCCACATGTGCTCCAGCCTTGTGACTTCCTGTCTACAGCAGACTTTTTTTATGTATTTGTGAGGACGCATAGGTGTATTCATAATAATGAATATCTCACTATAAAGCAGGCTTAACCAAAAGCTTTTCCAAATCTCCTCAATAGTCATCTTTAGGTCATCACTTTCGTTGAATTTTTAAAGAATTCTCATCGAATTATTTTCTGTAGGTTAAAAAGTCTTGTTTTTTAATCTTATGGTGTCAAATAGTTTTATCTTAAAGGTCAGTTTCAATCAGTTGATAATGATGCCCCAAAATACTGTGTTCAAAAAGAATTCTGAGTCTTCATAAGAACTCAGTGGAGAAATCAATCTATGGCTATGTAATAGTGCCAATCATAAAATAGGAATGTGCTTTTCAAGGAAAAAAAATGCATGCTATTAATTTTTACAGGTAATGTTTTTTACATTCTATTTTGTTTTCTTACTAAATGCAAAAATAAGTTAATCTCTGGCCCTTTAAAACTGATTTTACTGCTTATGGTGAAAAAGTCTGGAGCTAATCTGCTTTGAAATATTTGTGGGCTACTTTCTTTTTCCTGAAGAGATGTGGATTTTTCCCTTTATTATTTTAATATTTTTATTTATTTATTTATTTATTTATTTATTTATTTATTTATGGTGCTGAGGATTGAACCCAGGGCCTCACATGTGGTAGGTGAACACTCTACCACTGAGCCACAACCCCAGACCCTCCCACTTTATTCTTATAGTTTCAAAATACCAGAGTTTTTTTTTAATTCTTGTAGTTCTGAATTTTACCAATAAGAGTATTTTAATCAGTCATGATTAAGCACAATGAGACTACAATGAGACTTTAATTTGTGCAAAAATATTGAGTTTGCTTTATCTTTTATTGTTTTGCTACTGATTCTCTCACCTTTAAAAAATTACTTGTTTGCATATTTATTCTCTTCTCCATTCTCTGTATTACTCATCTATTCTTACCTATTTTAATTTCACCCCATTCTTCTTAGTTCTGAGAAGGCTCTCAAATGAATCTTTCATATATTTCACTGGCTTCTTACATTTGACTTTTCTTGCTTGTTTTAATCAGCTTTTCATTGCTGTGGCCAAGACCTGAAAGAACTTAGAAGGCGAAAAGTTTATTTTAGCTCATGGTCTCAGAGGTTCAGATCACAGTTATTGGACTCCATAGCTCTGGGCCCGAGGGAAGGGAAGGCGGAACAACATGGCTGAAGGGCATGATAGAGGAAAATTGCTTAGTCCATGGGTGGGGGTGGGGGGGTGAGTTGAAGGGCCACAGGAAGAGCAACCATTCCAAGGCATGCCCTAGTGACCCACCTCCTCCAGCCAGACACCACCTTCCTACAGTTATTATTCAGTCATTCCACTGAAATGGACTAATTAAGTCCCAGCTCTTATAATCCAATCACTAAACATTAACACCAAACATTAACACAGGAGCTTTTGGGGGAATGCCTTACACCCCAACCACAACATTGCCACAGCCTACAGAGTAAATTTTAACATTCTTTTGGTTTGTTTTGTAGCAATCATTCTTATCTCATTCATTTGACTTCTTTGTCAAGTAGTTATTTATAGCATTTTAACTTTTATTTCATAGCAGCCCAGTCTCTTGACCTTTATTGAGAATGTCAAATAGTTCCTGGAATTTTTCCTCTGAATCCTATTGTAGATTATTTGGAGACATGTCATTTATCTTCTGAATCTTTCCCATACTTGACAATGCTTTCCCTAGGTCCCATCTAATTTTTTTCCTCTGTCATTCTCAATGTAAGCTGAGCAGTGGTCTGATCTCACAGAGTATGATCGACCTTGGTCTTGCTCTTTGTCTATGTGTACAATATGGGAAATTTTCTCCTCAGAAGCACACAGTGAATTGAGAGACAGACATCCACAGTATCCATGTCTAAGATTCTGTTAGAATTTCACATATGTTCTGCTTTGCTCAAGTGCCATTTTTCATTGTTCCCTGGGGCCTTGGAATCCCTGTTATATTTGAAATAATGCAGTATATCAAGCAAAACAGATTCAAGATGAATTGGATTATTTCTTTATTCATAGATTTTTTTTTCATCCAATGAGACACTGTTTGAAGAAACACTGCTCCCAAATGGCACTGTGCTGCTTCCTGAAAGGAAAGTGACCACAACACTCGGAGCAACCAAAAGATCTTTATTGCAGCAGAGCAATAAAGAGAAAAGAAAGAAGGAAAGAAGGAGAGAGAGAGAGAGAGAGAAGAGAAGAGAAGAGAAGAGAAGAGAAGAGAAGAGATGAAGAGGGAGAGAGCAAGAGCAAGAGAGAGATAGTGCAAAAAAGACAGAGCAAGAGAGAGAGAGCAAGAGAGAGGGAGCAAGAGAGAGGGGGGCCTGGCAGGAGGGAGTTTTTATAGCCCAAATCTAATGGGGCCTCTGGGTCTGCAAGCTGCCTTGTTGGCCCAAGGGGGGGTTAAGTGTTGAGCCTTGAGCGGGGTTGAATGTTCAGACTTGAGGCAAACAGGTGATAAAGGACCAGATAGAGGGGGGTTTGAGTGCGTGGGCTATATTGCAGCCAACATCTGTTCAGCCTGCCCTGCAGACAACACAGTTCAGCCTGCTCTGCACCCAACACTTCCTTCACATTTGCCAAAGATCTACAGTCTCTCTCTCTCTCTCTCTCTCTCTCTCTCTCTGTGTGTGTGTGTGTGTGTGTGTGTGTGTGTGTAAATGGGAGGGTAGAGGTAGAGGAGTGGGGAGTGAGGAAGAATGACCAAGGACAGCATTCTGCTTACCCTGATAGGGAGCAGGCAGGATAACTGCCCATCTAGTGGGTAGTAGGCCACCCTAGAATGACTTAGGGAGGGAACAAAGGTTGATGAAAGAGAAACCCTTTTTTTCCCACTCTTTTTAGAGGTAGTCTTCATTTCGTGGAGTGAGATCAGGATGTTTCATGAACTAAATCTGAAAAAAGGATTTTTCTCAATCTGTCTCCATTAGCACTCAGCAAATTAAACATTCATGTCTTATTTAACGGGTCATGGGAAAACTAACAATTTCACAGGGAACATTTCTGTGACCTCAAATAGTCTTTTGAAAGCTTTGTTTTCTCATTCTTACCACCTTAGCACAAAGGAGGGCACCTAGGACAGCATTTCAAGGTCACCCTTCCCAAGCCCCTCCCTGTCCCGAGGAAATTGGGCTTTCTCTTTCATAAACAGATGATTAACCTAACCACCAAGCTGAGCAAAGTAGCACAGTTACTCTCCTGAGCATGTTTATAAAATATGCAAATCCAACTTGTCCTTTGCTTCATTATTGCATACATTATTTAGTTTCATTATGAAACTGTTGAGGGTGAGAAAGGATAATTAATGCAATTAAGTTTTCATGGTTTAAATATTCCCTAATTTTAGTACATGTTTTAATGGAACTCTAGCACAAAATATGAAGATGAAATTCATTACCTTCATTAAAACAGTGCCAAATAGAACAAAATAATTACTATGAAATTGTGGTAAGCCATTCTTATAGACCGTGGCCACCATTAGAAGATGGCGCCGGCTTCCACTGTGGCCTGTGATAAACAACTCCTTTTATGGAGAGTTGGCGCGCAATCCCTTTCCACCCTATGAGAGAGATCCACGTAGTGGCTTAGGATTGGGATGCGGGGGGCTTTATTAAGCTGTGCTTGGGTGTGTCGGGCGCGGGCACTAGAAGATGATACATGACTCAAGGCCTGAATAAACTGTTGAAAGAAGAATCCTGTGTCGTGTTTCCCTTGCCGGCGAGGGGTCGCGACATGAAATCTCAAAATATTATATAAATTAACAATGATTACTTAATAGAAGATATATTCATTGGTAATCTATATGTATGATTCCCAAAAACTAATCCAATTTCTTTTGGAAACTATACATGTAGACTACTAATGTAGATATATTTTATTTTTTGATGTTTCTGGCTGAACAAATTTAGGGAGAGGGATATGAGTAAGGCTAAACTATTTGGTTGGTTTTTTGTTTGTTTTGGGTACTGGGGATTGAACCTAGGGTACTTTACCATTGAGCCACACCACCAGCCCCCGCCCCCTTTTTTGTTTGTTTTGAGACAGAGTCTCACTAAAATTTTTAGGGCTTCAAACTTTCAATCCTCCTTCCTCAGACTCCCAAGTTGCTGGGTATTCCCAGGTATGTGCCAGTAGATAATTCTAGGTGTGCACCAATAGAGCTGGCCTTAATTATTGGTTTTTATTGGGTTTAAATCTTTATCATCACAGGGTAGCTTGCTGGAAACACCACTATGCATCACAACAATCTCTTTTTCCTTGTTATCTATTTGAGATTAAAATTCTGTTAATACTTTCTGGATAAGTATTAAGCATCAAACCCTGTTCTAATATTTTCATTCATTTCCTCATGCTTCAGAGAACTCATGAGGAAACTGAGTATAAAAACTAATTGGATGATTTGCTGAAGATCATCCAGCTGGTCCGTGAAAATATGCTGTGCTAGCTTTTGTGGATTTTACATACTTTAGGGGATGTGAAGTAAGAAATGCGATGCATGTAAAAGCAACATAAATTGAAACTATCCTGGTTCCATTAGAGCCTTCCCTTTGTGTGAGGGTATGTAAGTATACATTTGTGCAAATGCCTGTAATTGTGGCATACATGTTTTTCTTCTCCTAGGGGCACAGTAGTCCAGTCATTATGCTTAAATTGGGCAAGATTTACATTTGTACTCTTTAGTTCTTCTAGAATAGTTCATTATTTTTTAAACAGCTACTAATGATATTAGATAACAGCTAGTTTTCACTGCAGTATTTAAATCAAGAGTAGCTAAGTATACATTTGCTGTGCTTGTGGAGGGAGAAGAAAGCCAATTTGTCCTCTTTTTTGTCTTAAAATTCATTTGGGGTTCTTTAATATTACCTTTCCCATTATAACCCAGGTCCAGAATTGAATTAATCATAATCCTAGTTTCAAGTCACATGTTTATTGTTGACTACGTCTGTTTCTCTGTCTTCTATTCTTCTATCTGTTCATCTATGTCGAAAATAATAAATACTCATGAACCCAGATCCTAAAGTAAAAACTAAGACCTTGGAACTAATGATTGTCATTTAGCCATATGCTTTTCTTCCAAACCTGCTGCTTCTTTTTATCCATGCCAAATAGCATTCTGAATTATGTGTTTATCATAAATCTGTTTTTTTCTGTATGTGAAATATATATTCATTGCTTGTATATATATTATGAATACCCATTTATACACATATTATATATAATATGTACTTGTTTTATTTAACTTCAGAAAGGAGGATATTATGCTATGTGTCATCTTTTAGAAATTTTTCATAGGATGTTTTAGTTAGCTTTTGCGTCACTGTGACCAAAATACCTAACAAGAACTTAGGGGAGGAAAACTTTATTTGGAGCTTATGGTCTCAAAGGTCTCAGTTCATAAATGCCTGATTCCATTGCTCTGGGCCCAACATGACACATCATGGGGAAGGTACCCAGTATGGGAAAGCTGCTCTGCTCATGGTGGGCTCAGGAAGAAGAGAAGGGGAAGGAAGGACCACAGGGAAAACTCACCCTTTCAGAGCATACCCCCAGTGACCCACCTCCTCCAGACATGCCCCACCTGCCTACAGTTACCCCTCACATGGTTCATTCAAACTGGGATGGACTGATTAGATTAGAGCTCTCATTATCTAATCATTTTACGTAACCCAGATATTGCTACATGAACAGAAGCTTTAAAGAGACACCTCCTATCCAAACCAGAATATTCCATCCCGGGCTCCCAAAAGCTCATGTCCATCTCACAGTGAAAAATGCATTAGGTTTATTTCCAAGAGTTCCAGTCTTAACAGTTTCAGCATTGCCCAACAATCCAAGTTCAAAGTCTCCTCTCAGAGTCAAGGCAAACGCTTTGCTTTGAGCCTCTACAAAAATCAAAAGCGTTAGTTACATATATCGAATATACAATGGCAGAGAGTAAACATCCCCATTCCAAAAGGGAGCTATAGGGGCATTGAAAGAAGGGATAGAGCCAAAGCAAGAACTAAATCCAGTGGTAAAACAGGTTTGATAACTCTGCCCTTAACACTGCATACAGCAGGGAGGCCATTTGGATACAAGACATTACTTCCAAAGGGTTTGGGCAGCCCTCCTTTGACTTTGCTGGTTTTAGTGTACATGTCCTGGTGTGTGCTAGGAATTGAACCCATGTTCACACACCAGGAGACTTAAAACTAAAGTCTTAAGACATGGAGAAAGTGTAGTCTAGTTCTTTGCCAGAATATAATACAAATGTTCTCTAGTCCAATTTCCAGTGGAGTTCTCATTTCCCTGGGAAACCTCATGGACCTAGTTCACATTCCTATTAGCATTCTGATCTTCAGAGCTCCCTACCAACCAGAAGGCTTCTGAACCAGATGGTCAGTTTACTCACAGAATTGACCCCACTTCTTGGTATCAATTTCTGTTTTATTTAGCTTTTGCAACACTGTGACCAAAATACCTGACAAGAACAACTTAGAGGAGAAGATGTTTATTTTACAGTTTCAGAAGTCTTAGTCCACAGATAGCCATGCCTTTACTCTGGGCCTAAGCTTGGCTGCACGTTTTGGAGCAAGTGCCCAGCATAGGAAAGCTGCTCAACTCATGGTGGGGTCAGGAACCAGAGGAGGAGCAGAGAGACCACAGGGAAGATGCACTCTTCCAGGGTATGTTCCCAGTAACCTACCTCCTCCAGCCATGTGCCACCTGTCTTAGGTTACCAGGCATTCAGTCCATTCAAATTGGGACAGGCTTATAAGGTTACATCTCTCATAATCCAATCATTTGTTTTTAAATATTACTGCATTAAGAGGAGCTTCGGGAGGAGACCTCATATCCAAACCTTAACACTGAATTACCTTATTATGATCCTACATATTACCATAGTTTGTTGATTTTAATTTCTAAACCTCCCACAAAAGAATAATATTCACAATAGGTTCTAACTATAGCAAACAGTGCTGCTAAAAATATTCTTGAATGTGAACCTCACTGTACATGTGCAGGTATTTATCTTGGAGATATATTCTTAAGCATTTGGAATGTGTGGGTCACAGAGGTAGGTGATTATTCAGCTCTGGGAAAATTTCCAATATGACTGCAGGACTTTTCATTCACATTTGAATTGTTTTTTAGTTCCTAATATGGCTACAAATATTTGTGATCAATATCCAATCAGTGAGTATTCATTGAGTATCAATAATTGGACAGTGTCTTTGTGTTTTGTCTTAGGAGAAAACCAACAAACCAGGTTCACAACACTTTCTCACAAAAGCCTTAACATCTGGTAGGTTCAAATCTCTATTACACAATGTGGGTGGAGAAAAATCCTCTCTCTCTCTCTCTCTCTCTCTCTCTCTCTCTCTCTTTCACAGAGACACATACTGTGTGTGAGAGAGATAGAGGGAGGGAGTGTGAGAGAGAGAAGGTCCATTTTTCTGCTCTGCGTGTGTGAGAAAGAACTTAGGCAAGACATGTAAGCTCTTGGAACTTCTGCAAATTGAGGAATTTGGCCTAGATTAATGTCCTTCACACTGTGTCCTATTGAGTCCTCACTCTGTGTACCTACAGTGGAGATTATCTGGTACCTTATAAGAGAAGGGGAGAGGAGATCAGGTAG
Organism: Marmota marmota marmota; assembly: GCF_001458135.2. Taxonomy (NCBI): domain Eukaryota; kingdom Metazoa; phylum Chordata; class Mammalia; order Rodentia; family Sciuridae; genus Marmota; species Marmota marmota. The sequence goes on from NW_026000221.1 coordinate 6,082,207, forward strand.
AGACTAGAGGAAAGCCACCAACACTACTAGTAGGCCAGCTTCACTTTCACGTCTAAGTATTTCCTGATTTCATGTGGTGAAAGCCTTTGTTAATCCCAGTTAGAAGTTGAAACACTGGAACAGGTGCTTTCTCAGGTTCCTTTCTAACATAGTGTGGTTAGGAATTGTATTAACACTAGCTGCTACTAACTGCAATTTATAAAACCCTAAATCTCAGTAGAGTTTCCAACAAAGACTTATTTCTAGCCCACATCTGGCCTGATGTGGGTTGGCAGTGGCTCCCTCCTTTCAAGGTACTCAAGGACTTCAGTTTCATAATGCTATGCTCTCACCCCATGGCCTCTTAGGTAGTAGCAACAAAGGAAGAGATGGGTGGAAGAAGCATTCAGTTTTTAATTGACTTAGCCCAGAAGGGACACTTGAGCTTACAGCCCATTTGTCAAGACAAGCCACATGCCCTCAACTGCAAAGGAGGCTGGGACATATGGGTGAACATATTGAATATTCAGAACACACTGAGTTTCTCCAGCACATCTACCAAGTGCAAGAAACATAATTCAAGTATAAAAGGGCAGAGTGATCAGAGTAAAAGTGAAATATAGTTAAATAGCAAAGACTTAATAAGAAAGATGCCTTGTTATTCTCTTGTAAGTTATCCTTTTCAAAAGATTTAAAGATTTTTTTTTGTTCATTTTCTGGAAACTATGCAGTTTTTCCAAAAAACTACAAATTGCCTTATGTTTAAGAAAGAAAAATAAAATATAAAAATTAAATTCTTGGTTTCTGTTGTGCTGAAATTCAGTATTTTTATAAAAATAATTTCTAGAGTTCTACTATTGGCAGTAGATATAGATATATAGCTTAGAATGTAATTCTGCTAACCCAGGGTTTATCCACCAGAGCCTACTCAAAGACCCTTTTCACATGAAGTATGTGTCTCTTTTTCTAAGTTTGGCTGAGATGAAGAACATTGAGTTCAAACAGTGTTCCTGACAATCTTTAATATGACTTAATTTATCTTTGAACTTACCAATTATGTCTTTACTATCTAGTTACTGTTCTGCAACCCAGCTCTTGGTAGTACAGCATGTTCAATGTGGTTCACTTTCTGAAACAGCAGCAGATTTAATTTTTATGTTGATGATGATGATAGGGAGAGGTTCAAAGATTGCATCAGAAGCAGTTAAGTCATTTTGGGAAGAGGCCACTGCTGAGTTAGTGGGCTCTTTGAGCAATGATTCTGGTGACTCAAAGTCACAGTGAGAACATGAAGGAAAGAATCCCATGCCTGGCATGGGTGGATTGCTGCAAGGAGAATTGGGAAAAATGGTTCAGCTAGAGAAGCAGAGATACAATTATTGAACTCAGTGATGTAGGAAATGACTGACATTAGGGAACATGTTTCAATGACCAGATTTTTTTTAAAAAAGGGGGGGAGGCTGGGGATGGGGATTGTAAACTAGGGGGAGAGCATGCACTTAAGGCCACCAAAGACTATGAGAAGAAAGAGAAGCTAACTAGTATGTGGAACAGAAATCACAGAGATGGGAGGCTGAGACAGAGGATTGCAGGTTCAAAGCCAGCCTCAGCAACTTGGCAAGGCCCTGAGCAACTTAGTCTTTCCCTAAATAACTTTTTTTAAAGGTTGGGCATGTGGCTCAGTGATTAAGTGCCCCTGGGTGAAATTCCTGGTACAAAAAAAAAAAAAAAAAGAAAGAAAAAAAGAGACCACAGATATGTTTATTGAAAAATTTAGAGAAATATTTTTAAGTGTTAATCTTGGCATGCTTTTTTAAAATCACTTTTGTAAAAGAAAAGACTTATTTCTTGACCTTGTTTTAAAATGGAGTCAGTCTAACTGGGATGAAGCAGATATAAGGACAAAGAAAATGGGGCCTGACCATTTTGATTCTTGCTACCTCTGTTCCTTGAAAGAGCACCTGGGAAGGAATAAAGTGCAGGTACTTTTCTGTGTCAGACAATTTGGATCCTCCAGTTTGTCCTGCTGCTTGCAGTGGTTACCCACATCCAGGTGCCAAAGTGGTTTTTTTGTAGTGTGAGTTAATGAGGTAACTTTCTAAGCATGTTCCTTTGGGATTTTGTGCTTCTCTCTCATTTATTTTACAAATTTTCTTGAGGAAAAATACTGAGATCTTTATTTGATGTCACCGCTATTAAAGCTTTGAACTATCAACTATGAACACCAAATACCAATAACCAGAAGAATAATTAGAATGTAAAATTCTTAAAGCATTAGACTAAGGTTATTTTATTGCTGAATTTTAACTTGACATTAAAAAGCAATTCCTGTATTATTTAAATTTTCCAAGGAATAGAAAAATAAATTAAAATCTTCCTAATCCATTTTGAGAAACATGTATAACTTTTTCAAACTTTATAGAAATAGTACCCCCTAAGAAAACTAGATTATTTTTACTTATTGATATTGATATAAAATTCAAAATAAAATATAAACCCATTTTATGTGTTAAATGGCTAATCCAATATAACCACGTATGAAAAGAATAATAACCCGGGGTGACAGAACAGAGGAACACAAGCAGAGGTCTATTCTAGCACATTGCATACAAAATGAATTTTACCAAAAATGTTTAAACTGCAGTTGTTTAATTATATTGTTAGATGCCAAATAGGTGCTGATAAAATTCATCTATCATTTCTCATCAAATCTTACAAAATAAGAATAGAAGGAAATTACTCAAACATGACAAAATTAGTTACATAATTTTCTTCTGTTAATATTGTATTATACAGACCAATATATTTTCAATAAAATAATGATTCAGAGATATCTTATTATCATTGTTTTATTCAAAAGTATTTTAAAGATGTTAACTAATGTAATTAGGCAAAATATTTTTATGAATCCTTCAAAAATCAGCATAAATAGTTGAAAAGAATAATATAACTATTTGCTCACAATGTAATTATACCTATCATCTCAAGAGGCTCTATTAAAAACTCTTAGGCTAAGTTAGAAATTTAGTAATGTGACTAAATTTAAAACACACATGCACACATATTATATAAATTATCCAAGGAATAGAAAAATAAATAAAAATAAAATAAAATAAAATCACATGTGTGTATGTGTGAATATATATATATATATATATATATATATATATATATATATATANTGTGTGTATATATATATATATATATATATATATATATATATATATATATATATATATCTTTGGTGCAAACTATCTAGTTTGCAATATCTAGTTAGTACAATATCTAGTAAGTACAGATTATTTAAGGTAAGATAAATTTATGTGTGTGTCCATATATCTTCTGATTCAAAGTAAAACAAATCATAATACACCTAGGTATAGGAATTTATAAGAAAATACAAGATATTACAAAAGTACTTACATAAAACTCAAGCATGAAGTAAATCCATAGATAAACTCTATTGTCACAAAAATAGCAATCATTCCAAAAAGCATTACATAGCTTCATATAATTTCACTAAGTATTCCAATGGGTTTCTTTTGGAATAGGTAAAAATTATTTCAAACAATTTATACAATACAGTAAGTGTTTAAGAGTAGCCAAACATCTTGATTAAGATCTGAAAGATGATTGTACTTTAACAAAAGTTAAAATCTGTGCCAAATTAGTATATCAAAACATTGTTCTGCTGGGCATGGTGGTGCATTCCTATAATCCCAGTGACTCTGGAGACTCAGGCAGAGAAATTGCAAGTTTGAGGCCAGCCTGGGCAACTTAGTGAGAAACCATCTCAAAAATAAAAAATAAAGGGTTGAGGGGTGTGTAACTCAGCGGTAGAGCCTTCTTGGTTCAATCCCTTGTACTAAAACAATAATAATATAAAACACTATTCTGTTTATACAAGATCTAAATAAATAGACTGGTGGAACCTAAAATATTCCAACATTGATTCAATTGCATACGGGAGGTTAGTAAAGAACAATTGACTTTTAATTGGATGATTGAAGAATGGTTTATTTAATAGAAGTTGCTGTCATGAAGAAGGGAAAAAAACTAAGGTCCATAGAACTATAACATCCACAGTATATAATGTAATCTATATTGAAAATTTAAGTATAAAAAATAAAAATATCATAAGAAAATTTGTCAGAATACTTATGTAACTTGAAAGTATAAGATCAAGAAAATTGGACATGATCCCCAGAAAACTTAAAGGTGTGTTAGACTATTCTTATAGAGTTTTCTGGAACCTTGAAGTGTTTAAAATTTTATATCTATTTGCAAGCTAACAATTTAGCCTATCCCAATTTCATAGATACAGGCAGCAGATATGACTTCTAGATCAGAGACTTTATTACAGCAGTAGCTGTATCTATAATAGTAGCATTTTCTTGTGCCTGTTTCTTAATTTCCATGTAATGAAGTGGAGAGTGTTCAGTAACATCTTGCAAACACACTGGATTTGTAGAGGTACCCTAAGCTTAGGGAAGCCAAATGTTTTGAAATGGACAACGGCATGCCTGCCCTTTACTGTAGAGGAGACACTGTTCTCTCTTCAATCATCCTTAGAAAGAGAATACAGAGCAAAATCAGTCAGTTCATCTGCTGGGTAGACAAACAGAATGTCAAGAGATTCCTAGTAAACTGCCTCCACCAAGAGCACCAAGTGAAAGGTGAAGTAATAAATTCATGAGAATACTTTTAGCACACATAATAAACAAACCCACAGTTTATTACATGTGTACATATATGTTAAGTGTGAATATTTTTGACCCTGAAATTCTGTGTTGGGAGTGTATCCAACAGACCTAAATCCATTTCACCATAAATATTCATTTACAAGGATATTTATATAAGCATTGTTTGTTGTGACACCAGTTGAGACACAACTTGGATGTCTATCAAAAGAAGAAAGATGACATTCATTCAAATTTTTTTTTCCTAAGAAAGACCAGCATTAGAGCTATTTGTATTCAACTGCAGGGAAAGCCATGTTATGTCAGTAAGTGAAAATAAGGAACTTCAGAGTAAATGATAGGAAGAGAAGGAGGAAGGGAAGAAAAGAGGAGAAAAAGAAAGGAAAAAAAGGGAGGGAGAAAGGAAGAAAGTAAGGAAAGAAATCTAGCTCTATGTATTTATACATATTTTTGTGAACATGGAGAAAAAGATAGAAAAATATATTACCATTGGATTTCTTAGTAGCAATGCAAGAAAGATTATTAACTTTCTAAAAATATTATTCATCTTTGTATTATTTTTCCCTATTACAAATTATTTTAAAAAAAAAAGGGAAAAATTAAATTGGCTATTACTTGACAATAAAAGAGTCTCAACATGACTTGATTGGCACTTATATATTTATATGTTCATTAAACAAATATTGAATATTTTCTCTGTGTTGAAAATGGCTCAGACACTGGGAATACTGTGGTTAAAAAAAAAGCCTCTGCTCTCATGGAAAGTATATTCTAGTGGGGATGTCAGAAAATACAAAAATAAACATTTGTATTTATAAAAATTATTGGTACATAGTACATTTTATACCAGACAACTCCCTTGAAACAACATCTAAGTTATTTGTATTTGTGACTTAGAAGAAATTTTAAGTTTTGAGTTAAAAAGAAAGAAAAATAAATAAATAAAAACCTATAATTATGGATCCCAACTCAGCCATATAACTTTATAGGTCACAAATGTATTTACTTCTGTTTCTGTCATTAAAAGTAGGTTTCACTTTGGGTGGGAGTAAATGGGATGAGCAAGCTGCCACCAGTGTACAGTATAGATATAAAAGATTCTTCACCTCTTGTCTCCAACTACTGCAGACACATGCACTGGATCCCAAAAGGATGGGTTTTCTGAAGGTAACTGTAAAACAGCAAGTTCCAATGATTTTCTGCCCTGAGAGATGCCTGGCAAACACTAACCTCAATAACTGGTCACCTGCTATAAAAGGCTGATAATGCTCCTGAATGATGGGCTTCCTCAAATCCAGAACTGAAAGGCAGCTTACAAATAAGCTTCATTCATTCACTCTAGTTAGAAGTGACTCTGAATTCCAGACAAAAAGAGGAAATTAAAGTGACTACACCATTTCCTCCTTGGAGCAGGAAGTAAACACATGACTGAGAGTAGCATTAGTTGAATTTTTGATCCTATAGTAACAATTTTTTTTTTACTTGTTTGTTTAAAAAGAGAAAGAAATAGAAACAGGTTTAAGGCCATCTCCAGACACTAGGCCAACTATCTTCTTGCTGAAGTTTGCGACAGCAGCAGTAGCTTCTTGGCTTTGTATTTGTGCTTTCAATTCATCATGCAATCTGAAGCTTTATGCATTGAGCCTACTATGGAGGTCATGAGTCTCTAAAGTCATGACTATAAGTTCATTTTCATAATGGGTTTGCTTATTATTTAGAATGGTGCTTTTATTTAGGACCTGCTAGTACTTCTGAATTATTCTGTAACTCAGTGATAACTATGCAGGTGAAACCCTATCATAAAATAAAGCAAAAATGTTAACGCTGTCAAATTACTCAGCATAAAAGCCAAGAAATAATGGGTTTATAATGCATTAACTATTTTAAAAGAATTGTCAGTTAAATTGCTCAGGCATTTGCAAACAAATTCATTAGACAAAAGCAGATACTGATAAAATATTTAAATCCTTAAAATAATAAAAGGGGATTAAGGTGTCAAAGTGATGAGAACAAATTTCCTATAGTAAAGGCAGGAAAATTTTCTTCCTTAATCAAAATCCAGAGTGCTGTTGTCACTGTAGTTGCATCTGGTATGTGGGTGATGGAGGTGAGAATTTGGGTGTTGGCAAGACATGAAATGGCCTGAGTGTTAGCAGGATTATTGATGGATGTGATATCTCTTTAGGCACAGAATAAAACACCTTGCATTTGTGTAGCACTTTATATTTCACCAAATGCCTTTGCATATATTATTTCACTTAATCTTTTCAAGACTGTTGTGACTAAAAAAGAAACTAAAGTTCGGAGAGGAAAGATGAATTGCCCAAGTTTATGCAACAACTACATCAAAAGTAGAGTTTCTAATTTCCTGCACAGCATGCTCCAGCCACGCTGGAGCTGTCTTTTTGTTTAAAGCAGCTCAGATGAGCTGCTTGCCTGTCTGCTCTAGAACAATTTATCTGGCTGTGAAAATGACAATGTAAGTGATTTTTCTTGACAAATTCCAATATTCTTAGAGAGAGAGAGAGAGAGAGAGAGAACTGCATGAGATTATGCATGAGGCCTTCATTTCACAGATGAGGAAAGTGAGGTCCAGAAAGGCTAAGCAACTTTCCCAAGGATATTTAGTAAGTTGGAGAAGAGTTGGGAATGAATCCATGTATCTTAAACTCAAAGCCCATGGGAAGGTGCTCTTTTTGCTCCCCTGTGCTGTTTCTACCCTGCTCATCCCCTTGACACTCCACTTAAACCTCCCAGAGAATTTACTGTGAGGTCAGCTAAAGTAATTGGCCTCAAACCCGTCAGAGATAATGAGACAGATACACAGATTTTCTAGTATTGAAATTATTTCTTGGAGGATCAGTGTGTGTTCCTCTGACGTTAGCAAGAATCGTGATTTGGATGTAAGCTTTCCACTGATCCATTAGTTGAATTTAATTTCTGCCTTCATGAAAGGGAGTTATGCTCTATGAAATTGCTTCAATAGATGCTCAAGTACTTATTTAAGATAAAAATGTGAATGATACCGAGGAGGCCAAGAAATAACTTGTTTCCGTTTCATTTTTGTTTATTTGTACTTACAAGACATTCGTAATAGAAGTAATCTGGGGTGATTATATATCTTATTTGGGAAATTTATTTTGCAATTGCTTTAGTCAACAAGAGCAGTCTAAACATTTATGTAGAGAAATCAGTGTGATTTTGAAATCTTAGGAAAGATACAATGTCAAAGTCATTTTTCATGTCACTGCATGTTTACCTATTATGATGATATATTTTGGCCTGTGAACTGAGTTGTTTATAGAGTAGAATGACTAAATCACTGAATACCCAGAAAGGTTTTATAATGACTAATAAACTTGCCAAGTTAAATCTGATATTAATATGCATATAAAAGTAAAAACTCTGATATTTTGTATTATATGATGTAGCCTTATTTTACACTTATTTTAAGGCTAATTAAACAAGTATTTGTGAGAGTCATAATTTCAAGGAAAATTTTAAAAGTGATTGGCCTTTAACTTTCAAATGAATAACACAATATTACTCCTACTTGATTTATAAACCTCAATGAAATAATGCCTTTATTATTTAACAATAGAAATTTCTAAAGTTCAAACTGATGAATCATTGGGAAGTTTTTAATTGAGAAGATAACACTTTTATTGGGATGTACTTCCTCTGATTTTTTACTTGAAGATAGCAGGATTATACCACTCTCTCATGAGCAGAATCAAAGAGTGATGTGGGTAAGTGAGCTATGGAATGTCTCTGCTGACCATCTTGTGAGGGGCATTTTCCTACACAGGCTGGTACCTTCTCACCACTCATTTGAGGATGAATCTAATCATTGTCTGCCCATAAATATTCTAGAAGTTCCATTTATATTCAAAAAAGTTCAACAAGTCACTTTAAAATTATTTATTATTTAAACTTAAATATTTTATGTCTAGATTTAGTATTATTTAGATTTGGAAATTTCATTTCATAATTTCCATGCCGAAAATGTAGCCCAATTCTTGAAGGCTTTTTTAAGGAAAGTACAAGGATTGAAATAGATTTAGGGTTCATTTTCCATTGATCTATTGAATAGTTAGATCAACTACAAAGAATAGTTACCTTGCCAAATCAAGCGCCTTTTTAATGCCTTGGCAAATTGTCACATTTCTTTCTAGACATGGATTGACTTCCAATATTTTGTCCTTTGCACTTTTAGCACCATAAAATCTTTCTAGGATTTCCTTTAATTTGAAGTTTTTTGTTTGTTTTTGCTGTTGTTATCTCTGGAACATCTTCCTCTTTTCATGTATAAATGCACCTTTGCTAAGTGTCTCTCGCTGCACATCATCTCTTGAAGACTGGCACTGCCATCATAGTATGGTCCATTGTTTCTTCTATAACTCTATTCATTTTCAATTCAAAATTTGGCTTCCAGCATTATCACTTTTCATTGTTTGTTTGCAAACTCAACTGTTGTTGATCATTTCCCTCTGCAATTACCATTTTTGTAAAACATTATGTAGATTTATCACTGGGGAGACAAATAGGCAATACATCTATATGCTTTGGCATCTGTGTGTGACCTTAATAGCAGATGTGCAGTGACCAGTCAGTGTTAGATTTAGAAAGATGAGGTCTGTGTGTGAGCTAAAGATCTAGCAGCAGCGTTTGTACTTTGTGGCATTTCTCAGGAAATGTATGGTGGTAACTGAAATTTCAACTGTGTTTGGGTACTGGTATTATTTAATGTTTAACTGTAATAACTAAAATTCATGCATATTTGAATCATGCAAAGAGAAGACTGCTTGTTTTATATTATAATGATTGTCAAATACATTGAGATTGATAATGACACAAGGAAGCAGAGCAGAAAGCACCAGGAACATATTAGATCCCTTAGAGGAACACCTGCTTATGTGGCCGACAGACCAGCCCACATCTGACTGCAAGAAAAGCTGTGAGAGGGCATCATTTTTGGTAGATGTCTCCTGGCATTTGATTCAGCACAGATTTTAATGAAAGGAATCAGAGAACACGAAGAAAATTGCAAACAGCAAGTGTTACCTGAGAGGGTACTCTTTGGAACCACAGGTGAGATGTTTCCTGAGAACAACCTAAAATAGCAAGTGTGTGTAGATCACTTGTGAAGTTATGTCTGAAAATAAGAATTTGTGATGGCAACTGGGGATAGAGCCAGAGAAAACTAGTTTCCCAAATCGTGATCCAATTTTGCACCTCTTCTGGGATAGCCTGAGAAATATGATTAATTGCTTGAGGTTTTGCTTTGGGAGTGCTTAAGAGCCATAAATGAAACCAGTTCTTGAAAGACTGCACCAGAAGCATTTTAGAGGATGTCTTTGGAGAGTCCCAAAAGGTCTTTTAACTCTTGAGATTTTTCAACTGCAAGAGAGGAATTTAAGTGACTGTTGAGATAGTAAGTAGCAGTCTAGCCTGTAAATAATGTGATAGTCACAGATATGATGGTTCTATTCACATGTATGTAGATCCTTTGTCCAAGAATTGCTTCAGTTTCTGCTACTGTGGACCCTCACGAATATGGCAGTGTAGTTTTATAAACTGGTTAAGAGTGTAGAAGGATCGTCATTATCTAAGTGTTTGGGGAGAGAAGTGAGCACTTTTCTTTGGCTGTGATACCTTTCTTAACATTCAACTACCTAAAAGAAAGCTTGTGCAGTGCTGGTGCCTTTTCAGTGGTACCAGTTTCTTAAACCTTCTCTACCAGTGCAAACCTTTATAAACTTAACAGGGGTGTCTTCCCCTCCAAAACAAATAGGCTCTGGCTAAGTTGGAGTGATGCTCTGTCATGCTAGGATGGCCCAAAAGGGAAAATGGGGATCATGCTGGGGTCTCTTCTTCTGAGGCTGTAGGAGCTGAGGGTCTGAGAGAGGCCAGCTACATTCCTGGGATGGTGACAACTGAGTGAAACGGGAGGATACTGCGTAAAGATTCAATGTGCCAGGTTTGAAAAGAAAACAAAACTCTGGTGCCAGCTGCCAGAGTGGCTTTGTTCTGTGTTTTGCGTAAGCCATTCCCAATAAGGCTTGGGTCAGAGAATTTCATTGCACCAGAAACAGAGTGGCAATAACTAATCTCAGGGATGGAAAATTCCAGCACAAATACACCCTCAGGAAGATTCTCTGTGGCAGTGTGCTTTCATAGTACCACCTCATCCTTCTCTCCATCCAACCCCAGGCCAAGCTCCATAGTGGAGCAATAATGGTTCCTGCCCCTGTGTAAATACGCAGAGGAACTATTAAAACACCTGTGCTCTCTTCCCCCATGCTCACGGCAGTAACGAGCAGACCAAATACAGATCCTAAAAGTTGATCATTTTCTCAGTTAGACTTAATGGTACCTACTGCTACACAATGCCAGTTTGCGTGTTTTGAAAACGTGGTGTTTGGTTTTTGAAATGGGAAAGCCCCCTAGAGTCAGGAGTCTGTGATCCAGTGGAAAGATCTGCTTAAAAGGTTGTATACCTATATCTATTTATAGGATTTTGAAGTAAAATTTTCTTACAAATGCCTCCCAAAACATCTGATTTATTTTATTTTATTGTTGGTACCACGGATTGAACCCAGGGTCAGTTAACCACTGAGACACATCCCCAGCCCTATTTTATCTTTTTTTTTTTGGGGGGGGGGTTGGGAACAGGGTCTCACTAAATTGCTTAAGGCCTCACTAAGTTGTTGAGGCTGGCTTTGAACTTACCATCCTCCTGCCTCAGCCTCCTAAGGCTCTGGTATTACAGGAATGTGCCACTATGCCTGGCCAAAAATTTTATCACCCAAACTTGGACCCACAGAATCTGAAGTTCACTTATAGTAAAGGACCTGGAAAGTAAAACCAGCATAAGTGGGACTTTTATGTATTCAGCCCAACATGGGTTGCTTGACCAGTATTTGGAGACTACTTCTAGACTACAATAACGCACCTGGCATCCCGCCTGGTATATAAATGGTAGCTAATAATGCTGATATTATTTTATTATTATCCAGTTCAATAAAAAAAAGATATTCCAAGCTGAAGCACTGACAGTGGAATGAACTACCTTTGAAGGTGCTGATATCAGTGTTGTGGGAAATGGAATATGGATGAGTCTAGAGAACACACAATTCTAAACTTAGATCACCTCAATTGGAATACTGACTTTTACACTTATTAGTTCTCTAACCTTGAGAAAGTGATGAAGATTTAGTTTCCTCATTTGTAAATAAAAGATAGCAGATAGCACATACTTCCATAATAGAGTTGTAAGAATTGCTTTCCCAGGTAAAAAAATAAAAAGCACAGTTTTAAAAATGTCAACATTTCTGAAATTAGATGTACTTTAGAGTCAACAGGGATTGTAGAATAACTGATGGCATGTTTCTTTCTTTCTTAGTGGTACACAATATGATAATGCTTCTTAAACTGGTAAATGCTTAAACTTAATGAACTATTATAAATTATTTAATCCATGGAAATTTCTAACACTAATGTCTTTTGCATAGCAAGCACTCAAAAAGGTAGCTATTACTGATCATTTTTTTTTTGTTTTTGTTTTCAGAGGAGGGATTATGTTTAAGTTAGTTCTCTGTCTTTGATGATGTTTACCTCTTCCAAGTTTGGCCCAAAGTCCTCCTTCTGCATCCCAGTTCAGCTATTTTCAGAAACCAGCCTCAACTGTTTTAATGTTTTGCACCTGAGATATTGGCCTTTCTCTCTCCTGCTTTCCGTCCTGACATAGCAGACTCTAGATTCTTTTACCACTTGAGTGATGGTGTGGGCAAGGTTGTGCACACGATCCTTCGGAGTCTGGATTGGTCACGTTGTTTGACCTGGGGATCCCACTCCAAGGCCTTCTTACATAACAAATTTCTTAGTTTCCTTCAGATTTTTACATGGATGGGAAAGGGCAATATGAATATTGGGGGTTTAGGATAACTCACACACAGGATTCCAGCTTGAGAATGGTATTATCTTCCTAATTATAGCAAGAAAACATCATCCTTAGGGGCTGGGGATGTGGCTCAAGCGGTAGCGTGTTCGCCTGGCATGCGCGGGGCCCTGGGTTCGATCCTCAGCACCACGTACAAATAAAGATACTGTGTCCACCGAAAACTAAAAAATAAATATTAAAAAATCTCTCTCTCTCTCTCTCTTAAAAAAAATCATCCTCAGTAGAACAACAGGCCAGTGCTAGTTCTACCACTGCCTATTTTATCTCAATTAAAACTGGGAAGGCTACTGAGAAATTTTGGTATCTTGGGCATTTTATACTTAATATAAATGTATACCTCACCAACTTCCAAAAGGCTAAATGAAAAGGACGACAGTCAAAAGCAAAGCATTTCTGGATCAAAGAACACAGGGTCTGTCTGAAGGATGCAGAGAGAATAGACGTTTCCAGGTACTTTTTAAAAAAGATTGCACTAATTTCACAATAAGTTAGGCTTTATTTCCTGGCAGCCAATGCAAGAAAATAATTGCACATAGTTTTTATAGTCTCATTTGACTGGCAGAGAATGATATCAAATTTATTCAGAGAGAAGAAAACATTTTGAAACTAAACTCAAGCAACTATTTATCATGTGGATTTCTGACCATGGAGAGATACATGAACAATATCTAAAGCAAGCAGTTTCAAATAATTTTGCTGGCTCGATTCTATTACAAGGAGAACATTATTAACAAATTCATTTAAGTTGTTCCCATTAACCTGTAATTTACAGAGTACTCTGAAGAAAAGAATCATGACATACAGTAACCATTTAATGAATCAATCTGGAATAGTTCTGAGTGAGAAAGGGACACTTGACAGTTATGCCAGGACAACAGGTAAAACCAGAACTATCCTTGTGAAAACTTCAGTGTATGGTCACCCTGAAACAGGATGCCACCATACTATCCCATTCAGATTTATATCAGTAGGAAATTTTCAGGTGTAAAGTGCTATAGAAACAATATTCTGCATAGAATAAAGCATGTGGAGGGTATAGACAATCAAAATCAAAATAACAAGGCATTTTTAGTTCTAATGATTCTTAAGTCATGAAGGTGAACCACATTTTTTTCTTCCTTTTTTTTTAAAAGACATTATTTAAAGCTCCTTGGACCACATTTTGGAGGACATGAATATGGTATCTCAAAAGTTCTCAGGTTTCTAGAAGGAAATTTTCACTGACAATATTTTAATAAATTAAAATAAGCCAAAATAGATGCAGCTATTCAAATTAGGCATAAATTGGAGTTAGACTAAATATATAAAAACTTAAAAAGGGATTTTTTAAAAATTCTAGCATAAAAAATGAAGGGGAGGCATTTATTTTGTTTTTCAGCAAGAGGTATGCAAAGATGCCTTGCACAAAAAAAAAAAAAAAAGGATCTGAATATGAAGAGCAGAAGATTTGCAGGTAAGAATACAAATGCTGAAATTTGGGGGCACATCTTAAGTGTTATGGGAATGGCTTAGTATCTTGGGGACTTACCATATACCCAGTATTCACATTATGTGAGTTTGTCCAGTAACTCAGTCTTGCCTGCCTCCCTGTAGTTTCCATTGAGCTATGCAGTTGTCCAACCATATCCACTGGGCACTGGCTCTAAGACCTCTGTGGATACCAAAATCCACAGATGCTCAAGTCCCTTATATAAAAAGCATAATACTTGTATATGCACATCCTCTTGTATACTTTGTATACTTTAAATCATCTCTATATCACTTATAATATCTAAAACAATGTAAATGTTATGCAAATAGTTATATACCATATTGTTAGGGAATAATAAGAACAAAGTAAGTCTGTACATGGTCAATACAAACACAATATTTTTGAAATATTTTTGATCCAAGGGTGGTAGATTTTTGAATATGTGAAAGTGTAGGCCCAACTTACAAACAAAATTAAGGGTAGCTATTCCAGATAAGATCCGGCTAAAAGTCTAGAAACCTGGAAGAAATCTTCTAATGACAGTATGAATATATATCTTTATTTTTCTATAATCTTAAAAAGAGATAGAAGATATGAAGTCTAGTTTGAGCATTTTGTAGAAACCTTTAGTGCCAGGAACATTATATTATAAACAAGCTATAACTTTGTATGACTGATGCCTGTGTCCAAAGTTAGCATGATTCTTAGTTATCCTACAGGTGTGCATTTAAAATTAGGGAACTTGGCAGAGCGTCTTCCTTATGATGGTACTCTTGTTGGATTTCTAAGTCTACCCATTTAGGGTCTCAGGAGAATTGGAAGTGTCCCTATTACTGAGAAGCAGAAAGAGCACTTGCCTAGTGTTGAGCTCATTTTCAAAGATTCTCTGCAACCAGAAATTTAGAAATGAAAGTTGGCTGTGTCGGCTTTGATGTGTCGGAACAAAATTAGAGATATTTCCAGTACTTGGATGGAAATGTTAGCTGATAATATGAAAAGGTAGAGTGCACAGGGCACATCTCAGTAAGTCTGATGAAAATGCCATCCAGGAGACGGCTAGTAATTGGATCCTATAAATGGTATAATGAAGTCTATGGCCCCTGAAGGAATGCATGCAAAAGTCTATGAAACGCACAAGCAGGATTCAGTGTGAACCATGCCATTGTCTATTTTGGGCCACACTAAGAACCACTTGTTCTGACTGAGTTACTTCTACTGCTTAAGTCTGAGACTGGTTCTAATTGAAAAGCATTTAATACTTCTCTCCAGCCATCCAAAGACCATTCATTGCCCACCCATGGTGCTAAGTAGATTTTGACTGCCTAACAGTGAGAACTAAGCAAGGTTGACACTGATGTTTTAAGACCATGTCTAGACCAGATGGTGCACAGGTTAATGATGTGGTTTGATTGGCAAGCCACATTTATGCCAATATTTAAAAGCAGGATGGTTTCCATAAAACTAGGCACTTCTGGATTCCCAGGATGATTGAAAGCTTCTGTAATAATAATTCCACATTGCATCATGGTAGCAACCACTTAAAGCTGAGTGGCGCTGAACCTCTGTAAAAGGGATGCAAGGGCTCTCCAGTTTGCCACAGCCTTTCTTCAGTGCTAATTGTGTTGCTGATTGCCATTGCAACCAGCTTGCTTTTCCTATTTTTACTGCCTGGTTAGCCTTTCTGAGCATTTGATTTTCTAATCTTGATCTAGATTAGTGGAAAATCACTGGTTTAATTGAAGATTCAAAGGCTTTCAAAATACAGGTTGGCTTGAATCTTACTATGCTATTTATTAGATTATAATTTTGAACAAGTTACTTAACTGCTCTGAGTCTCAGTTTACAAATTTGTGAAATGAAAGTAGCCATACCTACCTTGCAGAATTGTTTTAGGAAATATGTAGTGTAGTTACAAGGCAGAATATTACTGATTAAATGCTAGTTATCTTTATTGCTAGTGTTGTTATAATAGTTGTTATTTGGTTCTTTCTACATATTGTTTTATGGAACAAATGACTTCATCAAGTCTTTCCTTTAGATAACATTCAGTAAATTCTTAACTTCAAACAAACTATACTCGCTGTGGTGACATATGCATGCCCCCTGAACAGTTTTATTTTCTATTTTCTCACAATTAAATTGTGCTTACTTAGTTGCTTTGTTTTTTCCTGAGAATGTATAGTTTCTTTGCTTCTTCTTAATTTTGAGTTCCCTTTCTTATATGTAACTAGAGAAATAGAATAGTATTGGAAAAAAGATTATTTGCAGTTTATATGGTTTTTCTCTGTTCCTTAGAATACTTCGAAATGTGTTTCTATTAGCATTTATTTCTTTGTACCATATCTACTTCTAAATTGAATTATCAAGAAAAATCAAGGCAATAAAAATATGGTAACATAATAGAATGTAGAGAAGTCAATAGAAAATTCACTTCCCTTAGATGAAGTGAAGCTTGGGATGGCAGAATTTCTTCTTGCATTTTCTCATAGCTGAGGCAATAAGAGAACTTCACCAGGGAGGAGATACCTAACACGTTCCAGAAGTTAAGGATAGGTGGTTCAGAATTTGCATTTATATATATTCTATCCCTGTTTCAACAGTAAGCAACATTGCATTACAGGGACCCTGTAATAGAGGGGAAGGGGCATTAAGGTCCTTAGTTGTATCAGATTTGACAATTTCATTTCTATTTAGCTATCAGAGAGGAGCAGAACTAAACAAGCAAAATCAATGAGTTTATGGACATTAACATTCTAGATAATGCATCCTAAGCTTTTGTAGCCAGAACCATCTCATTTTGTAAAAGTTTGATGTTTTCATGGCCCTCTATGTAATATGTGTGTGTGTGAGAGAGAGAGATGCACAGGGAGATGATGAGAGGGCATGTGTGGTCAGCCACACAGAGAAAACTAAAGACTGAAAAGAGAAGCCTGCAGGCAGTGCTGTCAGTCTGGATGACTTTTCCCTGACCTGTTTCACTACTTGAGCAAGCAGCTTTGCTGTCACACACCTCTCTTATAAATAGCATCGTCTTTCCCCTGTCTTGGTAGAAACTGCTTTCATCCCAAAGAGCTCTACTTCTTTCTAGGAGGTTGTTCTTCTTAAATAGTCTTTCTCAACATCTAAAGTATTCGACAAGACACTTTGGATTTTTACTCATAGACGAAAAGTAGAGGTTTAATTGTTGATTTTGCCTGAGCAAAATCTGGTGACTGCCTGCCATCCTGGCAGGTATTATGAGGCCAATGGACCAAGATATTTTTCCTAGAGCCCTCAAACCCTAAGTAAGAAAGGTCTGCAATTAATCATTTGAAGGGAGGGGAGGCAACCTTATGGGAATGTATGTCAGTTGGGAGGAGTGGAGCACGTGGGGAAGTCCACAGTGAGACTGAGGTAAAGGTCCTCCCTGGGCAGAGTGGGAGCAGAGGAAAGAAGCACAACACATAAGTAAGAGACTTTTTATCAGGAGCACTCACATAAAGCTCCCAGAATTAAGCATTGGCGATACTGTTTTTTTCCTCATTTGTTGGGAGTACTTGGAAATGATACTTTAAGAAGGAGGAAATCTCTCCTCATTTTCATTATTGTCTCTTTTTATTATAGCTATTCCATTTCTACCCTATTTGCACCATGGGCTATTTGTAGATTATTAATAAATATTGTATTTATTTTTCAGACAGAGTTTCATGGTTGTATTAGATTGTTGGATGCTTGTTAAATCTTTATTGGGCCTCTATTATGCAATTACTCTGTGAGTCTTGTTTGCACTCTGCATTAAGGACCTTCATTTCATCAACCAATTTGTGTGCCAAGTGTACTTCATCAATGTGGTCATTAAGAAAGGGCTAAAGACGTTTAGCAGAGAAACTTGACAGCTCATGTTTTTCACTTAATGAAGTTTATGGCCTTTTATTCTGAGATTTGCTAACCCAAAATCACTTTTATCTGAAGAAAATATTTCTGGAAAAGAAATTAAAGCATGAAAAATTATTGTAATGTTTTGCTATAGACTATTTAGGAGAGGCTCTATCTTAATGAAAAGCACACACACACACACACAAAAGAGAAAATACTCAGCATTACTGTCTATTCTTTTTTTAATTTTTTTTGTAGTTGTAAATGGACAGAATGCCTTTATTTTATTTGTTATGTGGTACTGAGGCTAAAACCGGGTGCTTCACACATGCCAGGCAAGCACTCTGCCACTGAGCCACAATCCCAGCCCTCTTTATATTTTTGAATAAGCAAAATATTTTATAAAAGACCTTTAAATGTTTCTACGTGAAGGGATAAAAATCTTCTGAAGTGCATTCTCTTAATCCTGTATATCTGTAAGGTAGGCACACTTATTTCTTGAAATTATAGGAAGCAGATATCAGCTTATCTGAAATAACAAATAGTTTTCATTTTTTTTGAAACTGATATTCAGGCAGACACATTTAAAAGACACTCACTGGGTCATCTAATTTCTGTAGAAAATTCTTCAAAAACTCTGGTCCAGCACAGTAGTTAAGTTGAAGCAGTCCCCACTATTGGCAAAATGGGGCTTGCAAAGATATTATCACAGCAAATATTTCATTAAAAAATCTTTTTATAGTGTTTTTTTCTGTATTTTAATGTAACACTTGGATTAAGCCTTTTCTTTATCATATCTAGGCCTTAAAACAAATTTTTTCTGCCTTTAAGAATATCACTTATGCTCATCCTTATATCCCCTAATCTTCTAAAACTGTAGCATTTAAAAAGATTAAGTGAAATCCATTCCTTTACCTGGAGAAGCCTGATTGAAAATGTTGTCAGTGAACTTTAGAAAATAGAATTGGGTACAAAATCTTACTACCCAACTATCTGTAGGCTTGGCTTTAATGGAGAAAAACCATAGGTAATCTGATAAATTTAGAAAGTGGGATCTCTAATAATTCAATAAGAACTCATTGGCTTGAAACAAACAAACAAAAAAATGGTTTGCTTGCTAAATGACGAGCTCTATTTAAGGCAAACTGCTTTAAGTTTGCCTGATGTTTTTTAGCTCGGTTGGGAGGATAGGGTGAGGGAAAGGAATGGTAAAGTTGAAGAGAGAGAGGTGGAAGGATCTTGCTGAAGAACTGCCAGAGACATGTTGTATTTAAAGATCTTTTTCCTATACAGATAGAGTCTAGAAGGGAGGCAGACAACTATTGGGAGTGCCAAGGCCTAAGAGTGACAGCAAGATCTGGCAGGCTGCTCTGTGACATAGGTCTCAGACATGCCAGTCCAAGGATCGTTTCCATGTTTCTGTGCTCATAGAAACTAAAGCTACCTGCTCATAATTGGAAAGTGTCTGTAGCAAATTCCAACCCGTTTTTTCCCCACACTCTCATTTCCTAGACTTATTATGTCTCTCATTAGCACATCCATGATTTCCTTAAGATAACTCCCTAGATGAAAGAGGAGAATTGATATTCAAATGGACTTTCAAAATGCAGAAATACTCTAATTGATCAAGAGCCAGGTCAAAGTAAACCCTTTCTGTTTTTAAATTGTAAATCTAAATGGCCTGCTTTTCCTCTGTCTTCAGAATAGCAGTCCTGCTTTGAACCATTGCTGCCCCTGTGGGCCTGTTACTGTTTAATGAATTCAATGGTTAATTTAAACATAGAAACTTTGGGAATGGACGGGAAGGAGAAAGAAAAAATAAGAAGAGGAAGGAAGCAGAAAGAGCCCCTGGGAGATGGAGTGAATTCAATGAGAAGAATTTAATATAGGTAAAAGGGAAGTCCTATTCTTAGCTTTAATAAATCAATACCACAAGTATAGTTTACTAGGCATTGACTGTATTCTGTGGCTTTCAGAGGAGCTACTGTGGTTATAGCTACGTAACAGAAGAACATTGCCCAGTTTGAGGGAGTGAATAGTCTTGGAAATCTAGTCAAGGAAGGCTACCAGGGCCAGTAGGAGATCACATTGCAATTTATAAGGAAGAGCTGGCTATTTGGCTTTGCGGTTAAATGACTCTTCTATATGAAAGCCTCCTCCTAGATTTCTTCACCTCTGTTCATATGGCTGCACCTCCAAAAAATAACCAGAATTCATTCAATTTCACTTTTGTCCATTACTACTACTTTTTGCTTTCTTATAACGCAATCTCTACACAGTAGCTTAAGTGCCTTTTTATGTGTAATTCAGGTCATGTCGCTACCCTGATGACAGTCCTCCAGTTGGATCCCATTGTACTTAATATCCAAACTCCATATCATGCCTTCAGCACTCTGTGTCATCCAACTCTGCCCACCCCTCTGTGCCTACCTTCTCCCACTCTCTCCTTGGCTTGGGATTCTCTGGCCAGAGGACGAAGCTAGGCTCCATCACTCCTGCCCCAGAAATATTCAAAGTTAAATTGGTAGGAAAATAGGTTTTCTTCAAAGCGAGCTTTGAAGGATGGTAGAGGAAACATTGTTTCAAAAATATAATCTGAGGAGGCTGTCAGGCAAGGGAGGACTTTAAAAGATAAGATGCAGCAAAGTGAGACAAAATACAGGAAATATGCATCTGCAGATTGAGTTAACCTGTGTTAGGCCGGAGGAAGGGCAGCCTCCATTCTCAGCTTCATTGATGTGCCATAGGTTAGGGGTCCTGCCATCCATCCCTAATGAAGGCACAGGGCACAGGTCAGGGGGTTGTAACCCTGTCAGCCTCTACTGTCACCATAAGGAAATTGCTCTCAATTTTAGAGGGGCTCCCAATTCAGTCTGTTTCAGAAATAAGTGTTCATTCAGTCTGGAATCCTCTTCCCCAAATCTTCCCAAGACTGATTCTTATTTATTTTTTTACACTCAACTGTCAATTTAAATGTTACCTCCTCAGAAAGGCATTCCCTGACTGCCCAATTTAATAACTCTTTTATCTTTATCAATTTTTTTTCTGTATAACTTCCTCATAAAACTTGCCACTCTTAATTTCTTTGTTTATTTCTCGTTCTCCATTTCTCCTTCACATTAGAGTGTAATATCAGCAAAGCAGAAGGTCCTATCTCATTCCTTGACTCCTTTAATTGTGGAATATAATAAATATGTGAAAAACTAGAGAACCAAAGAGGACTAAGGTTAGTGGGCAATGAGAAATGGACAAAAATAAATGGAAGAAGTGTATGAGAGGCACTGAATTTGTAGTGTATTAGCTACAAGATTTATTCAGAGGCTCAATGACTGCTTGATGGAAATAATATAGAGGGTGTTCATTTAATTGTTCAATGAATATTTATTGGTCATTTGATATGTTCCAGTCTTTTTGAAAAGCACATGGCTATGCAAAAAGGGCACTTCAGATGCTTTCTGTCAAGGAGTTTATAATCTAGGGTGGGAGAAGCTATGTGAACAGAACCTTACAAGTACAATGCAATGCTCAAGTATAGACAAGGCACAGTGTCAGCTAAAGCGAGACTGAAGAAGGCAGGGTATGAGGCGTCTCCTTTGACTCCTAAATAGAAGAACATTCCAGATGAATGAGATGCTTCGGAGGGCTTTCTAAGTTAGAGAGCAATGTAGGGAGAACATGGTAGGTTCTGAGAAGTCCAAAGAGCTCAAGATGGCCTTCATGAAAGATGTAGAGAGGAGAGGTGAGAGAGAAGCACATGATAAAAGATGACGGAAATGGAAAGAGGGACAGGGGACAGATCTTGTATATGACTACAAGAAAATGGATGTTGTCTTGTAGGCAGAGAGGCAACACTCTATGATGATCAGGGTTTTACTATGGCATGACGACCCGCATGAGAGACACATTATAAAAAAGGTAAATTGGGAGTAGTTTGGAATTTTTTTTAGAAGCCAGGTCAGAGGTGATAGAGATTAAATGGAAGCATCCAAAGGCCTAGAGTCTTACTGGAAGGAATGGCTCTATGGATCATTGTATGGCACAAATATTTAGGAATCAAATCGACAGGGAAAATTTTTATTCAAAGCCAGCTTTGAGGAAGTTAGAGGAGAGGTTTTCTGTATCAAATCTCCGTTCTTCAGGGGAATTAGGGATGTGAAAAGGTTTTAGAAGAGAAGGCAGAGTGGGGAAAAAAGGCAGGAAATAAACATGCCAATTTAGTTAGGCTGTGTTACTCAAAAACATGCCAGGCTCAGGTTCTCTGCCACCCATCAGGCTGGGGAAGCAGATGGCCCTTTAGTCTTTACTCTCATTATGAGTAAATAGGTGGATGCAAAGAAGCAAGTTATGAAAAAGTTGCCCTTAATTTCAAAACGAGTCTGTTTCAGGAGGGTACACATTAATTTAGAAGGTTGTATCTGAGCCAAGTTTGGCCTCCAGCACCACAATTCAATAGTTGTTCAAAGGTTTAGGAGAGGAAAAAGTAGAATAAAATATTTAGATATTGTCCTTATTTTTTTCTTTTCCTCTCCCATTCCACATCCCTCTCATCAGCAAGTGTTTTCACTTCTACATCAAAACTTATCCTAAATACATCACCCTGCGCCGTCTTTACTTCCAGCACCCTGCTCCAAGGTGTTAACATATTTTGTCTAAACACTACAATAGGTCCTGGCTGTCTCTTTCCTCTAGTACTACAACTGTCTAGCCTCCATACAACAGGTGGAGTCATCTTTCTGAAAAGTCAGTCAAACCATCTCACTCCCCTGCTTATTACTTTATATCCCAGGGCCTTTCCCTGTCTCTAAAGCAGAGACCTTTTTAATCTCTTTATCCTCATCTTTAAACACTCTAGAACTCAGTATTATTGGCTTTATTTCATTTCCTTTTTCTGAAATAGTTTCCAGATCTTTTCATAGTTTTGCCTCTTCTTATCAAGCAAATCTCAAATTATGCTGGTAGTCAGTAGATACAGTTCTTTGTGTGTACATAAATTTATAATTCTGTACTAAGACCTTGCATATCTTGTTCTGTGCTGGATCCCAGCACTTAGCACAGGACCTGGAATATAGTAGAATAGAGTAAATGTTTTGTAGAATGAATGAATAGATGAAATAACTCCATTTTGATGCTTTTAGCTCCCTATCTCCTGAGAACAATTTAGAGGTATCTCTTTCCCTCCTTTGTTTGATTTGCCTTTGTCTTACAGACAGAAGTCTCCTGTTATAGCTAAGTGCTCCCTTAGATGCAGGTGGCTTTTGTTTGCAAATAGAAAACTGGCAGTCCTCCCACCTTCCTGTGTTTATGATGTTTGCATGGAGTCAGGCAAGCCACAAATCTGCTCTGAGCCTTACCAGGTGAGGCTGGGGAGCAGAAGGAAGGGAGAGAGAGGGAGACTGTCTTCAGAACCACGTGGCATAAGAGTATAACTATTGTGGTACCTTGGATCATTGATTTTTCCAATATGGTTATATTATCTATGATTTATTGTTAAATACTTCAGTATGAACCTATCATAAATGTGTAAATTAATAACACATTCTCAGGTGTCTTGTTAATACTTGAAGTACCCCTGTAGGAATCCAAAATACAGAGACCTCTATTAGATCTCTATCGGAATCATTATCCATGATTCCAATATCACTAAATTGCAGCAGAGAAATATTTTTTCATTGATGAAGCAAGTAGTGTTCAAAACATTCATTTGGCTAGAAAGCCCCTCTGTCCTTTTAGGATGAAAGCAAGGACCTCGAGTATCGATCCTTTCCTGAACAATGCTTCAGTGAGCTTGTAGACCTATCTAGCATCCCAGGTGGGCACTTCCTCAGTTTTGTCCTATTCTTATTGTCATGCCTCCCTACCCTACTCAGGTGAAGGGCACGAAACTCTGAGAAGGAAGGCGAAGATAAGTGGAGTAAAGGAAGGGAAATAAGGGGAGAGAGGAGAAAAGGGAAAAGAGAAGAAACCAGGGCTGAAATTGAGTAAATCAAATTCCACACATGTATGAATTTGTCAGAATGAATTCAATTACTATGTGTAACTATTATGCTCTAATTAAAAAGAAGAAGAATATTGTCACTGAACAAAGTACTAATCAAAGTACCCCAAAAGGCAGAGGGCCAGGGCTTCCCATATTTGTGAGGAAAAAAAAGATGTATATTTGTACCCACCACCTAAGAAATATTGGAACTTGTAGAATTTTCTCTGAGAATTGTTTTCATTGCAGTATATCATGAGGTTGTAGGTGAGCAAGCAGGTAAGTCTGCCTGTGTTCTTGTAAGAAGCTGTCTACATTTACTGAGTCTCATTACTGTATGTGGCAAATTAGGTTAGTTCACAGAAGTGCTCAGCAACCTTACATCAACCAGAGAAAGACATCTTAAATCCCGGCACCTGTCCGTTTAATGGTGTGGATTAGGCAGGGCTGTTTCCATTCAAGAGAGGCCTAGGAAGAATTAGGCGTCTGGTACTGATTGCTGTGGTTGGCCACTGATAAACTGACCCATCTAGAAACCTAACTTGGGAAAATTAGAAAAGGCTAGTTCAACATGGGCACAGAGTATTGTCTGTGTACCACTGTGTATACATTTAAATCCTCATGGTGACATGGACTTTATTAAAAGAAATTTCAGTTTATGGCTTGAGCAATATGTATACCTCAAACCTAAGATTTATGTCTCAATTTATAACTGCCTAGCATCCATAACTTGCTTAAGCCAATCTATATTTTCCAATTTGACTTTTTTCCTGTATGTATCCAGTTTTCCTGAGCCAGACTTTTCTCATTGCAATATTTTTAGAACTTGTCTGTTCAAGAAATCAGCCTCCTTCCATTAGTGGCTTCCTTCCATTAACTTGTTTTCTTCCTAGTTGATCCTAATAAAGTGTAAGTTTTAAGCCTCAGACTCTGAAAATGGAGAAGTATATCTGTAGATCAGCTATTTAGCAAATTAATACTTTGATCATTAATGCAAATTACAGTTAAAATATAAGAATGTTATAAAACTTCCAAGGCTTACATAAACCTTAACAATATTTTTTTAAGAGAGTCAATTAAGCAGAGTGGATTTAAATGTGGGTTTCTGGACCAGACTGCCTGGGAGTGGATCCCAGCTCTTGGTTTTGGCTAGCGGAATGATCTTAGAAATTTGTTCGTTTGCTACAGTTTCCCTACATATAAAACCACTGTAATAATAATAACTTCTTCATGAGATTGATTTAAAATTAAACTCTGTAGGGCCTGAGAACTACTTAGGATACCAGCTGTCACTTGTAGATTTAAAAATTAACTGATCAGGGGCTAGGGTTGTGACTCAGCGGTAGAGCGCTCACCTGGCATGTGCAAGGCCCTGGATTCGATCCTCAGTACCACATATAAATAAAATAAAGGTATTGTGTCAACTACAACTAAAAAAAAATTTTTTTAATTAACTTACCAATAATTTCAAAGTCATCCTTAACCATAACTTCCATAGATAGGAAGCTTGTTGTGATGGAAAAAAGAATGTCTGGATCCTCCCACCAGCTCTGTAACCTGTGCAAAATTATTTGACATTTTTGGGTTTACGTCCGCATGTTTTTTTTAAAAAAGGAATTACCCTAGGTAATTTCCAAGAATGTTATGATCCTGTGATATTATCCCTCTATGCCAAGTTTAATGAACATACTCTGAAAGTCTTTAGACTTGAATAGCTAGGTCCAAACCTACCCCACCCTTCACTTTTCTCTTTTTGGTCTGCTTTGGCTCTTAGTAAGCGTATAGGTCAGAAGAGGAAAGAGGAATAAAGCTTTGATTTTTTTGCTGGTGTGTATGGATGTGGTGGGGATATGGGCAGGCATCCATCTTGTTCAAACCTGAGAGGAATTCAATGTCCGGAAAGAAATAACCTGAAGTTAGGCCAGTGGTCTCACCTAAAAAGTGAGCAATGCTTGCACCTCATGGGACTTGGATAAGAGAGGTGGTTGCTTGTGTTCCTGTTTATTTAAAAATATGTAACACATTTAGACAGTTAGGCAAATTACTTAATGTATGAAAAACAGCTTTCTCGCCCTCTGACCTGTGGATTGTTTTATCTCCTTCACCCCAGTCTCTTCCTTAACCCCTTTCCTACCTGGCTGTTCCTCAGTGGCTGGTATGATTTAACACCAAGACTCTCCCTCTCCTAGGAAAATGACTCTTAACAGTTTCCAGTTCTTAAAATCTTTGTTTATTAAAAAAATACAGAAAACTTGGTCCTCAAGTTTTATCTCATATGAGAGATTCTCCCTTTTCTGAGGAGTGATTCCATTTGCTAAAATATTAAGTGATTAAACAATAAAAGAGCCAACTTTACAGCACCTTATAGGTTGTATATATTCCCTTACTTCTCAAAGAGGAGTTGGAAAGTTCAGGGAGGCTTCTCCTCAGCAAAAGGACCATCGTCCAAACAGTGGCCAACATGCAGAGATCTAGGAAGCTGCTCAATCAGGTCTCCCCACTCCAGGTTCATGTGGAGCTAACCTAAAGGCAAGCAGGCTCTCCCAGCCTCTGTTCTGTCAAGGGCATGGTGAGCACTTTCCCCGTCACACAGTTGTGTGGTGCAGTCTAATGAGGAAGTGTATGTGAACCTGATTTATCGAGAAGAAAACATCCCTCCAATTAGGTGATTATTTTAAGCTCCCGGCTAAAGATGCCTTAATGATCCATTCTGTCTTTATAGTTGGAAACAGTTTATCATTTGCCCAAGAGCGTCCAGTTTTCCATCCTTTTCATCATTTCAATAACCGTATGCATTTTCTTCAGACTTGAGACATGATCATTAATGATACTCATTTCTATGACCTTTTCTGTGTGTGAATTGCAATTTGTGCTTTTCATTATCATCTTTTCATGATCTGTAATCACAGGACTTCCTAACTTTTCATGGCACTCAGTTTGTACAAGTGAGAAACCTCAGGTAAACTACAGAAATCAACTCATCTCTTTTATTTAGCGCAGAATTTCATAAAATATAAATTAGAAAGACAGTACATTTGTCAGAAAACTACAAGCTATTGAATAAAAGCAACAAGAGAGAGAAAACGGCTTGCCTGTTGACAACACAGTGGAATTCCCTCTCTCTGGTGTCAGCAGGTCCCCATGGTATGTCTTTCAGTAAACTCCAGATCCACCCCAGCAGCTATAGCTAGAATCTGGGTGACTTGAAGTCTCCCTGCCAACCATAATGAAAATCTGCCCATCAGATGCTAAAAAGAGAAATAAAAAAATGTTCATGATGGAAAAACAGTTTTTTGTTTTTTTTTTCCGGTCTCACTGTAGTAACAGTGAAAGTAATAGTGCTTAATATTCAATCAGTTTAGATTCAAGATTCAGAGGAATGTCCACATTTGATGGTGGAAAGAAAAAGAATAAAATTGAGGATCACCAGACTGGCATATACAAAAGTTATTTCTCAGGTTACTTGTAGCTAGCTTTTCCCCCATGTAGCTAGCTACAAGGAAGCTGAAGAATATGCTAATCTACTAGCAATTAGCTAATATTTTCCTAATATTTGGAAAGTTCCTGCTGTTTTGAAAAGCATGTGATCTAGAGAGTTTGGTTCTGCAAACAACATTTTATTTCTATTGAGACAAAAGAATATTATAGTAATTACCAGTTATGTAAAGGTCATAATAAGTAATCATAAGAACTCTCAAATTACAAAATGCTTTCACTAATAACTTCAAGTAAGTCATTTGGTACAGAACAGTTTGCTTCAGCTATATAACATGTTGAAAACAGGGATAAGAATCTTGACATTTACATCAAATCTCAGCATTCAGGACATGAATGTACAAACATACTGTAAGTTCTGATTTATTTCGCATATCATCAGCATTCTCTCTACCTATTAACATTTTTTTTAATCTATTAATACAAGAAAGCTAATACATATGAAGCTGAAGAACTATGGGAATTATTAGGGATTAACTTATCAAAAATTATCTCGTATGGTATATCATATTTAACTATCAGTATTTGAAAGTTGGTTAATTAATCTTTGCTGAACCTGATAAATCAGTCACAAGAACACTTTGTAATAGTTTCGCTATTAAATAAATTTCACAGACTGTTAAAAATTCGAAACAGAAAAATGCAAAGCAGAAAACAAAGGCACAAGCAGTCCTGTCCCCAGGGTATTTAGATAATGAGAGTGATTTCTCTCCAGAGAGTGGTTTAATCTCCATCATGATAGAGGAATTTCCAACATCAATCATCTGCTGTGTCCATTTAAGTTTTCTTCTTTTCATATCAACATGATCTTTCTTTTTACTCCTGCATTCTTACAGAATAATTTTTTTGTAGTGTGTACTTGATTTATAAGATAAGTCTTATTTTACAGTCCATATAGCATTGTGGCTAGAAGCTTGGGCTCTGGTTCCATCTGCTTTCATTCTAAGGCCTTTCTTGCTACTTCCCTGCTGGGTGAACTTGGGCAAGTTACATTTGCCCTCTGTCTCAGCAGTGGTTTTTTGCATCAACTTACCTATAACACCACTTCATCCATGGCTTTTTTTGTCCTTTTACTCAGGTTTTAATTGACTTCCTAACAACTAAGACTTGCTTGACATCAGATTATATAACAATTCATTTATTTTTATTGGATTTCTACCATTAGGAGGTAAGCTCTGTAACAGTCTGTCTTTTGATGCTTTATCCCTGATTCTATTAGTGCCCAAGACATGGAAAATACTCAAGACTTACTATTTTTGAGATGAACAAATAAATGATTGCAATATTTGCCAAATGTCCTTCACACAAAGTCATACTTACATTGACCAGTGGGAGAAGAAGCAATTCGTATAGCCTTCTCCTAGGCCTTCATGTTTCATGCAATTATTTAAGCATGGTCAACTTTTTTTCCCAAGGCATTGCTAGTAAAACTCTATAGAATACTGGTCTATAGGAACTCTTCTGTGTCTCCCTTCAATTTCTTGTTATAGTCTCTTGAAGAAATTTTTATATTTGTTTTTGGCTTCCAATATTGCCGCTGAGAAGCCAGTTGTCTGTGCTGCTCTGATGGATTTAATCTCTTTCCCTGCTGCATTTAAGTTTTTTTTTTTCTTTCTTGCAGCTTTGTTATGATGTGTCTAGATGTGGATTTGTTTTTATTTATCCTATATGTGCTTTTTAAGACCTATTGAATAGGAAGTCTTTTCTTTCAGTAATATGAATTGAAGTATCAGTGGGTTTTTTTCAGGCATTGTTTTGTGTTGGCCCTCATTCTGGAACTCACACTTGATATATGTTAGACTGTCTCTCTTAATGCCTCTTATTCTCTCCTATGCATGTCCCATATTTTTGTCTCTCTGTGATTCATTTCAGATTGTTTCTTTCTGCTCTTTATTCTAATTCATTAATTTTTTCTTCAGTATGAAGCCCATCTGTTAAGTTCTTTATTTTTATTATTATATTTTTAGGTCTCTAATTTCTTTTTAAAGTACATTTTTATTTGACCCATAGAAATTATACATATTTATGGGGTTAGCTGTGACATTTCTGTATGCGTATACAATTTGCAATGATCAGATTAAATCAGGATATTTGGCACATCTATCCCTTCAGATGCATATCAATTTTGGGGGGACAGGGAACATTCAGAATCCTCTCTATAAGCAATTTTGAAATGTTCAATTAATTGTTTTCAACCATAGTTACTGTAGAGTGCTATGAAACATCATAAGTTGTTCTTCTTATTCTCCTGTACCCTTATAACCAATGATCATCTTCTCCCCGTCTCTGTTCCCACATTCTTCCTGGGCTCTAGTAATCACTATTCTATCCTGGGCTTCTTTTTAAATTGGTAGCACATATTAATTATACAGAATAATGAATTATATAGTGGCATATTTGTACATGCTTATAGCATATTTGGATTATTTCCACCCCCATTATCCTCTCTTATCCTTCTTCTTCTCTAATAGTCTCCCTTCCATTTTCACATTATCTTTTTCTTTTCTATATTCCACATGTGAAAAAAAAAACAACAACAACATGTGATACCTGAGTCTACCTTAATTCACATAATGTGTTGATCTCCAGTTCCATCTACATTTTTTTGGAAATGACATGATTTTGTTCTCCTTTATGGCTGAATGAAACTCCAGTGTATACATATAGCACATTTTGTTTATGTATTCGTCTATTGACAAACACCACCTTGGCTATTGTGAATTGTGCTGCAATAAACATGGGTATGCAGGGACTTCCATAGTATGCTAGCTTTAATTCCTATGGATATATACAGAGGAGTTGTTTAGCTAGACTCTGAGATAGTTCTGGTTTTAGTTTTGTGAGGAAACTCCATATGGGTTTGCATAGTAGCTGTACTAATTTACATTCCCACCAATAGTGGATAAGGGTATCTTTTCCCCCACCCCTTCCTGCTCTGCCTCATCCTTGTCAAAATTTATTGCTATTTATATTCCTTTTTTTTTTTTGGTCTGCTATTTGTATTCTTGATGATTGCCATTCTGACTGGAGTGAGATGGAATCTCAATATAGTTTTGCTTTGCTTTTTTTCTAATGGCTAAAGATGTTGAACATTTTTTCATATAATTATTGGCTATTTTTACTTCTTTGAGAAGTGTCTTTTCAGTTCATTTGCCTATTTATTGATTGGGTTCTTTGGGATTTGGTGGGATTTTTTTTTTCCAATTTGCTATATATTCTGGATATTAATTCTCACTCAGAAGAGTAACGGGCCAAGATTCCTTCCCATTCTGTAGGTTGTCTCTTCACTGTGTTAACGGTTTCCTTTGCTATGCAGAAGATTTTAAGTGAATGCAAGCCCATTTGTCTATTCTTTATTATTTTCTAAGCTACAGAAGTCCTATTCAGAAACCCTTGCCTCTACCTATACCTTGAAGTGTTTCCTTTATGTTTTCTTCCAGAAGTTTCAAAATTTCAGTTCTACTTTGGTGTCTGGTCCAGTTTGAATTGATTTTTTGTAGAGTGAGAGGGATCTAGTTTCTGTCTTCTATGAGAGGGGTCCAGTTTTCCCAGCATCATTTCTTAAAGTGCATGTTTACCCATGAATGTTTTCAGCTCCTTTGTCAAATGGCCATAGTTGTGTGCGTTTATTTCTCTATTATATTTTTTTATTCCATTTTTATGCCACTACCGTGCTGTTTCTTGTTACCAAGGCTCTGTAGTACATTTTGAAATCAAGCATTGGGATGCCTTCAGCTTTGCTCTTGTTGCTTAAGATTGTTTTGGCTATTCATGGTCTTTTTTGCTTTCATACCAATTTAAAAATTTATTTTTCTAGAACTCTGAAGAATGGCATCAGTATATTGATGGAGATTCCATTAAATCTGTAGATCATTTTCAGCTTTAGGCTGTTTTAACAATATTAATTCTACTAATCCATGAACATGAGAGATATTTCCATTTAGTGTGCTTACTTTAATGTTTTTTGGTACAAGGGATTGAACCCACAGGCATGTAACCACTGAGCCACATCCCCAGCCCAGTTTTTTTCATATATATATATATATACTGAGACAGGATCTTACTAAGTTGCTTAAGTCCTCACTAAGTTGCTGAAGTTGGCTTTGAATTTACAATCCTCCTGCCTCAGCTTCCCGAGTAGCTGGGATTACAGGCATGCGCCACCATGCCTGGCATCTTCTTCAATTTATATCTTCAGTGGTATTTAACATTTTTTAGTTATCAATGGACTTATTTATTTATATGCTGTGCTGAGAATCAAACCCAGTGCCTTACACATGCTAGACAAGTGCTCTACCACTGAGCCACAACCCCAGCCCTGTAATTTAATTTTTATTATAGACTTCTTTGATTCCCATGGTTAAGTTTATTCTTAGTTTTTGTTGTTGTTGTTGTTGTTGTTTTAGCTATGGTGAATGGAGTTATTTCCTAATTTCTTTTTCAGTGGATTCATTACATTGATTTTTGTTCGCTGATTTTGTATCATGCTACTTTGCTAAATACATTTCTCAGATCTAAAAATGTTCTTGTGGAGTCTTCAGAATCTTCTAAAGTACAGGATCATATCACCTGTATGTAGGATGATTCAAGTTCCTCTGTTCCTATTTGTGTCCTTTATATTTCTTTCTCTTGCCTAATTGTGCTAACAAAAATTTCTAGTACCATTTTTAATAGGCATGGTGAGAGTAGACGTCCTTGTTTTGTTCCTGTATATAGAGGAAATGATTTCAGCTTTTCTTCATTCAGTTTTATATTGACAGCCTTCATTATGATGAGATAAGATCCTTCTACATCTAGTTTCTTTGAAGGCTTTATCATGAAGGGATATTGAATTTTGAAGATGCAGACTTCTTTTGCATCTGTAGGGATGATCATGTGATTTATCCTTGATCTATTTCTCATTAATTTTATTGATATGGATATATTGAACCATCCTTGCATTCCTGGAATGAAGAAACCAACCTGATCATTAAGTGTGATCTTTTTAATGTGTTGTTGAATTCAGTTTAAAAATATTTCAATGAGGATTTCTACACCTATGTTCATCAGGGTTATTGGTATTTAGTTTTCTTTTTCTTTTTATGTCCTTATCTAGTTTGGGTAGTAGGATTAGACTTGCTTCACAGAATGAATTTGAAAGCATTCCTTCCCTTTCTATTTTATGGAATAGTTTGAATAACTTTCACATTAGTTCTTTAAAAGTCTGATAAAGGGAGACTGTTTTTTAGGCTTGCCAGTTTATTTTTATTTGTTCTAATTAATTATATATGATAGTAGAATGGATTTATGAACTTTGATACAACATATAAATGCAGTATAATGCTGGTTAAATCTCACTGCTTATTTTCGTCTATAAATCATTTAATCCTCTTGGTGCAATTTCAATAATTGTATGTATTAGAAATTTATCCATTTCTTCTAAATTTTTCAATTTATTAGAATATAAGTTTTCGAAATAACTCCTAATAATCTTCTAAACTTCAGATGTATCTGTTGTAATAGCCCCTTTTCATCTCTAATTCAATTGATTTAGGTCTTCTTTTTATTTTGATTAGTTTGGTTAAGAGTTTATTGATATTTTTATCTTTCCAAAGAACTCTGTTTCATTGATTCTTTGTATTATTCTTTTAGTCTCTATTTCATTAATTTCAGCTCTAATCTTTATTGTTTCTTTCTCCTGGTTTGAGGCTTGATTTATCCTTGTTTTTCTAAGACCTGTGATTGCATCAAGTTATTTATTTGTGATCTCTTTGATAATTTTTTTATGTAGGCACTCATAGCTATAAACTTCCATTTTAGAGTTGTCTTTGTTATATCCCATAATTTCTGGTTTGTTGTGCTTCAATTTTCATTTAATTCTAAGAAGTTTTTGATTTCCCCAGAGATTTTTGTCAGTGGCCCACTGATCATTCAAATGTCTATTGGTCAGGGGCTGTGTGGCTCAGTGGTAAAGTGCTTGCCTAGCATGTGTGAGGCACTGGGTTTGATTCTTAGCACCACATATAAATAAAGGTCCATCAATATCTAATAATTTTTTTAAAAAATGTGTATTGTTTAATCTCTGTGTGTTTGGGAAAATTTTCTCTCAATTTCTGATTTCATTCCATTGTGATCTGGAAGGTACAAGAAAGTCTTTGAATACTTTTTCTATTTGTTAAGACTTGCTTTCTGGCCTAAAATATGATCTATTTTAGAGAAAATTCCATGAGCCACTGGAAGAATGTATATCATACTCTTGTTGGATGAAATATTTTGTAGATATCCATTAGGCTAATTTGATCTATAATGTAGTTTAACTCTGATGTTTCTTTACTGATTTTTGTCTGGATGATCTACAGTGTCAGTGGGTTATTGTAGTCTCCCATTATTTTATCAGGGCCTAATTATCTCTTTATGTTGAACAGTGTTTGTTTTATGAAATTGGGTGCATTGACATTTGGTGAAAATAAATCTACAATCATTATATCTTCTGGGTAGATTGTTTCTGTTACCAATACGTAGTGACCTTTTATCTCTTTTAACTAGTTTTGTATTGACATCTGCTTTTTCATATATCAATACAGCCACACCTGCTGGCTTTCTGATTTCATTTGCATGAAATATCATTTTCCATTCTTTCATTTTCAGTCTGTGTATATCTTTGCTGGTGAGGAATGTTTTTTGCAGACAGCATATAGTTAGGTCTTGTTTTATTTAATCCACCCACCAGCCTTTTAATTGAAGAATTAAGGCCATTTAAATTTGTGGTTATTATAGAAAGATATGCAGTAATTCCTGTCACTTAGTTGTTTTTCTAACATTTAATTCATTCCTATTTTTTATTAGCTTATCTACTCTACTAATGAGTTTTGTTATTTTCTGAGTTCTTGGTTCTGTTTATCCTCCTCTTCTATATGTAGAATTCCTTTAAGTATCTTACACAATGCTGGCTTAGGGGTCATGGATTCCTTTAGCTTTTGTTTATCTTGGAAAGTCTTTAATTTTTTTCATCAATTCTGAAGGGTAGCTCTGCTGGATATAGTAATCTACATTAGCAACTTTTGTTTTTCTCAATGCTAAAAATACATAACCTGGCCTTTAGAGTTTCTGCTGAGAAATCTGGTATTTTTCTAGTGGGTTTTATGTTAGTCATGATTATATAGAGGAATAGAACCAATGGGATATGTATATACATATAATTATAATGGGGGATTTATTAGATTGTCTTACACAATCAGATGGTCCCACAATGGCCGTCTGAATGGTAACAAGGCAGAGGAACCAGTACATGTTCAGTGCAAGAAGCTGGAAACCTCAGAACAAGAGTGATAATGAACAATCCCCAGTCCAACACTGAAGCCCTGGAAACTTCCTGGAGGATCTCTGGTGAGAATTCATGTTGGAAGACTGAAGAAGCTAGTGTGATGTCCATGGGCAACAGTAGCAGCAACAGATAGACACACTCAAGAAAAATGAAGCATCTACTGTGGCTTCTTCCTTCTTCCACTTTTTGTTTCATCTGGGTCCCCAGCCCCCTCAGAGTCCTAAATGCCAGCTGTCTCTGGAAACACCCACATAGACATACCCAGCAGTCTCTAAATTCTAGCAATTTCCTCAGCATCTCCAAATCCAATCAAGTTGAAAATCTAGATTAACAATCACAGGTTTACTATTATTATGATTTGTTGCTTCTCTTCTACAGATTTTAAATTTTTTTCCTTGTTTTGCATTTTTTGTCACTTTAATTACAATGTGTCACAGAGAGTTTATTTTCTTGTCATGTCTATGTGAAATTATAAATGTGTCCTGTACCTGAATGTCCATATCATTTCCAAGATTAGGTACATTTTCTGTCATTATTTCATTGAATAGATGTTCTATGCCGTTAGCTTATATCTCTACTCCTTCCTCAAGACCTATGTTTCTTAAGATGTTCTTTCAATGTTGTACCAGATATCTTGTTTATTCTTTTTATAATTTCTGGATCTTTTTTTTTCTTTACTACTATCTAAATATTCTAGTTAAACCACCTTGTCTCCAAGCAATGAAATTCTTTCTTCTGCTTAATCTATTGGTGAGACTTTTAATTGAGTTATTTATTTGACTTTTTGAAATTTTTATTTCCAACATTTCTTTTTTTTCACTATTTCTATCTCTACTGAAATGCTATTTTCTATCCTTCATTATCTTCCCTAATTCATTCAATCATTTATCTGTATCTTCTTTGAGTACATTGAATTTTAAAACCAACTTTTAAAAAATTTTTTGGAATTTCATCCACTTTATTTTCTATGGATTTAGTTATTGGGGAGTTATAATCTTTTGGCAGTATCTTTAAATTTTTTTTAATTTTTAAAATTTGTTCTTTTTAGTTATACATGATAGTAGAGTCTATTTTGACATATTTATACAAACATGGAGTATATTTTATTCTAATTAGGATCCTAGTCTTTTGGATGTACACCATGTTGAGGTTCACTATAGTGTATTCATATAGGTGCCCGGGAAAGTTATATCAGATTCATTCCACTGTCTTCCCTGTTCCTATCACTGCTCCCTTGCCTTCTCACCCTTTTGTCTAATCCACTAAATTTCTATCTCCCCCCAGCCTGCCTTGTTTTGTGCTAGCATCCATGTATCAGAGACGCCATTTGATCTTTGGCTTTTGGGGGATTGGTTTATTATACTTAGCATCATCTTCTCCAGATTCATCCATTTTCTGGAAAATGTCATTAAGTAATATTCCATTGTGTATATATACCACATTTTCTTCATCCGTTCTTCTGTTGACGGGCACCTAGGTTGGTTCCATATCTTTTTAGTTTGTTGCCTTAATCTTAGCTATTGTGAATCGAACTGCTATAAACATTGATGTGGCTGCATCACTGGAGTATGCTGATTTTAAATCATTTGGATATATGCCAAGGAGTGGTATAGCTGGGTCAAATGGTAATTCCATATCTACTTTTTTTTAATGTTTATAGTGCTTTCGAGAGTGGCTGCACCAACTTGCAGTCCACCAGTGATGTATGAGTACACGCTTTTCCCCCACATCCTCACCAACATTTATTATTACTTGTATTCTTGATAATTGCCATTCAGACTGGAGTGAGGTGAAATCTCAGTGTAGTTTTATTTTGCATTTCTCTAATTGCTAGAGATATTGAATATTTTTAAAAATACATTTGTTGACTATTTATATTTCTTCTTCTGTGAAGTGTCTGTTCAGTTTCTTTGCTCACTTATTGATTGGGTTATTTAGTTTTTTGTTTTGTTTTGTTTGTTTGTTTGGTGTTAGGCTTTTTGAGTTCTTTGTATAGTCTCAAAATTAATGCCTTATCTGAGGTGCAGGTGGCAAAGATTTTCTGCAATCCTGTAGACTCTCTCTTCATGTTCTTGATTGTTTCCTTTGCTGTGAAGAAGCTTTTAAGTTAGATGCCATCCCATTTATTGATTTTTTTATTCTACTTCTTGTGCTTTAGGAGTTCTGAGGAAGTCAGTTCCTAAGCCTGAGAGTTGGACCTACATTTTCTTCTAGTAGGTTCAGAGCTTCTGGTCTAGTACCTAGGTCTTTGATCCACTATGAATTGAGTTTTATGCAGGTTAAGAAGATACAGGTTAAATTTCATTCTGCTACATATGGATTTCCAGTTTTCCTAGCATCTTTTGTCAAAGAGGCTATCTTTTCCCCAATGTATGTTTTTCATGTTTGGCAGCATTTTATTGCTTTGTTTTCTCATGTTTCCTGTGATTCTGTGTTATGGTTTGTGCTTCTGTTGGGATGGATATCACTTTCACTATTACGCAAGGTCTTTTTGGTGAGCATCTTTCTCTTTTTAATGTGTTCTAGGCTGGGGATGTAGTTCAACATCAAAACACCCACCCAACATGTTCAGCATGCTACATTCGATCCTGAAAGGAAATTAGATATTAATGTATAATAAAAAAAAACTTATTGAAAGTGATCTTTACAACTCCACTGAGCAAAGAAAAGAAATGGGTAGTAATAACATGGAATAGGCTAGAAAATTAGGCATTAGTAAAAGTAAAATTAATATAAAATACTAAAAATTAGTAGGGAAAAAATACAAAAGAAGAAATAGATGAAGAAAGAAAAAAGGGAAGGAAAGGAAATAAGAGAAAGAAGAAAAGAGGTAAAAAAATCCACTTAAAGAATATTTAAAATACCTAAAATTAAAGTATGAAAATTAAATAATGAGGGGGAAAAACAACATACAAAACAATACACATAAAAAGACTAAAATTTCTTCTCCATGAGGTATTTAAGATAGACAGATTTTTTTTTCAGGGACTACTAATTTGAGAAAGCAGCAGGTACCAAGGTGGTGGCAAACGTCCAAGTCATAGCAGCATATCCTCTGAATTTCTCTGAGTATAGGCGAGATGACCAAGCCAACCAGATCCATGCTGGAATGAGGAACCAGATGTTTACTTATTTTCCATGTATAGATCAGCATCCTGCTTTTAAAAACTACTGGTACTCAGGTTCTGGAGCCCATTCACAAGGTCCCCTTCCTAGCAGCCAATACAGCTCCACTATCTTGAAGTCAGCCTGGGTAATGGTGAACTTCCTGAGAGCACAGAGTTACCAGGGTGTTCCCAGATCATCCCTAGTACAGGCAGCAGTTGTGTGTGCGCCCAGGGTTCACCAGGGCAATGGAGGACACCCAGCTCCAAGGGTAGGCTAGGTGGTCTTTGGCTTGCTGTGGTCTCACTTATATATTCTCCAAAGGGCTCTCTTCAGTGGTGTTCCACCAGGGCCACACTGTGCCACATGGTAGACACTGGCTAGGGTGATGTGGCAATGTTTGTTGTGATCTCCAGGAGAAAGAAAAATACTGGCACTTAGGTTTCCCAAAGCAGCAAACTCAAGCGTCAACTTCACAAGATGGCTCTGTGCCATAGTACTTGCACTTATAAGTTGAGAAACCAGGACCATTTCTCAAGCACCAGCCTGCTGCTATATAGCTACCAGATCACCTACATTCAGGCTTCCTTTCTTTTCTGCAGTTTTATCTGTGCTGGTTTTGTCCACTGTTTTTCCCTTTAAGTCACCCCTCCCTGTTTCCATTCCTGGCACCACCTGTGCAAGCTGGATACTTATGTACTCTTTCTTGATCTCTGTCCCAACAACCAGAATCTCTTGAGTCTCTCCTGGTCTCTGGCCACCCAGTATTGAACTTCAATACAGTCTCTCAGTCACCCACCTTTCTGAGTGGCTAGCTGTTCCCCAGCTTCTTTAATCTTAGCTATGGAAGGGTCAGA
The DNA here is from genome assembly GCF_001458135.2 of Marmota marmota marmota. Classification (NCBI taxonomy): domain Eukaryota; kingdom Metazoa; phylum Chordata; class Mammalia; order Rodentia; family Sciuridae; genus Marmota; species Marmota marmota. The sequence continues at coordinate 6,120,909 of NW_026000221.1, forward strand.
ACTTGCTGCTTGCTTTACTCTGCCATCTTGATCCCTGCTATTATTTCTCATTCATATTTTTTCAGATCATCAACATCATATTTTACTTTTTCCAATTGCTTATAATAATTTAAGTTTATATATCTCATTAATGATAGTTTGCAAATATAGGTTTTCTCCGTGTTTCAGGTCTATTTTGTATAGTTTATGTTGATTTTTACTACTGCTCTTTTTTATGTATCTGTTATTTTTTTGACAGAAGATTTATTTATTTTTTAAACATCAGAAATTTAGTAGTTGCTCAAAACATTACATTTACCCCATTTGTATCTGTTATTTTTGCCTGAAATATTATATGAAAAAGTATTCTTGAGATTTGGAATATGATTCCAGAGCAGAATTTTATTTTTTAATGCCAAGTAACTGGGAATGAAAGCAGTCTTGGATTAAGGTATAAGAGTCTTCTGGGCTGTCTGATGACCTGGCAAGGTACCCAAATTAAGAATCCAGCCCCTTTAACAGAGTGGAGTGTATATTACATTGGGTTTCTGCCTTTGGCAGATATTAAATTCAGATTCATTCTTCTAGCTCCTGAAATTTACCTGAAGGCTCTACTTGCCTTTAAGCCCTTTCCGCAAGAATAGGCAAATTGACCACAGTAAATTTCATACCCAGCAAAAAGGGGATAAAAAATGGGTGTTCTATTGCTAGAACCCATAGGGTCTGAAATCTCACTTCTCCTCACCATAAAAAACTCTACCTCTCAGGCACTTCTCCTGTACAGGCAAATATTTCCTAGAAAGAAAGGCTCTAATTTATCTCCTTTTGATCCATCCCTTCAGCAATAAATTTCCTAATATTTTGTTGAGTCTTTGACACTAATGAAGACCTTTCCTTGTTTTTTTTTTTTCATAAAGTTTTTTGGTGGTCTTCAACAAAAGAGCTAGTGCAAAGTATCTAGTCTGTCTTTATCAATGGAAGAGAGAGAGAGAGAGAGAGAGAGAGAGAGAGAAAGAGAGATTAGATTTTTTTAAAAAAATCTATTTAGGGGTTAATTCTTTAGTTTATAAAACTTACTACTCTTTAAATTTTGACTTTTAATCTCCTGTCTGATAATGTTTCATTGGTCATTCATATTGAAAACAAATCCAGATACGTGAGTACTGGTAACTGATAGAAGTCTCCATTTCCAATTCTGTTGGCTTTGATGGAAATCTTCCTGTGTACACCGGATCAAAATAGGCAGAGAGGTGTGCTCCAGCTTGAAACAGTAACAGTTTATTGACCATGTGGGTTTATGAATGTCCCTCATCCCCAGCTCTGGGTAGTAATAGCAGTAGATTCACAAAGAGATGGATATTTTCCATGTTCGGTACCAATTGGCATTAGAAGAGGTGAACTGATGTCCCTCCATATAGCACCTTTAAATTTACAATTTCCAGAGGCCCTTGAAGACAGAAGGGTGCACACCAAACCTGCTCCACCTGAGTTCAATTCCCTGTTCAGTACTTGCTAATTGGATAATCTGGGTCAACTAACTTATTCTCCCTATACTTCAGTCTCCTACTTTTTTAGTAAGGATAATAATAGTACCTAATTGAATTATTGTGAAAAATAAATGAATTAATATGTGTAGAACAATGTAGAAAAATTAATATGTGTAGAACACCTTAGAACAATGCCTGTTCTATACAATAGTAAAGGTTCAATAAACATTCACTATTTTTATGTCCACATATAAGCTTTTAACACATATATTTTAAAAAGTATTTTTCTTTGTCACTGTCTAAAGTAGAACTGAATATTTTCACTTATTCAAGGTCTTTAAAATGTTAGAATAATGTAAACACAATTTTAGACCTTTTTGGATTAAAAAAAAAAGTCTGCTTCCAATTTATACTATCATCATATCAATTTATTGTACTCTACAATATTCTCATGTTCTCTTCAAGTTTCTTTATTGTTGGCCTTTGTTGTTAAAATTTTATTTAATTAGGTAGTTAGCACTGGAAGGTTTTGTGTTCAAAAGAAACCCATTTTGGTATTTATGTCAAAATCTATAATTTGTGCTAAGAACAACTATCTTATCTTCTGGTGGAATGCTGAAACCTCAGAATTTTAAATGACTTATTTAGTTTGAAGCTGATTCTTATGTTACGAGCTCTAGCTGAAAAGGTGCACAATATGTGTACTCAGATTAATAACTTCAGTAGAGTGTGAGAATCAAATGGAAATGATATGAATTAAAATCTCATTAATAGAAGTTAAGAATGTTTTCAGGGACTCATCAGTATACCTGGCACAGTTCAGGAAAGAATTGGAGAAATTAGAGATGTGTAATAGACATCACTGAAACCAAAACATAAAGAGGAAAAGGTAGAAAAAGAATAACTTAAAAAAAATCAAAAAAGGGAACTTAAATGACCTTTTATATATACTATTAGAATTCTAAAAAGAGAAATAAAAGAGAACTACATGGAACAAATATTTGAGGAAACAAAATCCAAGGATTTTCCAGTTAATGACAGATAACAACCAAACCTTAGATTCAAAGCACAGAGACCCCCAGACACTAACACTCACCTGCATGCACCTACACACATCATATTTAAACTGCAAAATGACAGAGAAAAAGGGGAAAAATTACATACATAATAACAAAGACAGATTACAGCAGGATATTCAGGATGCAACATAATAAAAACAAATCCTTAGAGAGCTGAAAGGAAACAAAGCTATCTGTTATGGTTTGAACATAAGGTATCCCCAAAAGCTCATGAGACAACGTAGCAATGTTCAGAGTTACAATGATTGGATGATAACAGCTGTAGCCTAAGCAGTTGGTGAATTCATTTGATGGCATAATAATTTGAAAGTACTATTGTACTAGGTGGTAATTCTAGGTAGGTGGGGTATGGCTGGAGAAGTCTGTCACTGGGGACTTGCCCTTAGGCTTTGTATTTTGTCCCTGGCTGTCCCTGGCTGCTTCCTGGCTGCTTCCTGGCTGCCCACGCAACTTTCCTCTCCTACTCCCATCTGTCCTGATGTTTGAAGCCTTACCTCAGACAGAGAGAAATGGAGTCAGCGGTCCATGGACTGAAGCCTCTGAAACCAGGAACTCAAAATAAATTTTTCCTCCTCTGAGTTGTTCTTGTCAAGAATTTTGGTAGCAGCAATGAAAAGCTAACACACTATCAAATAGAATTCTATATCCAGTGATAACACTTCTCAAAAGTGAAAGAAGAATATACACTTTCTTAGAACTTAAAACAAAAACAATAAGCAATTGCTCACCAATAAATGTACATTAAGAGAAATGTCAATGGGAATTCTTTATGTGGAGTAACTATAATACCAGACAAAATTTAGTACTTCACAAATACAGTATCAAATAAATGAGGGTAAATATGAAATTCAGTTTTGCTGTTTTTAATTACTGTAAAATGAGAGTTGATAAACTTTAAGGGACCAAATACTAAAGTATTTTAAGATTAGGAAGTGTAGGTAGGGAATTATTTGGATTGCATGTTGAAATACAATGTCTTTTGCAACTATACATCTCTATAGTATAGCTGTATTCTAGAAGAACTTTATTTGTAAAACCTTTGGCCTGAAGAATATTGTTGACTGACCTTGCCCGTAAAAGCTAACTGACTATTTAAGACAAAAATAGTATTAGTGTATCATACATTTATGAACATAAACAAGAGAATTGGGAGAAATAATAATAAGGATCATATGCCTCTTATGAAGCAGTAAGTTATCTGAAGGTACATTCTGAAAATTTAAATGTGAATATTTTAAGTCCTAAGTCAATAGCTAAAAATGCCAAAAAGAGCTATAAATATTGAATTTATTATAGAGATAAATTGAATCATAAATAATGATAAGAAGACACAAGAGAAAAAAATAAAATATAGAATAGAAAACAAACATGGAAGGCTTAATCAAATCATATTAATAATTAAGCTAAACATATTGAATAAAGCCCAGACACAGTCATTAAAAGATAATCAGATTAAAAACAACTCTCTGCTCTCTGTAAGAAAGTAACTTTAAATATAAGAAAACAGTCTCTCCCTCCCCTCTATATATGAGATACCATGCAAACATTAATTGAAAGAAAGATGGAGTATTTCTTCGAATGGCAAATAAAGTAGACGTCAGAACAGAACATGGCCAGCAATAAAAATCAACACTGAATGCTAAAGAGGTCAGTTCACAAAGAAGTCATAACAGTGCTAAAGGTGATTGCACCTAAGAACTGTGTTTCAGAATGGACATGGCAAGAACAGAACTGAGACATTAAAGAGGTGCAGATAATTATAATCGGAGGAGCTTTTACTCCTCTCTCAGTAGCTGATAGGAAAATGAGAAAGAAAAATCACTAAAATATGAAACACTTGAATAGCATTCTCAGTCACCTCGATGTAGTTCACATGTACACAGAATGTGTTTAACAGGAGCCGAGCATACATTCTTTTCAAGTGTACATTCAACGTACACAAAGAGCAGGATCTAGGCCCCAAAGAACTCTTCACCATTAAAAAGAAAGTTGAAAATAGACATATTTTTTTCCTTGAGCCAAATGATGTTATACTGGATATAAATATCAGAAAGATATCTTAAAATCCACCAAATATTTGAAAATTAAACAACTTATTAAAAGAACCACAGAGTAAAGGAAAAAATCACCAGAGAAATCAGAAATTGTTTTTAATTGAATGAAATTGGAAACATGTCATATCAGATTTTGTGACATGCAAGTAAGGCATTGCTCAGAGGGAAATGTATACTGTGAAATGTTTACATTGGAAAAGAAGAATATGCTCAAATCATTGAGGGTTTTTTCTACCTTAAAGGATAGACACGGAAGGGCAAGTTCACCCTGAAATAAGCAGAAGTACTGAAATAATAAGGATAAGGCAGAAATCAATGCCGTTTAGGAGAGAAAAATGATAGAGAAATGAGAAATCAAATGCTGGTCCTCTGGGGGAAAAATCAATAAAATCTGATAAATTTGACAACTTAGATTAAATGGACCTATTCCTTGGGTAAAATTTTAAAAACCTGCCAAAGTTCACATAAGCAAAATTGGATACCTTGAATAGCCTGCTATTTGTCCTAAAAATTGAGTTTGTAATTAATATTTTTCCAACAAATAAAATCCCAGGTTCATGTAGTTTCAAAGTAATTCATATCAAAACATTTAGAGAGAAAAATGACCATTCTACCCGAACTTCCAGAATATAGAAAAGGAGGGAGTGCTTTCCAAGTAATTATTTGGGACCAGCATTACGCAGATACCAAAGCCACATAAGAATATTACAAAGAAAGAAAACTCCAGACCAATATTCTCATGAACACAGATGCAAAAGTCCTCAATAAAATACTGGTAAATTCAACGATATGTAGAAAGAGTAATATATCATGGCTAAGGACAATTAGTTCTGGAAATATAGGCTGGTTTAACATTGATAAATTGATCATTGTAATCTGCTGTATCAACAAACTAAAGAAAAAGACCTCTGTGGATGCAGAAAATGCATTTGACAAAATTCAACATCACTTGTTAAAAAGTTAATAAATAAATAACACCTCATAGCAAATGGAGAAGGAAACTCCTTCAACCTGATGAGCCTACACCTAATGTCATATTTAATGGTGAAGGACTGACAACCTCCCCTAAGATCTTGAATAAGGCAAGGATATCTACCCTCACGTCTGTTTAGTGCTGTATTGCAAATTTTAGCCAAGGCTACCTTAGATAGGAAAAATAAATAAAATACATGCACATTTGGAAAGGAAGAATTAAAATGATCTCTTATTGCAGATCACAAAATAATTTATGTAAAAAAAAATTCCAAAGAATCTAGGAAAAAAGCTATTGAGTTAGAAAGTAAAGTTAGCAAGTCAACCAGAGAAAAACTATCATATTTCTATATGTTAGCAATACAAAGTTAAAAATTGTAATAAAAAGATTTACAATCGGGCTGGGGATATAGCTCAGTTGGTAGAGTGCTTGCCTTGTGTGCACTAAGGCCATGGGTTCAATCCCCAGCACCACAGGGGGAAAAAAGTATTTACAATAGCACCATATAACACGATACTTAAGTCCAAATCTTGCAGAATGTTTACTGTACCTCTGTGGTAAAACTTATGTAACACAATAAGAGAAAATTTTAAAACACCTAAACAAATGGAGAGATATAGCAGTTCTTTATTTATATTCAGGAAAACCACACACATCCCTGACTCACACATTACAGGCACATTGCAGTAAGAATAAATACTCCTCAAACAGCCAAGGAAGTTCTCTCATGCTGGGGATTGAAAGCATATTACTTTGAGAAATTATTTACTTCATTAAACTTTCAAATTACATTTGTATGAAATATAATGAAAAGTCCTCTCAAAACTCAAAAATCGACTTTACTTTGAAGGGAGATATATTGTTGTTCTTTATCAGAAAAAAAAATATATGTATATAGAAAATAATATTGTATACAAAAGGCAAATAGACGTAAACATAATTGAAATCAATTTGGACAACCAGTTTTTAATCTTAGATGACTTCCTTGAAATCATCAGGGACCAATTATTATCAAAAAACTTTTCCATTTTTTTCAGTTGTAGTGATGCCCAGTGGAAACTGTTTTAGAACCAATGTGATGTCATTAATATGGCAAAGTAGACACTATTGAAATTTATCTTCTTGTTCATGTCAATGATCTTCCCTAAGGCTTTGAAACCAGAGATCTCAGTATCAATATACAACATCTTGAGATATTTGCTTATTTTTCATTTAAAAAATATCAACATTTATTTAGAGCCAACTACATGTTAGGGACAATAAAAGGTTCTGAGGCTTCCATTGACAAACTAGAAAACCAAAAAATCTTAACACCATGGAGTTGCTATATAAATTGAGGTACACACAGAGAGCAAAGAAGGTGGTCAGTCAATCTAGGTCAGAGGCAAAGAAGTTGCAGGCTGCTGAAGACATATAAGAAGTATCAAAGTTGAATTTTGATAAATGTATATTAGCTAGAAGGTAGTGTGCAGGAGGTTGAGAAAGTTTGTGTTACAGACTGAATTATTCTGTCTAAAATTCCAGTGTTGAAGTGTTACTCCCAAAGGACTGTGCTTGGAGATGAGGCCTTTAAGAAAGTAATTAGGATTAAATGACACCTGTAGGGTAGAGCCCTTACCCAACAGGGTTAGTGTCCTTCTAAGAAGAGACACCAAGGTGCCCCTTCTCACTCTTCTTGAGAACCTACATATGGGAAAGGCCATATACAGCCTTCACCATGAACCAAATTGGTCAGTTCCTTGATCTGTGACTTGTAGCCACTTTGAGGAACTTTGAGGAAAGTAATTTCTTGTAATATTTAACCTACCCATTCCATGGGATTTTATTATGGCAACCTGGGCATACTAAGACAGTTGGCAAGAAGATATAGATAACTCCAGATAAAAAGATGTATATAAATGCAGGGAGGAAAGAGTGAGTGTGGCCTGTGAGGGTATGTGCAAGAGGGTTGGTGTTGCCAGAACATAAAATCAAGACTGTGATAAATGAGGAAGAATGGCAGTAGTAAGAATAATATACAGAGATAAAGCCATTTCATAGAAGATCTTGAATGCCATACCAAGGAACTTGGGTTTTCTCCTAAAATAATAATGAGAATCAAGTTTCAAATTCACAACATTATATTTGTGGGTTTTTAAAAGATCATTCCTATTCAATAATTGCAGATGATAGGAACGGTGAGTTCGATGTGTACATAAAGGCAGGGAGATCATTAGAAAGCTGCCTCAGCCTTTGGGGTAAAAAATGATGAAGGCTCAAACCATTACTTGTAGATGCCAAGATGGAAGGGGAAGAAATGGATCGAAAACTTCTTTTGTAGCTTAATTTATAACTCAATGTTCTTCTTAAGGTGAGATTTAAGAGGAGAAGAGATGTAAGGGATTATTGTCAGGCAGAGATATATCTAGATATGTAAGGTTCTGAAACACATACACAGTTTGGTGGACTTGCTCATAGAAAATAATAAAAAATTATATAAACTCATTAGACAACCCCCCCACCAATTTAGCTTTATAATACATCTACCTCCAGTGGCTGATTTTTTTTTTTATTGTTGGCTGTTCAAAACATTACATAATTCTTGATATATCATATTTCACACTTTGATTCAAGTGGGTTATGAGCTCCCATTTTTACCCCAAATACAGATTGCAGAATCACATCAGTTACACATCCATTGATTTACATATTGCCATACTAGTGTCTGTTGTGTTCTGCTGCCTTTCCTATCCTCTACTATCCCCCCTCCCCTCCCCTCCCCTCGCCTCTTCTCTCTCTGCCCCCTCTACTGACATTCATTTGTCCCCGTTGTATTATTTTTCCCTTTCCCCTCACTTCCTCTTGTATCTACTTTTGTATAACTCTGAGGGTCTCCTTCCATTTCCATGCAATTTCCCTTCTCTTTCCCTTTCCCTCCCATCTCTCATCCCTATTTAATGTTAATCTTCTTCTCATGCTCTTCGACCGTACTCTGGCTGATTTTAAGGTTAGTAGATCTTGTGCCACCAGCTCAGGCAACTAGCATAATGAAAGGGCACGATTAGGAAGGAAGACAGTGGGTTTCGTTTTGGACATGCCAATGTGGACATCACAGAAGCACTTAGGATCCTTTGAACCAATATTTAGCATATTAGTCTGAGACTTTTGAATTCCGAACTTTAAGGATAAATATGTTAATGTAGGAGTGATCAAAGAATAAGTAAAACCTGAAATGAAGAAAAATAATCAGAAAATCCAGAGAAGATAAGAAGAAAGATAAAGGAAGAAAAGCAAGTATGAAATTCTGAGGAAAACTAAAATTTTAGCATAGGCGGAGGCTCAGTGTGAGAACCGTTAATGTTTTATGTGCATGCTCCAGGTAATAGATTATAGAGGCCTAAACCACACAGAGGCAGAAGGAAGTGAGAGGAGGATGCTATTTCTCTTACTTTAGATGGCACCCAAGGCTAGAACAGTTTCCTATGGCAGGATGAAGCAAAAGTAAAGATGACAATGGATTTCTAGTGCTTTGATAAATTGAGTTTCTGATGCTTGGATAAAATAGCAGGTAGTAAAATTGCCATTTGCTTACACAAGACATATGGTAGAAGTGTAAATTTAGAAAAACATGGTTAATTTGAAGTACCTCCAGAATATCATGATAGTAATGTCTGTTGGAAAAAGATCTATCAATCGCTGTTTGGGGTTTAGAGGTTATCTTTGTCTTCAATTTCCAATGTACAGGAAAAAAAAAATTCCAAAATGTCCTATCATTTGTTAAGGATTATATAGTAACTGACGTGCCTACAGATGGTAGCTCAGAATCATCAACCCATCAATGGTATTCTGAGCTTTAAGAGTGGGAACAACCATTAGGAGTGCATATGCTAAAGATGCCTACATATGGAAGCCCAGAGATTACTAAGCAACAACACTGTAGAGGGTGAAAAGACAACCTAAAAGCAACTGCTGCCCATTCTCCTCTCCCCATATTCCCTGGCAACCACCAATCTGCTTTCTGTCTCTATGAACTTATCTGTTCTAGAAATTTCTTCAAGTGATGTCATACAACTTGTGCTCCTTTGTGTCTGGCTTCTTTAAATCAGCATGTCTCTGAGGTGCATCAAAGTCATACAATACATGTATCAGCCCCTGACTATTTTTTATTATGTAATGATATTCAGTTTTGTGTATTTTTTATACCTGTATTTTACTTATTTATTTTATGTGGTGCTGAGGATCGAACCCAGGGCCTCGCGCATGCCAGGCGAGCGCTCTACCGCGGAGCCACAACCCAGACGCAGTTCTGTATATTTTCTACACTTTACCCATACTTCCATTGATAAACATTTGTGTTCTTTCAACCTTTTGCCTATTGCATGTAGCATTACTTTGAAAATATGTATATATGTGTTTGTGTTTGAATATCTATTTCAAATTATTTCAAGTATGCACATGGTGCAATTTCTGGATCATGTGTTAATTCTATCTTTAGCTTTTGGAATATTCATTAAACTGTTTTCCAGAGTGAGCCATTTTACATTATCACCTGTAACATATGAGGGTTCAAATATCCTGACATCTTTTTGAACACTTGTTACATTTTTTTTTTCTGATAGCCTCCCTTGTGGGAATAAATGGTATCTCACTGAGGTTTTGATCTGCTTTGTAGTAAGTTTGAATTTGGGGGTAGTTGGCTATTTGACCACTTTCATGATAGTTTGGTTTAAGAATAAGTTTCACAATATCTGAGAAAAGGGCTGATGGAATTTTATTAGTATTGCCTTGAATCTGTAAACCACTTTGAGTAGTACCGCCATCTTCACAAAATTAATTCTTCCAGTCCGGAAACATGGGATGATTTTTGACTTATTTAGGCCCTTAAAATTTTCCTTCAGCAATGTCTTATATAAGTTTTCATATATAAGTCTTTCACTTCCTTGCTTAAATTTATTTCTAGATATTTTATTCTTTTGGCTGTTATTACAAATAGAATGATTTCTTAATTTCATTTTTAGATTATTCATTGCTAGTATGTACAACACAACTGTACTGTGTGATAAACTTACATCCTGAAACTTTGCTGAATTTATTCTTAAGTGATATTTGCCTGTGGTTTTCTTTTCTTGTGATATCTTTATCTGGCTTGGGTATCAGGATAATATGTATTGGCCTCATAAAAGAACTTAAAACATTCCCTCCCATTCTATTATTCTGGAGTAGTTCAGAAAGATCGATGTTAATTCTTTTTTATATATTTGGTACGATTCATTAGTGAAGTTTTGTGTTGGCCTTTTGTTGTGGGCAGGTTAACACTAATTAAACCTCTCTTTGTTACAGGTGTTTAGATTTTCAATTTCTTCTCATCAGTTGTAATCATCTGTGTATTTCTGAGAATCCATTCATCTAGGTTTTCAAATTTGCTGTTGTATAATTCCTTATATTATATATATAATCTTTTTTTATTTCTATAAGGCCAATTGTAAAAATATATCCACTTTCATTTCTTTTTTTTATTTGTACTTTTTAGTTGTACATGACAGTAGAATGTATTTTGACATGACATACATACATGGTGTACAACTTCCCACACACTTTCATTTCCGATCTTAGTTTTTTCCATCATCTCTCTTTCTAAACTAGTCTGACTAAAAATTTATCAGTTAAATTTTTTGATCACATTGACTCTCTTTCTTAAAGAATCAACTGCTGATTTCATAGATACTATTATTTTTCCATTCACTATTTCATTTATCTCCACTTTAATCTTTATTATTGCCTTCCTTCTGCTAGTTCGACTTTAGTTTGCTCTTCATTTTCTGCTTCCTTAAGGTATAAGTTAGGTATGTTTGTGTTTGTTGATTTAGGCATTCACAGCTATAAATTTGAGCAACGTCTTGCTGCATCCTATCAGTTTGGGTATTGTTTTCATTATTGTTTTCCCCTGGATGTCTTGTAATTTCCTTTGTGGTGTCTTCTCTGACCCACTCATTGTCTTGGAGTGTGCAGTTTACATTCCTCTGGGTCAATTTTCCAGTTTTCTCTCTGTTATTGATTTCTTTTTATTATTTTTAATTATTAATTTATTTATGACAAGACTTTTAAATTTCTTTGTTCTCATTGGTTATACATGATAGTAGAATGTATTTTGACATAATATATATATATATATATATATATATATATATATATATATAGAGAGAGAGAGAGAGAGAGAGAGAGAGAGAGTATAACTGCTCATTTTTCTGGTTGTACATGATGTAGAACTATGTTAGTTATGTAAACATATATCCACGTAGGACAATAATGTCTGATTTATTCTACTGTCTTTCCCATTCTCATTCTCCCTCCCTTCTCTTCATTCCCCTTTGTCTAATCCAAAGAACTTTTAATCTTCCCTAACCATCCCCCTTATTGTGAATTAGTATCTGTATATCAGAGAAAACATTCAGCCTTTGGTTTGGGGGGATTGACTTATTTCATTTTGCATGATAGTCTCCAGTTCCATCCATTAACAGCAAATTCCATAATTTCATTCTTTTTTATGGCTGAGTAATATTTTGCTGTGTATATATACCACATTTTCTTTATTCACTCACTGTTGAAGGGCATCTAGGTTGGCTCCATAGTTTAACTATTGTGATTGAGATGCTATTAACATTGATGTGGCTGAATGACATTAGTATGTTGATTTTAAATCCTTTAGGTATAAACCTAGGAGTGGGATAACTGGGTCAAATGGTGGTTCTAATCCAAGTTTTCTGAGGAATTAACCTACTGCTTTACATAGTGGTTGTACCAATTTATAGTCCCAACAGAAATGTTTGAGTGTACCCTTTTCCCCACATCCTCACCAACATTTATCATTGCTTGTATTTTTGGTAATTACTATTCTGAAATCTTGTTGTAGTTTTAATTTGCATTTCTTGAATAGCTAGAAATATTGAAGATTTTTTCAATATTTGTTGGCCAACAGTATTTCTTCTTCTGTCTGTTATTGATTTATAGCTTCATTACATTCCTTTGTATGGTTTCAATTCTTTGTATTTATTCAGATTTGATCTGTGGTCTAATTTATTGCCTGTCCTAGATAGTGTTCCCTATACACTTGGGAAGAGTGTGTATGCTACTGGAATTACATTTTATGCATTCAATAAAGTACATGGGATTATAAAGGAAAACTATTAGATTGAAATACCGTTATTAAAACATTTAAATTATATAACACAACAGCGTTCTAGCTTTTAAATTAAAACTTGAAATAAATTACCATAATCTCAAAGTGGTAATATGAATAAACAATATTTAAAGAAACCTGTGTGACCTAAGGTACATCTGAAAATATCTATGATTTCTGTCAGTGACCATGATATAAGTACTACTAATACTACTGTAATATTAATAGTTAAAGGGAATGATAAATATTAGATTCTTTTCACACCCAAACTCATACTCATACTGAATTCTATCTCTAAACCCTCTGAAAGCTAAATGACTCTAGGTTGAAAACTGTTATTTAATGGGTTCATCCTTCCGTTTGAAAAGCATTGCTCTAAGCCATCAGATAGTTTTTATGGAGTTATAAAAGGGAGTCACCTTCATATAGCTCCTTCATATAGTCATCTTCAACCTGAAGAAGGGAACTAAAATTGTCTCCCGGGAGCATCTCCAGCCAAAATAGATAACCACACAGTGTGATTTCACCCCGGTGTCTCAAACATCATTCTGATGGAAGGAGGAGGCTGACACTGTGGTCTGCTGAAGATGTTGTTGCTCAAGCTCAGGAAATGGCTTTGGGGACAAACCCTTAGGCATTTAGTGAGACTAGAAAAGAAAGCCATATTTCTGAGGCTTAATTAGTAGCACCACAATGTCTCTGTAGAGATGGCCTTGGGTAAGAGCAAATTAGTATTTTAAATTATTATCATTAAAAATGAATATTTACAGAAAATTGGGCTGAAGGCCATCTGGCCCAAGTACATTCCTGAGGGAGGCCATAAAGCCTGTAGGGAGGCAGGAGAATGGTGGAGTGGACGGACCTATTTATAGCTTCCCAAGGCTTTTGTTTAAGTCATCAACTGGAAAGGGCATTTGGAAGTCAAGCTAAGCGCTGAGAGACTCAAAGAGAAGAACTCGTGAACATTGCTTGTTTTCAATTTATGGGAAAAAACATTTTATATTTGGACATTATATAGCTTTTTCTTTTCCCTCACATATGTAATACCAATATTTCATTTAATTAAGAAATGTAAATAAGTACTTTAGATATAATTCTGTTTTCATTCAGGTTCGGTAGTCATTTTATTTCAGTGCCTCTCTGTGAATAACATTTGCTCCTTAGCTACTCACTCAGTGTTATGCTGAGGGAAGAGTTAATATGTTTGTAGTTGTGCAGCCTTTGAATTATTTTTTTAAGTGTAACGAATTTATTATTTCAGTAACAAGATAGTAGTTTAAATAAAGGATTAAATGTTTAAGTATTATCTTTATTATTCAGGTAGGTTGTTTTATGTAAATTTGTTAATTATTACAAAAAATTCTTTGCATATAAAGAATTCAGAAAAAAAAAAAAGATTGAGCATTGTTTTTTACCAGGCATAACAGATCAACAAAAGAATACAGTACAATCTCACAATAATGACAGTTGGTGAAAGAGGGATCTCTCCTCCTTTTCTGTTGAGGGTGTAAATTGATATGCCACTTTTGGGATTTAATTTGCAACATGTCTCAAGAGCTTTAAAATAGTCATACCACTAGACTTTATAATTCTACTTCCAAGAATGTGTCCCTCTAAAAATCCTAAATCCTAAGTGCAGAAAATCTTTCTATGCAGATATATTCACCACAGGATTATTTATGAAATTAAAGAAAGGGTAATCCAAATGTTAGATCATAGGAGGGTGAAGAATGTAGTATTTATTTTGGTCATTAAAGTAATATGTATTAAAAGTTTGTAATCACCTGGAAAATGTTCAAGTAATTATGAAGCATATAACAAATGAGGTGTGTACCAATGGTGAAACCATATACCCTTAGTTATTATGCACTGGGGCAAGTTACATAACATCTCTTTCAGTTTCCCAATGTGAAAAATGGGAATGATAGAGATGTAAAATGATACTATCTCCTTCATATAGTTGTCATGAAAATTAGGAGTCAGTGTGTATCCTTTTATGGTACAGAACAAGTGCTCTATAGATGCTAGCTGCTGTTATTATCATACTTCACTATAGAGTTGTCACAGTAGATTCAAGGAAAGGAGCCAGCAGACACTGGAAAAGAATGTAAGTCCTTTAATAAAGAATATAAGTTCTTGAATGAAGTACTTAGTACACAGAAATGGCCTTTTGGGGCAAGACACACAGAAGTACTCCCAATTACAGGACCAAACTTCTCCTGCCTTCTACCTCCACATGGGCACCCCACTCCATTGATGCTACAGGACCAGTGTGAAGAACCAAAGGGTCATTCAGCAACCTGATATGCCCTCCTGGCCTCCCCACTCTTGTGACAACTGATACCAATACCTGCTGGCTCCCCACCAGCAAACCAGTAATAGAAATCCCAGAACCCCCCCTAAACGATCGCCTAGAGATAAAATGCTGAATTTGGGCCAAGTTTTTAAGTGCAGCGTCCCAATGGCAGATCTTGGCTTAATCGTTTTGGAGTCTATTCTTACAGTTGCATGTTATGTGGAAATCAACAAGGTCCCAAATTACATTATAATAATATAATCACACATATGCTATAAGAAATAATCCTGGGGCTTCGGAGGAGTGCAATTCAGTAGTAGAGTGTGTGCTTAGCATGCATAATGCTCTGGGTTCAATCGCAAGCACAAAGAAAAGAAAGAAAGGGGGTAAGGTGCAAGGA
>NW_026000221.1:6136344-6186672 GCF_001458135.2 Marmota marmota marmota
CAAGAGAAGAGAAGAGAAGGAGAGGGGAGGGGAGGGGAGGGAAGGGAAGGGGAGAGGAGAGGGAAGGAAGAAGGGAAGAAGAAAGGAGAACTTTGAATAAACAACATAACTCAAAGAAAGCAGAAAATATTCAGAAGATACTTTTGAGTGCCAAGATCATGCGTGACTTATTTTACTCTCTTTCAAATTTTGTTTTACAAAGTCCTATAACTTAGATGTACTGTTTTATAAATGGAAATGTAAACTAGAAAGAAAGAATGATCGTAAAGGGTTCTTTTATCATGTGTCATGTTTCTCTTTTGTGGATTTGTTCATCAGGCCTACAGTGCTTTTCATGGAAGAAATAGGTCCTGTTTGGTGTTATAATTGGCTGGTAAAGTGTTCCCAAGCCAAATTTGAGCACTATCAGGATAAATTTAGATACTTGCAGTGGAAAATATCAGAAACACCTGATTAAATCTAAATAACAAATACAGGGAAATTATTATTTGCTAATCCAGAGGGGGAACTGCTTTCAGAGTGAAGGTTAAGTCCATGGCTTGATAATGTCACCAAGACTCTCCTGCCCTCTCATTCTTTCATTCTTTGTCTAGTTTTCACCTTCCTTTCTCTTTCCCTCCCTCTGAGATTGACTTTTCCTGAGGCTGCTCCCTCAATATTTGTCTTCTGAAACGAAGACTACAAGCCACACCTTTTATACATAAATCAACGTCCTGAGTGTCGGCCATGTGATCTTTCCTGAACCAATCATTTAAATTCAGAGAATGCTTATATACTATTCGTCTTTGGTCCTAGATTCAGGCTTATTCCTAAATCTGTTTATCAGCTGAAGCAGATAGGATTATCGCAGTTGGTTTAGGGCATAGTCAAAATCAGATTATTTAAGAAACTCCCATTTTGATAGTTTTTGAAAAATGTTAAGATAAAAACTTAGATTAATTTCTTAGACTTCTCTAATTCCCCTTCTCTCCTAGGACTCTCCCTTGACATTTTGTTAAATTCTTAGAGGTGGGTACTAATGTGTGCCCTCTGGAGAGAATGTAACATCTGTGTCTTCTGTCCTCACTGTCTTCCACCCAGATATAGCTGTCTCATCTAGTCCCAGGACTGTGCCCTGGACATCTTTGTTGATGTCTGTAGCCTTACCCATGCCCCCGTGAGGTCCTTATGCTTCATTTTAACCTCAGTGACTTTGAGTCTTCCAGTTTATTCTCAGCCATTTCTGTACCACCATTTCTTTGAGGATACCATGGCAACAAGCATAGTTGGGGTGGGACTTTATGAAGCTTCCTCTAGACAGTCATCCACCACCCCTCATTCATGGTCTATACATAGCACCATGTTGGAGAATAGCCACTGCTAGGAGACTTAAGCTTCCATGGCTGTACCCCAGAAAGCCCAGTGGTAGTTCATCCAAGAATGGGGTTTGTTGTGTAACCGTCCGCAGAACTCAGCCTCCCTACTCTTTATAGCCAAACATTTATGATCAATCATGCTTGACTTCACATGGTTATTAGCAATTCATTTGTAAATAACATATGTCTTTACCTAAAAGGAAATTCCTTGGGAATTGAAGTTGTGTGTGTGTTGTGTGTGTGTGTGTGTGTCTGTGTGTATGTGAGTGTGTTTTACATTTCCTACCATATCTAGTACAATGCAATGAACATGTCTTAATTCCCCCCCCCAAAAAAACTATTTAGAAACGGTTTCAGTCAAGGTTCTATATTAGACAAAATGTAAAAAACGTAAGGTCCCAAATCATAAGGACATTCTTCATCTAGTAGAGGAGCTAAGACAACTGAACTAACAGCTATCACAGAATAAATAGAAGGAGATGATAGGTATTGATTTGGAAGTAATTAGAAAAATGATAATGGATGGCCGGCAGAAGAAAGGAAGGCAAAAAAAAAAAATTAACAGCATGTGAATAGAATTTTATTTTATCTTATGTTTAAAGAAAGGAAAATGAAAGGAGGTTTTTCCAGATCTTGTGATTCTACTCTTGTGTCTGAATGTTCTGAGGCAATTAGGCTGAAGCAGAGCATCCTGGAGGGTTTGGTGCATTCTGGCATGAGGTCATTGCAGATAATTTACCACCAAGCATAGATTTAGAACAAGGTGTCTCTGAGGCATCTCAATAATATAGAGGCTATAAGAAAGTTGGGTATATTTCCTGAATATGTGTTCTCCTGAATTTTGGGGCCACATTGGGTGAACTCAGGAGGTGATAGATAATACAAGCAAGCCATTACAGAAGTTCATATGCAAGAGAGAAGACATTGAGATGGAAAGGAGCAGAAGAGCTTGCATGTTAGACAAAGACATGCGGACAGATAGAACAAGCTTAGCAACACACAGAGGCAGTAAGTCTGGATATATGTCAATGTCCTGAAAATAATTTGCCAAATAGTCAATTCAATTTGGGATGCTAGCCATCGGGCAAGTTGATTTTGGGCAAGTTGGCCTGCTCCTGGAAATCTTGCGACATACATTAAAAAGGAAGGTGAGAGGAATAAAGCAGTCTTTATTACTCTCCTACTAGGTATCAGACACTGCTTGGTCATTTTACTATCTTATCTTTTTTCAATACCAACCATAAAGTCTTTAGCAAGACTTTATGGTGGGTATTAACTGTACTATATTTCATATGAGAGAAATGGGACCTCACAGTTAGCATTAGGATTTGGCCTAAGATCTCACTGTCACTT
Organism: Marmota marmota marmota; assembly: GCF_001458135.2. Lineage (NCBI taxonomy): Eukaryota > Metazoa > Chordata > Mammalia > Rodentia > Sciuridae > Marmota > Marmota marmota. The sequence continues at coordinate 6,139,053 of NW_026000221.1, forward strand.
AGCTGAAAGCCTGTGATTGGAACACAGATTATGCTTGGCTCTAACACCCTGTAGTTTTGACTTCAGTATACAGCCTAAGTTTTTACATCGAAGTGTAGTTTATAAAGGGAAACTGTTGGAAATAGGTTTATAAAGGCAGAGGCCAGACCTTGAATACTAAACTAAGGAGCATGAACTTCACGGCAAGGAACCACTGATTCATTGGGAGAAAGAGAGTGATAGTACCTTATTTGTGCTTTAAGAAAATTGACCTTATAGTCACATGCACAGTGTCAGGGAGACCATTTAAAATCCTTTTCCAATAGGTCCAATGAGAATAAACACCTTGACAAGACTGCAGTGCAAATGAGTAAAATAAACCAGACTAAAGAGAGGTAAATGACAAGCCAACAGAAATTGGGAATTGGTTGGATTTAGAGGACCAGAAAAAGAGGACATTATGATGAAAGAATTATTATTAAGGAAATTTGGAAGCCACTATAAACAGCAAGATATAAGAGCAACAATGATACATTATATTTCCAACATTTCGAATTTGAGATATCAATTGTGTATATATATATTAGCAGAGATTCTTCTGGTCAATGGAAATCTGTGACTTGCCCTTGAAAAAGGCTTGATTTCACTTACATAAAAATAAATTAGTAAGAAACTGTGCTAGAATTGTTAGGTGTTTCATTTTGAAATAAAATTATTTAAGGAAAGTATAGTTAGAAAATAGTGTTGGTCACAGGACTAAACTTCTATTTACATTCATATTAACACAGTGGATCCCAAGAAGTTTTAATTTGAGGAAAGAAATGGAGGAGAACACTGTCAGAGCAAAAAAGGAGAACATATCCCAGAAATAAAGTCAGAATTTCAGAGAGTTCACAAAAACTTAGAGTGAAAGCTATTTAACAGTTTATTGGAAAAAGAGTTCCCAGTATGTTTAGCAAACAAGGTAATGTAGAATGATGACTAAGAAAGCCATATATCCAGAGGTTAAGGAGTTAATGGATGAGCAGTTATGAGGAAGAGGGGACAACCAATGTACACTCATCCTTCCCAAGTGTGAGGTGTAAAGATAAATTAAAGGTCAAGAATCTAGAGTTCAAGTAAAGTCTGGTGTACAGGGGAGACCTGAGAATGTAGTCTATAGGGTTGAGTCACGTGGATTGGAGGAACTGAAGATATAAAAACAGAATAGATACTTGATGAAGCAAGTTCTTGAGGGAGATGGGAGGTTAAGGGATAAATACAAATATAAAATAATGAAAATACAAATGAGAAACTTAATCTTAGGCATGAGACAGAACTGTGGGCTTGAGAAAATATAAGGTGTAATATGCATTGCAGCATTAAGAAAGTTTGAGATGGGAAATAAGAAAGCCAAGGGTCTTGGGCAATTTCCCCACTGACAACAGAGGTGCAGGCAAAAGTTGTGTGCTGGTGTATTATTTGGAATGAGAACCCAAGAATAAATAGTGGGTGGTGGTAAGACATAAAGGAAGAGGTAGATACAAAGATGCATGGTTCAGTTGGCTGTATCTGTTAATTCTTGCTGGATACCTCCTAGGAGTTTTATGAAGCCATATAATAACAACTCGCCTTGTTCAAAAGTTGGCCCCATGCATATTAACTCTCCAGCACCTAATGTTTGCATATGTGCGAATATTGATTGGGTTTCCACTGCTTGGTATCGGAGAAGCTCCAGAGCAGGATGTAAGAAGGCATCGATGAGGCAAGGCGCTGTCATAAAATACCTCTGCAAAGATGTTCAAAGTCTGTTTGGAGCTACTTTTCATTTGTGAGACTTGAGAATGTGAAGTGGCACATAAGAAGCCTTTGGTACACTTCATTCCTTTTTTCCCTCAGATCTTTGCATGCCCTTTACTAAGTGCTCCATAAGAGCTGTCACAGAACCTTATCTGAGGTGATAGCCAGCCTCAATCTCTGCAAGCACATCAGACCTTAGAGGTAATGAAACACTGCAAGTCATCCTAAAGCTGTAATTGATACTACTCAACCCTTTCCTATTTCCCTCATCCCACGCTGTCACTTCAGCTGAGGTAGATTGCTTATGGTGAGATAGCACATAATTTTTTCCCCCAAGGTGTCCAAGCCCTGGGTTGCCTTGCCATCATCAGGCTGTAGTTGCTACAACTGGCCATCTACTATCTACATAGAAAAGAAAGAAGCAATACCTCTTTGAATCTTCTGACTTCCAGCTAGACCTTCTTTGTCCTTGCTGTGTGGCAGCAATTCTAGCTCCAACATAAGCAGGGAAAATTACCCCACCAGCAGAGTAATTTGCTTCTTTGCCCATGGACCCACTGGTATCAGAAGGCAAAGTAATGACATATTAGTCATAATTTCAATTTCAGTGAATCCTTACTATGTTCCTTGATGAAAGCATTACCATACCCTTACAGGGAATCATGACTCTAATCCACACAACTGAAGCTTGCTGGATGTGAAGCACACACTTGCCACATAGGTTACTGGAAGTAATACTGAGTTTGGGCAAGTCCTTTGATTATGGATTTGTGATTTCTAGTTATTGGGATGCAGGAAAAAGGAAAAAGGGACCACAAATATATGAAAAAAAAAATATTCGACAGCTCTAGTGATTAGGGAAATGCAAATCAAAACCACACTGACATCTCATCTCATTCTAGTCAGAATGGCAGTTATCAATAATAAAAATAATAAGTGTTGGCAAAGATGTGGGAGAAAAGGTACACTCACACGTTGTTGGTGGGACTTCAAATTAATGCAACCACTCTGGAAAGCAGTATGGAGAGTCCTTTAAAAACTAGGAATAAAACAATCGTATTATCCAGCTATCTCACCCGTTGGTATGTATCTACAAGATCTAAAATTAGCACATCCTATAGGGATATTCACATCAGTGTTTATAACAGCACAACTTACAATAGCCAAGCTATGGAACCAACCTAGTTGCCCTTTAAGATTAATGAATAAAGAAATGTGCAATATAGACACAATGAAGCATTACTCAGCCATAAAGAAGAATGAATTATGGCATTTTCTGGTACCTGGATAGAACTGGAGACTATCCTGCTAAGTTAAATCAGCCAGACTCAGAGAGTCAAAGGTTGAATGTTTTCTATGATATGGGGAAGCTAATCCAAAGTAAGAGGGGTAGGGGTGTGATTGATTCTATAAAAATAGAAGAAAGATCGGTGGACTAGATGAAGAAAAAGAGAAGAGACAGTTAGGTAAGGGAAGAACAGTGGAATGAATCTAATCTAACTTCCTATATACATATATGAATATCCCACAGTGAATCTCATTATCAATACACCAAATTTTTTTTAAAAGACGAATAAATCGCAGAAAAATAAGTATAGTAGAGGGAAAGGGGAAGGGAACAATGGAGGGAGGAAGGGAGAGAAAGGGGGAATACTAGAAAGTGAATTAGAGAAAATTATATTCTATGCCTTTATAATTATGTCAAAATGAGTCCTGGTGTTATATGTAACTAAAAAGAACCAATAAAAGGAAAAAAAAATCTGATGAAATTCACCAAATACTATGTTCACTTCTTAATACTAAGGGTTTCGAGTTACAACACTTTGTCTTTACCTTAGAGACAATGTCTCTACATGTCCCTTCACCGTTGGACACCTAAAGTATTTACCAAAGTTGCACATCTCTTTCTGTGAGATTTTATCAATCGGGGTCTAATCATTAAATAGAAACCCACAATAACATGAATGGGAAGTTTAATGTCAGAAATTCTTAACTATATCAGGAGAATAGCTATTAAGATTCAAGAGAGCTTTAGAGAATTCCTAGGGTTGAGAGACAGTATTCAAGGAAGAGTCAGGTCACTGGGCAGGAGCAGGGTGGAGGGTCCCCCTCATCTAGACTAAAATTCAAATTTTTGGAAAGGGTGGACTTTCAGCCCTTTGGATAAGAAACTCACCGATTTGTCTATGCTAGATATGGTCTAAAATCTCCAAGCAATAGAAAATTCCTCTCTAAGATGCAGACAGGCTAAAGCTGGTGAGTGGGTTCCCAGAGCATTTCAGCTCAGGAGTCTGTTCAACATAAGTGTATGGCTGGGGTGTGCACTAACTGTGTGGAGAGCATCATAGGAAGCTGTCTTTCAGGTTGCAGATGGCTGAGGCTGATGGAGGGGCTGACACAGGGAGTCAGGACACCAGGAATTTGCTCACCAAGAGTAGCACAAGGCCTGCTGTCCTGGTGTCCATATTCAGAGGGCCTCAGCAAAGTGGTCACTAGACCAGGGCTGGGGCTTCAAGTTCTCCAAGGGATTGTGTGCTCTGGGTTGCACAGCTATGGCAAAGCACCAGTGGATGTTCTCTCTAACTCCCCATCTCTTCTTCACTCCCTTGCTCTCTCAATCCCTCCCTCCCTTGTTCTTTCCCTCTTTCTGACACACAAACACGTCTGCCGGTTGCACAATAGGAGCAAGAAGCAGCAAAACAGCAGCGGGACCAAATCAGATGCCTCTTTTTCCTGCAGTGTCCCTCCAGTGCCCTCTGTTGACAAAGATGAACATTATACTCCCTGCAAAGGAGAGATGGTTAAACGTTTCCAGTCCATTCCCACAAAATAGGTTATGAAGGTTAGGTTTTGAGCTGAAGCATTAAGTGGCAGAGAGATTCAAACCCTACCCTGTGGCATGCATGTTTCTTACTAGGATATTTACTGATCATCACGTCTCATAACAAGACATCATCAATGTGGCATGGCATTTTTCAGCATATCAAGGTGATCAAGGTCTCCATAGATTCTATGTGACAGAGCAGTATAGTTGTCATAGCCCCAAGTACAAGACAGTGAATGTGAACTGGTATTTTTACCAAATAAAAGCAAAGTGCTCTTCATTTTCCTTATCAATGGGGATTAAAAAGGACACATTCACCAGCTATACAGCATTCACCAGATCTATGGCTGCATGCCAAGTACCAAAGTCTACGTTGATCTCTCCCAGGAGGATTCCACATTTGGCATAGCAGCCATGATTAAGGATGCTGTTTGGTTAACTTTATGGGTGCTCACAGCCATCTATCATGCTTTAACTGCTTTTGCAGCAGCTAAATAGATTAATTGGGTGGAAATATGATGGGGAGCGTCTTTCATCCTTTAAGTCCTTGATAGTAGTATTAATCTCTGGAATTTATTTCTAATTTACTATTTTAATGGGGGACAGTTTATGAGACTGACAATGGCCCTTTCAAAAAGAGTGGTTTTGGAGGCTGGGGATGTGGGTCAAGTGGTAGCGTGCTTGCCTGGCATGCGTGCGGCCCGGGTTCGATCCTCAGCACCACATACAAACAAAGATGTTGTGTCCACCGAAAGACTGAAAAAATAAATATTAAAAAATTCTCTCTCTCTCTCTCTCTCTCTAAAAAAAAAAAAAAAAGGAGTGGTTTATATTTCACTGGCCAGAGTAAGAGCTCTGCTGTCTACTAATCATATGTAGCCCAATTATAGACAGAGGGATCAGGAAAATATCCACAGGATGGGTCCGAGGACCTAATGGAAATGTGCTTGGGGCAGAAGTACATTTACTGTACATTTCTTCCATCAATCCACACTTCAATAAAAGGGATATGACAATGTTTTGGTTCCTCTAGTATCAGTGTTAGACTGTATCCAACAAGTCCTTGCGAAATTTTGAGTGTTCCTCTGCCCAATGCCAAGTTAATGGTTTAGGTGCCCTTTGGAAAGGATAAGGATAATGAGAAAAAAAATGTATACACACACACACACACACACACACACACACTTTGTGGTATCATTGCAGGATTCTCTCAAGTTTTCTCCGCTTCCTGAACTGAAATAGATCTGGAGACTGAATGAGGAATCTTAATTTATTCCAATGCAGCATCTGACATCAGAATTCTACTTGCCAGTTCTTGATTTTTAAAATGATAACTGGCTAGTTATTGTGATAACTATGATAATGATAAAATGATTTATGCTTATTAATGCTTATTTATAAATAATTTTTTTATAAATAAAATGATTTTTATGCTTATTTCTCCTAATAATACTCATTCCTGTGGTCCAGTTGCCCCTCTTGGCTGGGCTTGACTTGTGGCATATTATGATAATTATGGTTAAATTCTACCCACCTGATTTCTGCTGGTATAGATGTAAATCATCTTCAATATGATTGGAACCCAGTACCATGGTAGCATCATCTATTATTGTAAACCCTGACATATAGGGGATAGTCACCACTGTTGTTCTCAAAGTTGTTCTGTTCTTTACCAGTGTGCTCCTTATTACCTTAATAAAAGGACTGTTTTCTGGAACCTTCTGGAAAAATAAGGAATGAATTTTCTGATTGTATCTAATACATCCATTCTAACTTTCCTACCTCCTCAAGCCACCTAACCTTGATATTCTCCAATATACTTTCATCATCTCCACCTCATTTAATATTGTCCACTATTGAGCCCATAGTGGAGCCATCCCAGGATAACTTTAGGACAGTCCATGGGTACCTTCCAGGTCATTGACCATCAGCTTTATTCCTTCTCATAGTCCCTTTTCTACTTTGTTCCTCCCCAGGCCATTCCCATATATATATATATATATATGCTACTCATTTTCGTTTTGTTTTGTTTTTCCCATAGTTGAGTATAATTGTGATATTGCTGCACCACTAGGGTTTACTTTTTTTTTTTTTTTTTGAAACAGGAGATTGAACCCAGGGGCACATAACCACTGAGCTACATGCTACATCCCCAGCCCTTTTTATTTTTTATTCTGAGGCAGGGTCTCACTATGTTGCTTAGCGCCTCACTAAGTTATTGAAGGTGGCCTCGAACTTATGATCTTCCTGTCTCAGCCTTGCTGGGATTAGAGGCATTCACCACCATGCCCTGCTCATGCTAGGGATTACTACTACCCCACTTACCATAGACAATGGGCTCCTCATTGCTATTTGACTATTAAGTGATCCAGCTTGAAATCCCATCATAACATCTTCCTAAAGCCAATCCTGGTACCAACCAATTTATCCTTCCTCCCCTTGAAATCCTAATTTTAGGTATGCAGGTAGTTTATTTGGGAAATAATCCTAGAGAATGGGGATGAAGGACTTGGGAAGTAAAGCAGAAAAGGAAACAAAGACTGATCATACAACATTGTAATATTAAGTTGGCCACACTTTTTTTTTTCCAGACTAGCCTCATGGTCATTGACTCCTCTAAAGTTCTAAGTTATATTTGTGTCTCAAGTGTGTTCCCATAAATGTCCCACAACCATTTTCCAAGGATCCCCTTAACAGGAAGTGAGAACATACTTTTCAAGTTGAGGCAGAGTCATAGCACGTGTGAAACTGGCCAAAGCCAGTAAGGAATGGGTGATAATGATAATGGATACATTCAGATGGTACTGAAAGGATGTGAGGTTCTATGCAATAGCTGTCCAGATCACTAAGGTGCCACACACTAAGGTGCCACAGCATGGATAGATCATTAGAACTAAACAAAAAATAAATGAATCCCTGTTTCTCTGTTTCAAGTCTTGATTTACAGTTCTCACCTGATGTTATAGTATTCTTTCCAAAGGAGAAGATGAACTTTTTTCTAATAATTAATTATATTTCATGATACCTTATTTTTGTGTTTCACAATTCTCTGTCAGAGGAATTGTTATTAAACAGAGGAACTGGTTATTTACTCCAGGATTCAAAATTATTAAAGAAACTATAACATATTTAATTCTAATACTTTATGCCTAAAAAGTAGAAAATTAAGTTAGTTTTACTTTTTAAATTTATATCCTTACCACTAGTAAACTAGTTGCATTTATATTTAATTTGGGGAATGTCAACAATATACTCATTCACTTTTGACTATTTGAGAGCCCGCAGGTTATCTTTAAAATACTTCACAGCATCCAACAGTTTTATCTAAAGCAAACAGAATTAGAACAGCACATCTCAGAGGTAAATAGTAATTCAAACTTAAAATCAAGTTCCGTAACATAAGTAAGCTTAATCATCAAGGCCAAGTCCAGTTTTCACCTTTATTGCTCATGGGAAGCAATGTAATAACACAACAGCAGCATTTTTAGCCTAGATTTTCCTCCTGAGTTACATACAATCCTGTAAGAAACCAGCATGCAAAGTACAGGCTACGCTCTGAGCCCAAGAGTCATTGTGTATAAGGTGAAGCTTCTTAATGTATGTTCCCCATCTATTAGGAAAGACAAGCATTGTTTAGATTATTCCTTTGTAGGAAAGGCAGGCAAGTGACTTTATAGGTCTGTGAGCATAATGAACAGAAAGGCAGATGAACTCATTTATTCATTTATCATTGAGACCCACTGGAGGCTTATGATATGAGCCTGTCAGGGATGTGGAAAACAGCTGTCCAAAAGAGCCAACCAGAAACCACACAGACGACTATATTGCAAGTAAGAATGTGACTGATAGTGCAAGAGAAATGCAGAGCGTTCACCTGTGAGATATGCTGTCCTAACCTGGTTCAAAGAATGAAAAGAAAACATGAACAGGTGCTGTTGTGGCATCAGGATGGCTTTACAGATGGGCAAGAGTCCAGACTGCGTTGAAAGGAATGAATTGCATTTTGAAAGGTAAAATCAAAGGTGGAATGGCATCCAGGTGGAGAGTTATTTCTGCTCTCCTTTAAGGCTCAAAAAAAAAGCAATTTCTTTCACAAAGATTTTCCTTAAGTTTCTCAAGTTCCAGGATCACCTCCTCTCAAGCCTTTTTGTACCTCTTCTTTAGCACTTACTTTATTATTTTAGATTACTGTTCCATGAATGTCACAGTGTCTCCACCAGAGTGAAGGAGCTTGAAAGCTGGATTCCTGTCGGACTTGTGGAGCATCAGTGTCTAGCACAGTGCTGCAGATAAAGTCAGTATTCCATAAAATCAATGTATGGATGAGGCAATGAAGAACACAGCTAGCAGCCTTTGTCTTGGTCTTATTTGGCAATTCTTATTCTATTTACCTATTGAGATTTTCTCACCTGTGAAATCTGCCTTTGTGCTCTTTGGTAATGTCCTTCCTGTGATTGCAAACTACACCTAAGAGAGAAAAAGAAGAGGAAGGAGAAAGAACCACCTTAATCCACAGAACCACAGTGTTCCAGCCAGGGCACTCCAACTGATGGACAGCAACCTGTGCAAACACCAGGTGTGAGGCTGCCTTTCAAAGATGCTTTTGTGGAAGAAGTCTTCAGTGATATAGAAATTGCTTAATTTTCTTTTCTCTACTGAAATAAAATTTAAACACATTAAAGTGAGAACCAGATAAAAAGCTAAATGTGTTTGTCACTTCAGTAACAAACATTTGTAGATAATGTAATTGTCTTAGAAACTCACTGTCAAGGGGTTGTGCTGGATTCTGACTAAAATCATCCAAAGGTTAAACTTCCTTTTCAAATGACCATTTACTAAAACAATTGGAAAATTATGAAAAGAGATAGGACATAAAAATAACTATGACTGTATTGGACATGGACGTTCATAAATTATAAGTTCTTAAAGAGATGATACCAAGTGTGAAAATGGACAGATAAAATTGCAGGTACCTGTTTATTACTCACAGTTGGAAGCAGAGAACTGAGTGGGATGTGGGAAACAGGCTTCTGTGTTCATCAACCGTGTTGCCTGTGTCTAATAAAATGTTCCATTTTTAAAAGCAAAACTCATCTCCCTTTGCCTGAAGGCAAGGGTGCACCAGGAAATGAGGTGCAGCACTATCTAAGGTACGACATATCACGGTATTTGAGTTTATGCATCAATCAAAGTCCATCCTCTTTGCTGCCCCTTGCCCATTTCCTGTGTCACACAAGCCTAGAAGAGGAAAACTTTCTCATGGGAAGTCTGCTTTTCTGCACACTTGCAGGTACTAGCTGAAAAAAGTTCATAATCGCATTGAGCCTAAGTGGACTTCATTTAAAATGACCATGTGTCTCATTGTATCAAACACATTATTATTATTATTTATGTTAGGCATTGGTAAATTTCCTTCTAAAAGCATAATGGCACTGACTCAAAGTGACTTAGTCCAGATGTATTTTTGGTACTTGAAATAAAAGGTAAAAATGTAAACAAAATAGCTTTTCATTCACCTTCTCATTTATAATCGATGAAGGTACTCTTTAAATTCCAGAAATTAAAGTGATTCTATTAGCAGTGACTGGTTTATAAAATAAGAATCTTGGCTGTTGAATAGCCCCGACCATGAACGTGGAACCTGTCCAATGAGAGGCTGGATTTGGCTACTGCCCCTTGGCAGAGACTTTTTCATTTATAGTTGAATGAAATTAAAATCTTCCTTTAAAAAGCTTATTCTCACTGTTCTTGGCAGATTTTCTATTGCTTGGCAAATTCCTTTTCATGTCTAAGCGCTTTGTACCTTACACTGACCTAAAGTTTGTTATTTTTTTTAACTTTGTTTGATCAAGATTTCTATGCAGAATACCTAGCACAGGGCCCTTTCATGGGTTCACAGTTCATTACTATAATATCTAATCAGGCTTTTCTGCAAAGAGATGGACCTCTGATTTCATTTTCAACACACTTGACTAGAATTTTCAATTTCTTGTTCTGTTACTTATTTTGTTGGACATATTGTGATGATTTCTCTGAGGTTCAGTTTCTCATCTGTAAATGGGAAAAAATTATAGAATCTCACAAGCTGCCAGGAGGTTTAATAAGATGATGGTAATGTTTTCTCTAAAATACAGTGCACGCAGTAGCCTTTAATATTGCGAGAAGGCAAGAATCCAAACCTACTCTGAATTATCTCCTCCTTTTGGTATTGGGAGTCAGGGACTCACGTCTAGTGAGTGGATAGAATGAATGGAAAGGCAATCTTAGAAACCTACTGTGGGAGAAGTCTCACTGGCTTCTCAGCCCCCCTGTGAGTAGCACCATTGAAATGCTAATTCACAGGAGGGGACCTGTGCTAGCTCTCTGGGCCTTTTGGCCTGAGTTTCTGGCAAGGCCTCCCCTCTTCCTGCTGCTGGCTCTTTGAACAGGCTGTCCAGGCATTTTCAGTTTGGCAACTAATGCAATGAATTGCTTCTTCTTAAAATAACTCAAACCACTTGACTTGGCTTGACCCTAAACCTTTTCTCCTTTGATCCATCCTGTTGAAATAGAAGAAAATATTAATTTCCACCTGGACCCAGCCTACTTCCATTTCCCCCTGTCCTGTATAATCCCCCATATGGTCAAGAATCCAGTGCTGCCCTTTCCCAGAAAACCCAACCCTACACAATGCCTAAGCCATAGCACTAATGCCAAACGCCTTCTAAGGACTGAATGGAACCCCTGGAAAATTTATATTTGTGGAGGTATGCAAGCTATGCTCATGTAAATTCCTGTAGGGGTTAAGCCCTAATGATTGAGGAAGATATAAAATGGAAAAATCAGATCTAACTGGAGAGGACTGCATTTGACATAATTTCCTAGCAACCACCCAGTTTTTAAGGCAATGTTTATTTTATGTAGTGTTTTTCAAAATGATCCTTTTAATGTTATCGCTATGTAACATAGCTAATTTTCTCCGTAACATATGTAGCCCAAAGAAGATCTAGGATAAGACTATAAAACACAAGTTGTCAGTAATTGCATAGTGCCTGGTTAATTACATTTTAAGCTAGAAACATGTTTTTTCTCATTTGCTGTACTGCTATTATATTTTTAAGCTACCCTGCCTCTCTGGAATCTTGTTTTGATTTCTGTAGAAAAGAGGATATTAGCCTGAGTTGATACTACATTTCTCCCTTGTTTCTGTTCACTTGGCTTCCCTCACTCCTTGTACATTTAGCTTCATTGTTCAGATATGTATTCTGAAAAACTAGAATTTTCTCTCTCCCTCCACTGGAACATTGAGCATTATCACTGTTAGGTGCAGGGCAGGCTGAATAAATGTTAGCTGCAGGGTGGGCTGAACTGAACTCCACTCAAGTCTGAACACTCAACCTCACTCAAGTCTGAACACTCAACCCCATTCAAGGCTGAACACTCGATGCCCACCTATCTGGTGCAATGGAAACTCACATCTGACCCCTGCCCCAGATGACATCCTTAGCAACTACTGTATGATCCAATCACTGTACACCAACAAGGCAGCTTGCAGACCCAGAGACCCCATTAGATTTTGGCTATAAAACCTCTCTCCTGTCGGGCCCTCTTCTTGCTCTTTCTTCTCTCACTTTTGCACTCTCTCTCACTCTTCCTCTCACTCTCTCTTTCTTCTCTCTCACTCTCTCTCTTTCTTCTCTTTCTCTCTTTCTCTCTCTTTTTTCTCTTTCCTCTCTCTCTCTCTTTCTCTCTCTCTCTCTCTCTCTGCTCTCTCCCTGTCTCTTTCTTCCCTCTTTCCCTGTTCTCTTTCTCTCTCTCTCTCTTTTTCTCTGTTAATCAGACACTGCTGCAATAAAGATCTCTCTGCCACTTTGAGTGTTGTGGTCACTTTCCTTTCAATCACCTCCTTTAATTAAAGTAGACCTTCCCACTCAGAAGGGAATCTTCCCTGGGCCATTAAGAATCCTCAGATGATCATCTCCAAGGAACACTTAATTTCCCCTTTCCACAAAAGAGGCAGCTGTAGCTGAAAAATGTTAACTCAATTCTTCAGACCCTCAACAATCCAGATATAGGAGCTGAAGTCATGCTATGAAAAAGAAGCCAGCCACTAAAAGAAACTCAACCCTATATCATATTTGTTTTGCTAGTAACCTAAATCAGCAAAGACGCTATGCTGATGATTTTTGTGTGCTGATGTACAGACAAAGAGGAAGATGAAATACGGTATACAGAAACACAAAGTTTGGGCAAAGCAGTTTGGGAAGGTGACCCTGAGATCTAGACCTATTGTAACGGTGGTCCGTCCCTTCACCTTCTGGATGGAGACCTCATTGCTCTAAGGTTTTTTGTTTTGTTTTGTTTTTAAGTGTTTTTCCTCTCTTCTCCCCTCGCCCAGTCCCTAAGGAGGTTAGAGAGATGGTGTTATCTTTTCTTCCCCTAGTTAACTGCCCTTGAACACACCCACTGCAAAAAAGGAGATGCCTATGAGGATCTGGGAAGTGAATATCTCCCAAATTAACAAGACCCTTACCAGAGCACACCTTGTAACCTTGGATGTTCATTTAAACTACCCCCCACCCCAATCCTTACTAACAGGAGAGTCACAGTCTTTGGGACAGGAATCCCCTGTGTTTCTCCTTTGCTAGCAAAGCAATAAATCTTCTTTTACCTTTTTCTCAAACCCATGTCCTCATTATTAAATTGGCGTTGATTGGCATTGGGGACAGGGACTGAGCTTTTGGTTACACTATCCACAAGATATCAGAGGAGATGATCTGCTCTCAGCCTCTTTAGATTCTAAATCTTCTTTTCCTTCTTGGATAGGCCCAAGTATAAGGTCCTTGCTTTAGCATCTTAAGTGACAGCTGCCATTTTAAGGAAAAAGTTTGGCTTTCCCACCCAAGGGCATTTCTGAGAAAGGCTCACCACTCCCTCATACCAACCCAACCCCTAACCAGCATTAGAACCTGCCTGGCTCTAATTCCTGAGCCTGCCCCATAAAAGTCTCAGAACCCAAGCCTGTTCACTATAGAGAGGTGGCCTTTATTTGTCAGCTCTGACAAATAAACTCTCATGTGTATCTCTGCATGGTCCCTATCTTTCATTTCTTGCTTACCCTTCTCTCATTCCTCGCTTTCCCTCAACAAGTATAACCGAAAGCATATATATATGCTTATATATATATATAAGCATATATATATATATAAGCCATATATATATGACATATTTGGCTTGACCCTAATATATGGAAAGGAAATCTTAGGAACCTATTGTGGGAGAAGTTCCTGCATCTAAGTGACTCTCTCCTCTTTTTTTTTTCCCCAGAGATAATTATCATGAACATTTTATGTGCTTTTTTCCAGTCACTTAAATTTTATGTTTTTTTTTTAATTTTTTTGCTTTAATTAGTTATACATGACAATAGAACGCATTTATGCACTTTGATATATCATACATAGAAGGGATATAATTTCACATTTTTCTGAGTGTCCGTGTTGCAGAATCATATTGGTCATGTAGTCACATATATACATACAGTAATAATGTCTGTTTCATTCTACTATCTTTCCTACCCCCCTATCACCACCTCTCCCCTCCCATCTCTTCCCTCTACCCAATCTAAGGTAACGCTATTCTTTCCTAGAGCCCCCCCACTGCCTTATTGTGAATTAGTATCCACATATTAGAGAAAATATTCAGCCTTTGGTTTTATGGGATTGGCTTATTTCGCTTAGCATGATATTTTCCAGCTCCAACCATTTACTGGCAAATGCCATAATTTTACTCTTCTTTAAAGCTGAGTAATATTCTATTGAGTATATATACCACATTAATTTCATATCATAGAGCACTTGCTCAAATACTTCCTAAATTTACCCATGAAGGGGTAACTCCAGTGGTCTCCCTGGTTCTTCATAGAAACATGTGTATAGGCTTCTGGCTTGTTCCAGAAATCACTTTTTCAGTTGAAAGGTGTTTTTCATATAGTGAGGTAACTCTTTATTCAACTTCAAGGAATGTTTCATAACTCATTGATGAGCAACTTTTGTCCAGGGAGTAGCACTCACTGAAATGGTTTAACAGTTATTTTCCTGTTTCTTCAGTATTTTGTGGGGTTGTTCATGTTGTATGAGGCATGGATATGAGCAAGAAGCTATTTTCTAATACAACTTTTAAAACATAATAATAGGCTTAATTTGTAGATTAGTTTTAGATTTGGACAATTTTATGTGTCTATGTAGAAAACTGGGGCAGAAAATACAAAGTTCCCATGTACCTCTTCTCCCCTTGCACACAGTTTTCCTATAAACATCTTACATTGGCCCAGAACATTTGTTACAATTGATGAACCAATATTGATGCATTATTTATTAACCAGAGTCTGTAGTTTAATTAGCATTCTTTCTCTGTGTGTCATGTAGTTCTATGGTTTTTGGCAAGTACATAAAATGTTCTATATCCACCCTTCCAGTGTCATATAGAATAGTTTCACTGCCGTAAAGATACCCTGTGCTTTGCCTGTTCGTCATTTCTCTTTCTGCTGCCCCATCCCAGTTCCCTGGCAACCACTGATCTTTGACCCTCTCTAGAGTTTAGTCATCTCTAATACAACTTTTCACTCTTCAAACTTTTCTACTTTCTGGCTAAGAACCATGTCTCTGACATGTTATTTTCTTTTCATTTTCATCACTGAACTAACGGATTTTCTTTCAAGAAGAATATAGATTACCACCAAAGAGTTATTGTAAAGGCATAAAAAGGATAGAATAATAATAGCCAGCCTGAAGTGTAGGTGTCTTGAGATAACCTCAGCCTACTCACTCACTAAGTGACTCCCTCTTGCATATTATGCTTTGAAGCATAAGATTCAAAAATCATTCCTTTCCCAAATTATCCATTGCCACATCACATGGACTTTCAGGTGCTTTTGAGGATTCCTGAAGCCATGAGTGTTAAATCCACAAGAGCCAAAAAATGAACTGAAGTTATTATACTTGGGCATGAAACTGAGGCTGGTGTCTCCAGCAAGATCACACAGATTTGATTGCTGTTCTGTTTATGAAAACACTGGCTTGATTGGCAGGCTTCTAAACCAATGGAACTAATCAAGAGGTAATGGTGAGTCCAACAGAAGAAATCCCTTTTTTTAACTTATATGTTTAAAATGAAAATATTTTCATTATTTGTCATTCATATTTATTGATCCTTTTAGTACTTAGGTGGTTTTCAAATGAAACATTTTACTATACTTTCACCTTTAATAAAACAAGCAGCATTGATCAGAGGCTACAATAGTTGTCTGACTTACTGAAAATTCAGAGAACTGAGCATATTTCTTTATTGGTTTATGTTAATCAAATATTTTGACTAGTAATGATGTATTCATTGAAATAAAATAAACCTGTCAGCACACTAATTAAGGTCGTAGTAAAAATAGAATATGAATATGTAGTAAAAATAGATTAAAAATGTTCAGGGTTCTCTGGACCTCTGATAGAAGAGCCTTCCTATGGTGTGACTTTATTGGGACATTTTAATCCTAGAAGCAAGTGTTCTCTATGACAGATAGATAAAGTGGGGAAGCTTGCAGGAACTAGATATCACCCTGTAAGGAGACAAGAAAACCATTTGGCCTAGACCTTCCATTGACTGAGGACCTCAAATTGAAAGGTTGTCTCCAAGTAAGTTTACCTGTATGGCAATAAGAAACACTGACAACATGGACAGATGTCCAGCACGTGCCTTAGAGGGCTTGTTGTTTTTGTAATAGATTTTAGCATTACTTTGTCTAACATAAGCCCTGAAAATGGAAGGGGCCAGGAGATCTTCTGACTTATACAAGGTACAACACAGTACTCTAAAGAACTTGAAGTTTGGATTATTGCGAATTTTAAAAAAATAATAACCTTCTTTATTCCTCATGACATCCCATGCAGAATCCCCATATATATGACAGTTAAAAGCTGAATGACTTTTCTGGAATCAGAGGTCCTGGTCCCCAAAGTGGCACCTAAGGCTTGGAGGAAACTTAGGACTTCAGAAAACAAGATTTGGAAACCACTGTACTCTCTTATCCCCCTTGATTTATAGATACAAAAATCTAGGTGCAGAGAGGTTAAGTATTCTACTTAGGATTGCCCAGCTATAGGGATGTAAACCTGCAGATCCACAATTGAGCACTTTTCCAGCAGTAGGAGTTGCTGATTGGCAGTTTCACTTGGATCCCATATTGTTATGGATTTGGAAGTCCAACACACTCAGGAATTATAGTGTATGATAAACTGTTAATATGGGCCTATAAATAAATCCATGTGGGAAATGTATACAACCGTCATGTTTAACAACCACATGTCTAAATATTTAATGCAGTATAGTACTATCTAGTCCAACTATTTAAAACATGCTACAGTGAAGTTGTTATCATTCTAAAGCATGTGCATATGTGTGACTATGACACATGGGCGTGGGTGGTCACAGCTGAGTACACACACATATGCACACACACACACACACAAGTGCATGAGAAGGCAAGGAAAGGAGCAGTACAGGGTGTGGTTTGAAACACTACAGTTGTTCAGTAAATGTTTATGGAATAAATTCCAGATTTTGGACTCATACTAAAGCCCTTTAAGACCAGCAAATGTCTTCCAGAAGGGGCTTCTCAGCAGAGTAACATCCTTTCAACTTCTTCTCATATTTTTTTTAAAACTTTTGTTCTTCCACTTACTTCAATTCTTGCATCTTTCTTCCTAGTAAACTTTTACCAGCCTTGTAATTCTATCATAACTTTGTTTCTGAGCTATATAACCCTGAACTCTTAGAGAAATAAAAAATAAAATAGGAGTTTGGGCTGTAGAAATTTGTAAGCTTATTAATCTGATTTTTTTTCTTTTTTTTTTTTTAAGGAAACCATCTGTGCAATGTCCCACACTAACTAGAAGAAAAACACTTTACAAAATTTATACCATTCTTTTCAGTTCACTTTCAGTTAGGTGACCACCATCCAGGGTAAATTTTTAAAACTTTTTAAAATTTGTCCTAATTAGTTATACATGGCAGTAGAATGCACTTTGATACATCATATATAATGGAGTATAATTTCTCATTCTTCTGGTTATACATGATGTAGAATCCCTCCAGTCGTATAGTTATATATGTACAAAGGTAATAATGTTTGATTCATTCTACTATTCTTCCTACCCCTATACCCCTTTCCCTCCGTTCACTACCCTCTACCTAGTCTAAAGTAACTCTAGTCTTCCCTAGCCACCCCCATTTTGAATTGGCATCGACATATCAGAGAAAAGATTAGGCTTTTGGGTTTTGGGGACTGGTTTATTTCACTTATCATGATAGTCTTCAGCTCCATCCATTTACTGGCAAATGCCATAATTTCATTCTTCTTTTAGGCTGAGAAATATTCCATTGTGTAAATGCATCACATTTTCTTTATCCATTCATCTGTTGAAGGGCACCTACGTTGGTTCCATAGTTTAGCTGGTGTGAGTTGAGCTGCTGTAAACATTGATGTGACTGCTTCACTGTAATATGCTGATTTTAAGCCTTTTCGGTATAAACCAAGAAGTAGGGTAGCTGGGTCAAATGGTGGTCCCATTTCAAGTTGTCTGAGGAATCTCTGTACTGCTTTCCACAATGATTGCCTTAATTTGTATTCCCACCAGTAATGTGTTAGTGTACCTTTTTCCCCACATCCTCACCAACTTTATTGTTGTTTGTATTCTTGATAATTGCCTCCATGGTAATTTTGACTTCAGAGAACCTTAATCAAAATATCCCAATTAGCACATATCGATTTTGTTATTCATGTTTGAAGTATGTAACGACAGCAAAAAGCATCCATTCTCCCTGAGACTATAATCATTGGGTTCAAACCTGCTGTGTCTTGAAGTTTACCTCTTACTGATATTCATCCTCCCTACTTTTACATCTGACCTCACAGACTCCACTTTTGGCTTTAGCTGTCCTGTGGTGTCATTGATCATTCTAAGAGTCATCACCCCCCACCCCCATGAGTTAGATACAACAGCAAGTCTTGGAGTGAGCAGGAATTTTGGAGACCAACTACAAATTTCATTTTTAATTAATAAATAGCAGTTTGGGAAGATAAGTGCCTTATACAGAGTCAGGAGTTTGTTGGTGGGAGCAAGAGCAAACCATTGATGTAGTAGGAGTGACAGCAGGAAGCAGATCCAATGTCAGAGGAGAACCGAAGTGACAGTTCAGAACAAAGAAGAGAAACACCAGCAAAAATAAAAACACCTTACATTTCAGCTGTAATCCTCAGTTCCACAGCGCTTCTACATCGAGCAATGTAGGCAACATACGTGACTTCACATTGCCTACCCTAGGTAGCATGCCTGCTGAGCCTCAGGGCAGTCTGAGTGTGACTTTGACAGGATGCAAGGCACTGAAGGGACAAGAGAAAAGGATGAGGCAGAGCAACAGGCAGCGCAAAGAAACAGCAACAGTGCACTTTGATGTTGGCCCTGAGTAATCCAAGCAGAAATCAGTGTGTTCCCCTGTGGTTTTTAGATTCAGCTGTGTATGGGTGCAGCAGGCAGCCTGGTTGGTGTTCTGATCAGATTCCACCGGTTGCCTGTCCTTCATCTGACAATGGCCTGCTCATTCAGTTGGACTTATTATAATATTTCTACTTTCTGTAAATGCTGATTAGATTAGCTTCCTTTATGCCTAGGCAGGATAAAGCTGTGTTTTGAGGGAAAGGTAATACAGTTTAACATGGGTTATCTAAATGCCCTATCTTTAGATTTTGCCAGAATTAGTTTCAGAATATTTAAGGATTTTTTGTCAAATCCTTATCACCACTCATTGTTTTTTGGTTAGATATTCTTATGTAGCATCTTTTATTTCCTAATAAAATCTGAAGAAAGTCCACTTATATAAATGCTAAAACTACATATGTTACTTCATTTATAAACCCAAAAGTGAAAGAGTTGAAACTTCTAACAGTACATAAAACACAGCTATATTATGCTATATTATCATACCAATATACGTAAACATATAATAGCAATTATAATGCGGTATTATATAAGAACACATAATTACATATGATCATTCATATACAATTATATATAATTCATATTATCCATGTTGTTACACTAAATTATTGTTTTCTGGCTGACAGGCCCTATAATAACATTATTTTTATAATCTGAATTTACTAGGGATTCACTGACTGAATTTGTACACCACAGATGTAAATTATAGTTACAGTTTAAATTCTCTTCCTTTATCAATGCTATTTCATAATCCCTGCACCATGCTCCTTGGAAAATTTTGTTTCCTACATAAGCATTTGTTATTCTAACATTTTTGTGCTTTTTAACCATTCTCATTGAACAATTTAAATGTTAAAGCTGAAAGAGACGTTCAAGGACGAGAATTTAACTATGAGTAAACTGAGGCTTAAAGATATTGTGAGGCATCATTCTATATTTTTATCATCCTATTCTTCTTTCCTATGTATCTTCAACATATCCAAACCTTGGTGTAAAAATACTGAAGCTAAAGGGATATATTCAGAATTACTTTATTCCCACCCAGAGACTGGGTAAGAGTCGGGGCAGTAATGTAGATTAAGAGTGACCTTCACAAGCAAGACTATATTCTGGGTGGGAAAGCAGCTAAGCCCACTGGCCCCTTCCACAGTCAATCTACTCATGTTCTTCTCTATGGACTGGGGATTCCAGGTCTCTTCATTGTCATGTCCATCATGAATCTTCCTGCAGCAAGGTTCCCTAAGGGGATGAGGTGTTTCCCTGCAGAGTCTCATGGAGGAAAGTAGGCAGAAGCCGCATAGGTACATCTTCACACAGTTCAGACTCAGCTGCGAGTGCTGCTCTGCTACCATCAGTTGGGTGTTCGCCTTACCACAGTGGGAATTCATCATAGAAAGAAACTTTCTCATGTGTATCGACTTAGAATATACCTGGAACTCAAAGATAGGAGGGTGAATGATTTTGTAGCCAAAGATATATTAAAAAGTGAAGTGGGATGCTAGGTAGAAACTCATTGTTTTCATATGAAAATCTCTACTTTTTGACATGGTTGTTATACATAAATTTTTATACATTCAGACAAAAGTCTGACTTGAGTTATGTCCAGGTTAAGCAGAATGTGACATAACATAATTACTTCTAAATAAAGTACAATAAAGCATAATGTTTTACAATGTTCCACTATCACACCAAAATTCCAATTGTTTTCTTTTGTTGAAATAAATTTAAAACCAAAAATGCTTTGTATGGTTACATGCTCTGTCTTGTTCTGCAATGTCTTTAAAAAAAAACAAACAAACAAACAAAAAAAACTAAGGATTGAACACAAGTGCACTTAATCAGCCCTTTTAAAAAATTATTATTAGAATGAAATGAAAAAAATTATTGGTAGTTTTTTACGTTGCTTAGGGCCTCACTAAGTTGCTGAGGCTGCCTTTGAACTTGTGATCCTTCTGTCTCAGCCTGCCGTATAGCTGGTAATACAGGCTTGTGCTACCATGCCCAGTGTCTAATATGCAAAGTGTGACATATATGATCTATTTACAGAAACAGTCTGTCATCCTTGTTGTTCAGAGAAGGAATCAAGGGTAGCCACTGACACACAGTGCTTCCAATCCCGCCTGTCTCCTTTTCCCAAAGCTCATGGGAATCATGGAGGAAATATTCACCCATTGTCTTTTGTCTTCTCCTTAAATGGAAGTTTTAACACATCTATTGAAACAGATCTCCCTTTTCCTGTACCCTCAAAAGTGAATGAGTTGGGCATGATGGTGCACACTTGTAATCTCAGTGGCTGGGAAGGCTGAGGGAGGAGGATCAAGAGTTCAAAGCCAGCCTTGGCAACAACAAGGTACTAAGCAACTCAGTGAGACCTGTCTCTAAATAAAATACAAAATAGGGCAGGGGATGTGGCTCAGTGTTCAAGTGCCCCTGAGTTCGATCCCTGGTACCCAGTCCCCAAAATAGTGAATGTATAACCCTAAGAGGGGAAGATTCATAATGACAGATGTACTGAGAGTGAACTTCATAGGGTGAAATCAGGTATCATAGCTTATTTTCCTTCTGCATTCTTTACACATGCCCTGTTCTTCCTTGGGTCTGGATGTTATCTTACACAGGTCCGAGAGATCTTTTTTCAGTACTCAATAGTATCATATGAGTGAGTGTTAAAAACAATCAAGTCTAATTTGCATATGAAGTGTTTTTTTTTGTGTGTGTGTGTGTGTGTGTTTTGTTTGTTTGTTTGGTGCTGGGGATTGAACCGGGACCCTGTGCAAGATAAGCACTCTATCAACTGAACTATATCCTCAGCCCTACATAGGAAGTTATAAAGCATTTATTTGTTCCTAAGAGGCTTCTCCACCAGATCTGATGCCACAGCTGGGACTTGGAGTTGAGAGGGTTTGAGGGAGTGGTCTATTCCTCTCTATCCTCCTCTTCCACTTATTCAAAAGAAGGCATAGGTGGAGACAGTGACAGGGGAAGGAACTATGGTTTTTTTGGTTTGGTTGTTTTGATTTTGCTTTTTGCTGGTGCTGTTTCTCAACTAGCAGTCCTCAAGTATCCTCTGTCACTGAAAGTGTTGAAATGCGAGCTGTTTTATGAGACTTACCAGATGGTACATCCTGTCCACAGGGTCAACCACACCACTAAGTCCTTGATGGGATCAGATGGCTCCAACTAGACTGAAAGAGCCTCCCTCAGCTTCTCCTGTCCTGCTTGGTGTATCTCCACATTCCCCACATCTCTGGGCAGAGGTCCTTTCACTGGCCTACACCTGGAGATCTTATTTGTCATTGAGTTGATTGCTGGGAAACCCTTGCTTTTCCAGACAAAGAAGTACAGTTTTCCCTTCTTATACTGAAGGTTTGTTCTAATCATATTCCTACCATCATCTTCTCCAGGAACCCCAAACTCTGCCAAAAACTCTCTCATACTCCTCTCTAGTAGCAGCCCCCATGTTCCAACAGCTCAGGAACTATGGGACATGGAGTGGGGATGAGGTAGAGGTCTCCTCTTTTGGAAAACTGCTCTTCTTCCCATGAATAGCTCTCTTGGGCCCTCACCTCCTTGACTTGGTGGCAGGTAATTGAAAGCCCAAGGACGAAAGAGTAAAGTCTAAGTGTTCTCAACTATGAAACTTCCCTCATGAAGTTCCCTGTCTGTAGTGGATCTCTTGCCTTCTCTTGCATCAGCTCTGAGGCGTAATGGACTCTGCACATTTCACAGAAGCCTGGGGAGATGTATTTAGTTTCTTCAGAACATGATAGACTTTGAAACTCAGTTTTCTTAGCTTAGAAATATTAAATAACATTCTAAGACAACAGGAAATCCCATTCTGTATTCTGTTACAGTAAAACCCACAATTAAATTGCAAATAACATGAAGACAGTTTCAATTTCACATTTCTTGGATATATTTCAAAATTAGTGTATTTATAGAATCCACTGTATTAAGAGTTCCTTAACCAGAGAATGACAGAATGTTGGAGCTTGATGGAACTTTGCAATATTCGCAGATCCATGACTTTATCTTGTCAGTTAGCATAACTGAAAACCAGATATGATAGGTAGCTTATTAGAAGGTTAAAAGAGAGGCAGAGGGAGCAATTATTACTATTTTTAATGGTCTTTCAATGAAAAATCAGGATTTTACTTAATGAATTTTCCACTCAGAAATTAAATTTTTGGTACCTAATGGAGACCTAAATCTCGTGTAGTCATATCCATTTGTTTTACAAGTTAAGATGCTAATTATAATTCAAAGATAATAAATCAAATATTTTATTCCTATTTCTCTTTTCACTGGACTTGGGATATATTACATGCATGCACATGATTCCAGGACCTCAGAATAGCAGAGTATTTTTATAGATGCTACAGCTGAGCATGTGAAATGGTTTGACAGCAGAGAGACCATTCTCAAGAGATGCTTTGTGATCTTATGCAATCAATCTCTCTCCTTCTTTGAGAGACCAAATATAACTTTATATGTGATAGCAATATGTTTAAACACAATAAAATCATAAAATTACTATGCTACTTTGAAGTATGACATGCTCAGACTAGACAGTGCAGAGCCCCAGCTTATATTAGGGTCACCTATTATAAAACTATCATCAACTGTAAAGCTCTTCATTAGGGAAGTTGCAAAGTACAGTAATTAAAGGCATACACTCTGGAGTTATAGTCCTTCATTTAAACCTGTCTTTGTTACTAACTAAAATAAAATTTCAACAAAGTTGGTTGAGATCTGCATGACAGAGTTTTCTCATGTATGAATCAGAAATAAGAGTACCACATCACTTTGGTGTCACCATAAACACCAAGTACTGCATTTGTCTTGAACTTAGGTTTAAAGTTCAATCACATAGCTTAAATATTTAGGGATGACAACACTAAAAGTTAACTGAATGATCAAAATATTCACTTTGTCATTTATAGTATAAATCATGTTAATTTAATAAACATTAACTTCACATTCCCTGCAAGAAAGGGTATGATTTGTTTTTCCTGTCTGGAAAAACATGACAGAAAACATACTGAACATAGGAAATGAGTGCCATGATATATGAACTATATAAAGTCCTATAAGATATAAAATATTGTAATTATTATAAACCCAGTTTAACAGGTATTCACAAAATATGAGGTAAAAAGTAATGCATGGACATCACAGTTAAATTTGCCATCTTTTTGTCATCATCATTAAAGAATAACTTTCATTATAATGTAGTCTTCATACCTTGGACCAACTTGTATGAAATCTGAAAGAAGTAGTACTGTGGCAGGAGGAACAATAACTCCCCATTGTCCTAATCTCTGGAACATCTATGTTACTTTATTTGGGAAGAGCCTGAACAGATGTGATTTAACATTAAGAATATTGAGACGTGGAGATTAGGATGGATTACCTGGGGGAGACTTTCCCTAATCAGGAGTCCTTAAACAGGGAGAACCATGTGAAGTGTGGTTTGAGTCAGAGGCAGCTGTGACAATGGAAGACAGAGGTGGGGGAATGTGTCAGGGCGTGTGCAATGTTGTTGGTTTTGAAAATGGAGGAAGTGGGATAGAGCCAAGGAATATAGGTGGCCTCCAGAAGGTAGAGAAAGGTAGGGAAACACATTCTCCCCCAGGGCTTCCAGAAAGGAACATCTTGATTCTAACCCAGTGAAACTTATGTTGCACTTCTAACCTACAAAATGTTACTGTAAGCAAGTCGATTTGGCTGGGCATGGTGGTGCACACCTGTAATACAAGTGGCTAGGGAGGCAGAGGCAGGAGGCAAGTTCAAAACCAGCATCAGCAACTACTGACATCCTAAGCAACTTAGCAAGACCTTGTTTCAAAATAAAATATAAAAAGGGCTGGGAATGTGTTTCAGAGATTGAGTACCCCTGGGTTCAATCCCCAGTGCCCCCCTACAAAAAAAAAGTAGATTTGTTTTAAGCCACTAAGTTTGTGATAATTTGTTACAGCAGCAGTAGACACTAATAGAGATTTCAATACCTGGAACTGGAACACTGCTGTAACAAGCACTGAAGTGTGGAAATGGTTTTGGAGTTGGGCCATAGAAAGAAGCCATAGGAAGACTTCAGAGGAGCATGATAGAAAAATCTAGATTGTCTTGAACAGGTTGTTATTAGAAATATGAATTGCTTGCTAGAGAGGACTGAAAAGTAAGTGAGGTGCAAAGTAGAGGAAACATAAATTGTCTAAATCATTGTGAACAGACAGATCATTGTGAACAGTAGAAATATGAATGTTAAAGACACTGTTGGTGATAGTTCAGCTAGAAGTGAGAAACTTGCAAATGATGAAGTTGGATATTTAACTGAGGAGATTTCAAAATGCAGTGTTGAATATAGCCTGACTTCTCCTTAGTACTTAGAGTGAACAAGTGTAAGCAGAAAGAAATGGGAAAAGAAAAAGGAGCCAGGAAGTGATGATTTCAGATATTCTGTGTTAAAGTGTGTTCTTGATGCTTGTGGTAAAATTAAAGGAGAGAAATGTAAATTGAGGGCATAAAAGGAACCCTGATGTTATGTTTTGGGAAATTTTCAGCCCATCCAGATCATAAAAGACACTAAAATTGGGATATTTATCATCAGAGCACTGTGCTATAGAGAAGCAGTCAAGGGTATGGCTGTACATGCTTTTGCTAATATGAAAGAAAACATTCAGAGTGGGAGTATTCAGTTGTGCAGAAGGCTCTTTGAGGATATCAAGAATGTGACTTATAATATCCTCCATCAAACCAAGGAGCATCTTGCTCCTTGACCTTTAGCCCTCTCAGCAAAAGCAAAAAAATAAAAAAAAAAAAAACAGCAGTGGGATTATGTAGGAAAGATGGGGAGAAAAGCTTCTTATCAAATCGAGTTTAACCTCTGTGACCCACAGTCATCCTCCGACCATCTGGTAGACCTCCCCCGTCTTCAGAGGAGAAATCAGGAGCAAGAACTTACATCAGGTCTGTGCCCTGGTTGCCCCTCTGGGGTTGCACACCCAAGGGCGGTGTGTAGGACATTTCTAGTAGCCTTTAGAGACACCAAATATTACCTAATACTTCCTGGGGTATTTGGGACAGCATCCTATGGTCAAATACTTTATTGATATATTGCACTTAAATATGTAAGTATGGAGAAAGATGGGGGAAGAAAAGGAGGAGGAGGGAGGGAGATGGAGACAGATTAGAAGGTGAGAATATTTTTGAGGGACAGATTTATCATGGCTAGGTCAGCCTGAGGCATTCCCACAGTCATGAGGGTAGTTTTACAGAGAAGTTATGAACTTTCCAAGCAGAGGAAAAAAAAACAGTGGTGCAAGACTGAAAGTGGGGACAGCAATCTGAGACAGTCAGATGAAGAAGTAAACCATTCTCAGGGGAGAGTGAGAGATGGAGCTTTGGTGGACTGAGAAAGCAGATGAGCGTGGACTTCATTCTGTACCAACATGTGCACAGGCTTCCAGATAGGGAGGGCCATAGCTGGTTGTGCCCTGTTTGGAGATGGGTACATGTAGAATATGGGCTACTCTGTGATTTGTCTGTAGGTGGGTGAGAGACCAGACCTTTGAGAATTCTCTGCAGGGACCCTGATACCAGTTCAACTCTCTTGGTACAACAACTTGTTGCCTACATAGACTTCTCACCACACTGGGATTCCCAATAAAGGATTCTCATGGAGATTCCTTTTTTTTTTTTCCTTAATGTAGTTTGTTTCAATCTATTGTGTATTCTAAGTCGTTGGTCCTGTTCTTGATTTTCCATTAATTATATGGAAATACTGCATAGCAACTACTATTTTTCCCTGGGATATACCAAATTCTGGTCTGTTAACAGCAATAGACTCTGACTTGGAACACAGAGAAGATGCTGTTTAAAGGCAAAAGGTAATATACAGCAAAAAAAGAGGTCGTTTCCCTCCTCCACTTGCCTCTTTCTACCACATACTGTTCAAAAAGTAGACAGATTAAAGGAGCTAAGAGCAAATCACACACAATGAGGTGAAATGGGATGAAAGCAGAAAGAAAACAATGTGTTTTACTGTCAATAAAATGTTACATTTTTCCTGAGCCCAAAGGAAAGTAATTCCTAGTTTTGCTCCTATGAGAAGTAGACAAAGGATCCAAGGATTCATCCTGCAAGACAAATTGTAAACAGTCAACTGAAACAAGTTAAGTCTTGGTGGGCATTAAAGCATAATTGTGTGTGTGTGTGTGTGTGTGTGTGTGTGTACAAATCAAATGAGAAATAGATTAAATTCAAAGTTCAGTCTTATTCAGATGGATCTATGCTGGAGCAGAAGACCACAGCTTCCCAGCTCTGGGATGCCCAATTGCTTCACAATAGGAGTCAGACAGCACTTCTGAAGCATCCTTCTTGATCTGTTAACACAAATGCCGTAATTACATCACTTTAAAGCACAGGCAAAAGTCACAAGTCTATTATGAAAACTCTCTGAGTTGAGGTTAACTGTACTATGAGAGCTGAGTGATAACTGGCCAGAAAAATATCACACAGGACACAGAAGCTTGGAGTTAGATAAATTATTAAAATAAAGATCAAACTGAATTTGTAGAAACAAAGGCACAATTTTCTGATATTGGCAGTGAATCAGTTATCATTACCATTTGAAGTGTTTCAATCTGTGTTTCCTCTTTCAGTGCTACATTCTCTTTTGTAGCAGATGAGGCAGATCTTGGGCTAAGGCATCTTTCCTACCCACTTCCAACTCAGTAAATCAAAGAGAAATATGACAATACAATAAGGACATGACAAGTTATTAATATTCATAATTTTAATTTCCTTTTAGAAATATTACTACCTGAGTAAGCCAATCTATTTGCTTGACTTCTGACTCTGCTTTCATCAAAAAACCCTATGGTTATTACTAATTGAAAAGGCAAATGGCCTTTTATATAGATATAGATCCCGAGAACTTTGGCATCTTAATCAATATGGTGTACTTTATCAAGAATCATTCTGATTGCTGTGGGAACTCTTGGAGCCTTTTATTTTACAACACTATCCATACAATAGTCAATTTGTGGGTGGCTTTTAGTCTTTCCGTGAGGTCTTGGTCTAACCACAGTCTTAATCATGTTGTGTGCTATTACTACAATTTATATCACTAGCATTGCCAATTGCAGCTGAGTCATTCATAAGGCTGCTCTGCTCTGGGTCATGCTAGGTGGATAGCCTAATGGCCATCATTTGGCATACCCCATAGTCTGGGGCAGCTTCTACAGCAGGACACATATGATAGGCTAAGAAATAGACTTTACAGAGGACAGGAGAAATGAAGTTATGAAGTAGCATGAAAAGAGATGACATAGCCCCACAGACACCCCTCTCATCTTGCTACTGCAAGTCTGAGTGCAGCTTTTTGGTGAGTGGAGGATGGAGATCTTGGTGGCAAGCAGTTTGTTCAAACAACAGAGGTTTATAGATAGGATCTGACAATCAACTATCCAGTGCCTGGTCAACTTTGGGTCCTGAGGGAACTATAGCCCCCTTCTTCAGGGAAGGAGTCACTATTCTTGTGGAAAACTGAGATTTGGAGCAGCCCTTCCCATGGGGAGAATTTCCTCCCCCTTGACTCTTTTCAGCTAGATCATTGTTTAGGCAACCAATGAAAACCAGGGGTGACCTTCAGATACTTGTGATCTTGCTTCTCACGTTACCAGCCGGATGATTATAAAAGCCAAAATATATTCATCAGAGTTCCCTTCAGCTGACCAAAACCAATATGTATTTCTGTCTTATATGATCCGGAATTGTGTTCCCACATCCCTGTTCTCAGTTTATGTCTGCCCTCTTTGCTCTTTACTTCAGATGTTCCAACAGTCTCACTAATAATCTTGATGTCTATATCTCCTTCTCTGCATTGCCAGCTAAATGTCCTTTCTGTAGGCTGAATTTCCCTTAGGACTCTCCTCTTGGTGGATATAAATGGTATCATCCTTGAATGTCCCTGGCACATGACACTTGTCTGCTGATGCTCCAGCTCACAGTTCCCTGCCAAGTCCAACACCCTCAAGAATTTGGAATCCCCAGTCATCTTCCACGTGCTTTACCCTTGCATCCCTGAACATTACCCTCTCTCTGCTGAGCATGGTGGGGCTCTGGTGCTGCTGTCTTCAGCCCTAAGGGTGACATCAACTCTTTCTGCTGCTCTGTTGGGCACAGCCTTTCTCTGCAGCCCACAATCCTGAACCTACATATGAGCAACACCCTGTGCTGAGGCTTGCAAGGGAGAAGGAAAAGCTTTTTTTCCTCTTCTTCTGGGTCCCACTCTCTTTGAAACCAGGACTCCAGGGTGTTATGGTATTTTGAAACAGCCCATTTGGTTACTTTGTAGTGCTCATTCTCCTATTACAACCTTGGCTTTTATCTAGTTTCCTAGAAGAGAAACACATTTCAGTATGAACTACAATGCTAATATTGTACTCAGAATGCACACTGACTAAGGAGTGGCCATTGTGACAACCATTTAAGCTGCTCCTTTTTGGACAAGTTCTCTCCTAAGGTTCTCGGTGGTCACCAACCTCCATCATTCATGCATGTGCCCATAATACACACAACACCCCAATGGAATACTCTGTAATATTCTCATTTATCTCTCAGACCAAGTTTTAATGTCCAGAAATATCCAGGCTTAACTTATGTACTCAGTAAATGCCTAAACATTGAATTGTGTGAACCAGGAAGTTTTAAAGACTTTCCATTATATACAACATGATATTCAGAACTGTTAGGATGGATCCTATGATTCTGTACAGAAGTTGTTGTGCCTCATTTCCTGTTGCCCTTAAATGCTGTACTCTCTAGATAATGGGATAATTGTGCCTCTGTCAACAGAGTATGCTTGTCATACCTCCAACCTTCTACAAAAGCTGTCCCCTTTCTTGGAGCAGACTGTTCTCAATCTATTTGACTAATTCCCACTCAGCCATCGGCGTGCAGTTTAAAAGCCCCTTCTTTGCAGAAGGTTCTTCAACAGCTGTAGTTACTTCCTCCTCTGATTACTGTGGGCCCTGGAGGGCTTGCTACTCATGTGGTAATTACCAGTGAGCAGAATCTTTCTCATTAAACCATAGCTCCCTAGCAGATGGAATGACCTTGACTTAACTTTGTATCTCCATTGGATATAGAAAATATTAAATGGAAGGCAGAGGGCTGAGGACTACTATGCATGCATCTTTATTTACAAAACAGACCCACCTTATCCGGAATTAACTCCCCGCTAGACTTCCTGACACTCTAGTACTTTATTTGTTCTCATTCTATCACTGGTTGAAGGGCTGCAGAACCAAAAGGAAGCTTGACGGCTCAGCAGGGCTGCAGCAGTTGAAGGAGTAGTCCAGGTTCTGAGTGTAAGCAGATCATAAACAAGGCAGAATTTTTAACCATGAATAACAACCAAATGAAGGTTTGAAAGGAAGAAAATGAAAAATGAATGAAGGAAAAGTTTAAGAGGAACAAAGAACCAGAAGAGCTCACAGTTTGGAGATGCAAGAAGAAAGAATAGTACAAGAGCTGGGAAGCCATGGGGGTCCCAGGAAAAGGGATGCTGAGTGATGGAAATGGGGCCACTCTCTGAAAGTGTGGCAGTATGGCATGGCATAAACCTCAAACAGCGGTAGGTCAGCCACATGAGGTCCACAGAACTGTATTAGTATTTTATTAACATGAGCCAACCATCAGGAAACAGAGAAACCTGACAATATGGAGTCTACTAATATAGAATTGGTACCATTAGGGTGATATGATAAAATGTACTGTTATGCTCTTTGCAGAATTTATTTGCAAATTTATCCTATAAATAATTAATCTACTTAAGAAAAACCAACTGCTTTCAAGTACCTTCAAGTACTTCTGAAGCACTCATTACATAGAAACAATGATTAATTTTCCTCTTTAACAAGTGACCAAGTATATTCTCCATAAATATCTACCACTCTACAGTTGGCTAAATTATGAGTGTATCTCTAAGTCGCAGGACTGAATGTCTTGAAAAATATTCATTTTTCCCTCAAATGCAAAATGATCTGGTATTCAGATCACCCATTGGCAAATTTAGCCCCTTCATTCATTGTTTTTATGTATTTTGAGCCCCTACTCAACTCCAAGACTTGTGCCACCAGCTAAGGCTACAAGAGAACAAGTTCAGATCTTCCCTCATGTTGCTGAGAATTAAGCTGGGAGTTTTAATATTTGCCAAAATATCAATAATATAAAAGGTCAATGACAAAATATTCCCATGGGAGACGGGCACATTGAGGACTTTAGAGGAGGCAAAAATTACATTCATTCATTCATTCATTTTTTTTTTTCACTTTTAGGATTTCATTTCAGAGCCTGTGTTAATTTAAAATGTAAAATATTCTCTTACGTTCAAGAAGTTTATAGTCAGGAGCAGGATTGATTAGAAAAAGCTGAAAGTGTGTGACAGAGACTGGTATACAGAAACTGATGTCTCCTCATCTGCATAGTGTGGACCAGTGCGTTCAGCAACAACAAACAGGGGTGGCGGTGGGGTGGGGTGGAATCTAACAAGTAAGGGAGAACTTCTCTCTATTGCGCCCAACCCATACAAAGAAAAAAATAAGCAAAAGAATATAGCATAGAAGATTCTAGAAAATTCTAGTAATTGAAAAGTTTAAGTAATAGGAAAAAATATCAAGTGGTGATTTCTCTAGCAAGGCTGGCAATAGATTAGGAAATGATGTAATTGTCATGATAAGAAGTATGTGATTCATTTTGGGCTCTTATTCAACCAAGTCAGAGGAAAATAAGATATTGAGGTGGTCCTGGGATCCTGCACAACCATCTCCCAGGTACAACGAAAACTGTCTATACCCAGTAAGTCCTGGGCACATGGGAGGGATGTTTTAACTGATTTGATACATTGAATTAAATTTCACAGAATCCATTCACCCATTCTTCCCTACATTTCTCTCTGCACTTTCAGATGTTACTCTTTATGCCTGCTTTCACTGGTCTTTATCCCAAACATGAGAAAGGACAGGGAGAAGGAGTCCACGTCAGATTCACCTGACTCCTCCTTGGGAAAATTCCGTTTCTCCCTGCCTAGATTTATACAATACCCGGTCTTACTCACAGTAATATGAGCCTTGTTAACCTTAGTGGATACTTCTCTACCCATAAAAATCATATTTAATTGACAACACGTGGTGATTCATGTCCTGTAAAAGTTTACAGTCTGAAAGAACAAATGCTGATATGAATAAGAATAAAGAGGCCACCTTAAGGAATGGAGTTTATTTTAAACTGAATAGGAAAACAGAAAAAAAAGGAATGGGAGGTAAAGATAAAGCATGGAGGAGAAGCCTGGCAAACCTGCCACCAAATGAAAATAGGAATGGAGCAAATGAAAGTGTTAAGTGGGGGCTAAAGATTGATATGAAAACAAATGAGCTTTCTTTATTCTTTTGCTTGTTTCTGCCTGGTTTATGCTTGGCATTTCATTCTGACCTGTTTCCTCTTGTTTATATTGAAGGTCATCCTTGACTAATGTTTCCTTTTCGAACTAATGTGTCTTGTAAAAATGACTATAACGCAGACATTCTTTGTTCTTCTGGCAATCTATTACATATAAGCAAAGCCTACTGGATGTGTCCGGGTATCATGGAGTCTAGATGTCACAAGAGTTGACTTCCAATGTCTTCCATGCAGGCAACTTTAAACACAGAGTTATCAACTGCTGTATTTCTGTAGATGACATTGATAATTGCCAGATGTTTTAAAAATATGAATTCACCAAAAATTGAAGAATCTCTTGAAAAGAATGGTTCTTCTTTTATATGTTCTCCCAGACTTATATATACAAGTATTTATAAGTTTAAGAGCTTAAGGAAAACTGTATTTAAAAATGTCTTGTTTAATAAGTTGAACATCAATTTTAAAATCAAAATGAAATGTTTTTCTGTACACAAAAAGTCCCCTTACATATAAAAAATGGCATTGTGTTGAACTTCCTGCTTGTAATGCACCAACAACACACCAAAAACTAAATGTATCTTTTTTCTCCAAAGGCTGGCTCTCATTGTCAGCTTCTTTAAATTACTAATTTTACACCAATCATTCAAGGTGGATAACCTGGATTCCTAATTGATATAACTCTACTGATCCTCTTACACATGGGTTGTCAGTTGTTAATTTTTCTTAAATGTTTCATGGATTCAATCCTTTCTTTCCATTTCCAAAAATTCTGCATGTTTAAAGCTTTCCCTACATCTCACTTTAATTAGAAAATAATCTGCTAATTCTGGTCCAATTTTCTTATCTACCCATAGCAGGTTAATTATAATTTTATCATTTCCTTTGTCCAATTAAGAAGGCTTCTCACCTTCTGGAGATGTCCTCAGATAACTAACCCACTGTGTGAAATCCAATTCATACCATAGTTACCCATCTATCATGACTTTCAACTTAAAATCAAAGTTTAGAATCAATTTTACATTTTAAACTGATTTCATGGCAATCTATCAGAGTTTCTAACATTGCCAACTTTTCTCACACATTACAAGCATTTAAAAAATCAGAGGAATTATCTTGACCTTCACACTAAAACACTATGCATTTGATTTATTTTATTTCTATACTTAATACTAAATTTTCCCATGGGTAAAAACTACTTACCCACTTAAATGATAATTTGATTCATGTAAATTATGTAAGGTTGATTATTAACTAATGATATTAGAATAGAATAGTTGAACTAAATTTCCTGTGTTTTTTGAGGTGATTCTACTTGTGACCCATGGGCACATTTTGTGATTTTTATGATCAGTTTCACTACTGGGGACTCAAGATTCCTTCCTCTTCAGCCAAGTCTGGGGTTTCTCCTAGATTCCAATTCCTTTACATCAATTTGCTTTCCTACAAAGGTTATAGCAGACATCCTTCATTGCTAGATTACACTCTACTTGTCTTTAGCTTTCAGGGCACTTAAAGGTCATTTAATAGTTCCCATTCCTTTACAGAGGGAAGTCTGCACTCTTTGTGTGATGACAGCTAATTGCTTTGCAAACCTTTTAAATACCTCCTAAATTCTCTATTTTTTTTTCATAATTTTTCCACATCTTCTCTAACTAGCTAGGCCCCCAATTCTAAGAATATTAATGACATCCGCTGGTGTATTCCACGTACCATCATCTGACTCAGCAATCTCAAGAATACAGTCCTAGCCAGGCACAGTTGTACTTGCCTATAGTCTCAGCACTCAGAAGACTGAGAAGAGAATCAGTCAAAGCCAGGAGTGTGAGACCAGCTTGACCAACATAGTGAGACTGCATTTTTTTTTAAAAAAAAAAAAAAGAGAAAGAGAGAATTTTTTAATATATTTTTTTTTCAGTTTTCGGTGGACACAACATCTTTATTTTATTTTTATGTGGTGCTGAGGATTGAACGCAGTGCCCCATGCATGCCAGGTGAGCGCGCTACCGCTTGAGCCACATCCCCAGCCCAAGATTGCATTTTTAAACTAAAACACTGTTCTCCTACTGACAAATCTAGAGAAAGATTGCTGAGGGAAGCAAGTCTTCACAAAATGTTCATAAAAACTTTCATCCATAGAAATGAGAGCACATAGAAATAAGCAGAAGAAATGGTAGAACGTTGAGTGTTGCCAAACTCTAGAGTCAAGGGAGAGGAAAGGTAGAAGAAGACATAGAAAGAATGGTTGAAAATACAGGTGAAGGAATGAAAATAACTTCAAGAACGGAGAATAACATAGCATCAAAGAACCTAGAGGTCATGTGAGATTAGGAGTGAAAAAAAAAAGTCTGCAGAGATAATGGAAGGGAACTAGTGGCATGGTGGTCATCTTCTCAAGTGTAATGTAAAGTTAATCTCAAAAACTAAATGATGAAAATGAAATTGACCCTTTGAAGGCACTTTGAAGTAAATGATGTTGTTTAAGGCGGGAGAATGGTCATAATTGATTGTGAGTATAGGCGCAAAAATGATCAGTTGTTTACCATGTTTTGCACAGTTGCTAATGAAAGCAGATAAGTGTAAAGCATATTCACATAAGAAATAACAATTAGCCATAAAGAAGAAAATCTGGGGAATCTCTTGGAGTATTGGCCTTAGTTATCTTTAAGAAGAACATAGGAAATCATTATAAACATCAGAAGTCATTATAAACATAGGTTGTATGTCTATAAGATCTGCTCAGGAGAGCAGAAAAGTCAAATGATATATTAACTATTTAAAAGCCTTAGACTGTGATCTCAAATTATGCTACAGAGCTATTGAAACAAAACATTATGGTATTGGCATCAAACTAGACCTGAAGACTAATGGAATGGAATAGAAGACACAGAGATGAACCCACACAGTCATGACCAACTGATACATGACAAAGGTGCCAAAAATACATATTGGAGAAAAGATAATCTTTTTAAAAAATGGTGCTGGGGAAACTGGATATCCATATTTAGAAGAATGAAGCTAGATTCCCATCTCTCATCCTGCACAGAAGTCAAATCAAAGTGGATCAAAGTTTAGGAATCATCAGAAACACTGAAACTGCTGAAAGAAAAATCAGGGCCAACAGCCTATCCTGTTAGTGCAGGCACTGACTTCTTTAACAAGATTCTTAACGCTCAAGAAATAAAACCAAGAGTCAGCAAGTAGGACAGCATCAGATTACAAAGCTTCTACACAGCAAAGGAAATGATTAAAAGCAGGAAGAGAGAGCCTACAGAATGAAAGAAAGTCTTTGCCAGTTGCTCCTCCAACTGGGGACTAATATCCAAAATATATAAAGAACTCAAAAAGTTTAACACCAAAAAGTAACTAGCTAACTAAATCAATAAACAAATGACCCAATCAATAAATGGGCAAAGGAGATCTCTGAAAAGAATAAATGTGAATGGCCAACAAATATATGAAAAATTGTTCAATGACTCTGGAAATCAGGGAAATGTAAGTCAAAACTACATTTCTGTTCCACCCAGTTAGAATGGTAATGATCAAGATACAAATAATAACAAATGCTGGCAATAATAGAGGGGGGGAGGTACACTTATACATTGTTTATGAGCTGGCAAATTGGTGCAACCCCTTTGATAAGCAGTATGGAGATTCCTCAAAAGGCTAGGAACAGAGCCACCATATGAGCTGTTCCTTGGTATTTATCCAAAAGAATTAAAATCAGCATACTATAGTGATACAGGCACATCAATATTTATAGCAGCACAATTTACAATAGCCAAGTTATGGAACCAGCCCCAATGCCCATCAACAGATAATGGATTAAGACTTAGGAATCAGACCAGAAACACTGAAATTCTATATAGACAATGGAGTTTTACTCAGCCATAAAG
The DNA here is from genome assembly GCF_001458135.2 of Marmota marmota marmota. NCBI lineage: Eukaryota > Metazoa > Chordata > Mammalia > Rodentia > Sciuridae > Marmota > Marmota marmota. The sequence goes on from NW_026000221.1 coordinate 6,175,517, forward strand.
AAGAATGAAATGATAGCATTTGATGGTAAATGGATACAACTGAGAACATCATGCTAAGTGAAATAAGCACAACTCAGAAAGTCAAGTTTTCTCTCAGATGTGGAAGCTAGAGCAAAGTAACAGGAAAACAGAGGGGGGGGTCATATTTCATAAGGATAGAGGAAGTATAAGTGGAGTAGGAGAAGAAAAGGATATTAAGGGGGGGGGAAGGAGAGATAGAAAAGGGGAAAGAGATAGAAAAGAGGAGGAAATAGGGAATGAATTTGACAAAATTACACTATGGACTGTATAAATATACCACAGTGAATTTCGCCTTTATATATATCTCTAAAGCATCAATTTAAAAAATAAATAGAAGAAAGACCAGTAGAGTAGATAAAAGAAAATGGGGGATTAGGTGATAGAAAGAGGAGGCCCCAGGGACTGAAAAGAAGCAAATTAAATTCCATCCATGTATGATGTCAAAATGAACCCAGCTATTATATATAATTATAATGAATTATAAGAGCACTAATTAATAAAATGAATGACAAAAAAGTCTTGGTATGAATTCTGACTTATAAAGGAATTGAATATTGTACTTGAAACACCAACTAAAATTCCTAGAACATGGAGAGTGCCTAAGTAATATTAGCCATCTTTTCATAAGCTCTGGATATTCAATCCTTCATTCCAGTGTTTATGTGCAGACATACCTGGTGGTAAGGATGAATCATTGACACACACTATACCAACACTTATGGACTGTGCATTCTTATGGGGGAGACAAGCAAGAAAAAAATGAGCACATTTATGAAAAAATAATTATAATTCATTAGTCATTATGAAGAAAGCAAATAAGGGACAACAGTGCAACACATCTGAACAGGCTGCTTTAGCAAGATCTTTACTATATCTCTTAGAGGATGGAATATTAAAACCCATACATAAAAGTTAAAGAAGTCAAGGGTCTGGGTTTGTGGCTCAATGGTAGAGCGTTTGCCTAGCATGCGTGAGGCACTGGGTCAAATTCTCAGTACCACCTATAAATAAATGAAATTAAGGTCCATCAACAACTAATAAAGATATATTTTAAAAAAAGAAAAGAAGTAACAGTCATTTAAAAAGATAATAAGAAATGCTTTCCTTGCAAATAAAGCAGCTCAGACAATGATCCTGAATGAAGTTAGTGTTTTTAAAGTGGTGAAGGCGTGCAGAGCAAGGAAAAGAGAGACACAAGAACACAGGCATAGAGACAGGCAATGCATAGGGAATACTCTGGAGCAAGGTCCAAGTGGAAGCAAGAGTCCAAGACACTTGTTGCTGTGGTCAAGGCAAGAGAGGATGGCCTCTGAAACAAAGATGGGGGGTTCAGAAGACAAAATTCACAGGACCCGATGAAATACTGGATATGGTGGGCAAGAAAAAGATTTTATACCATGGGCAACTGGATGTCATAAACAGAGAAAATTCTGGAGCTGACTAAAGACTAAGAGAGGTGTAGGATGAGTCAGTACTTGAAGTCATTGAAATTGCAGTGCCTTGGTGCCTAGAAGACATGCAAGTGATATCAAACCAGTGTGCTATGCAGTTAAAGAACATTGACTTGCAGTAATGAAGCAACTTGCTGTTGCTTGTAGAAAACACAACAACAGGTGAAAAACTAGACACTACCTTTGTAAGTTAACAGGAACTCACAGATTTAACCTGTCCTGAAATTAATCAGGGAAGTTTTCTCACTTTTCATGATCTATGGCAATATAGTTAGTAGCTACTTTGAATGAATATAGTTCAAAAATGTAGTCAGAGGTCTCCTTACTACCACAAAGCAAGCTGATTTGCAATAGTTTCAAATTGCTCTTGGTGAACAAACCAGTTTTTATCAAAGAAAAAAATTTTCCACTCTTAGCTTGTGTTGAATTTTAACATGTACAGCCCAGCATGAATTTGTAATTTCAGGTCCAACTAAAATTTTTCTTTCTGGGACAAATAAGCTCACATATTAAAAGTTTTTCTAACCTTCAGCTTGGTTTTGGATATTTGACAGAAAAATTAAGTGTACATGTCTGAACTATACCTTTGATAAAGCTATTCACTGGGAATAAAAGATAAAACACATTGAATTTGTCTCAGCTAGAGAGGCTGGTTATGTTTTCATCTTTCTCAAAAGCTTTAAAGTCATTTCCCTGAACAAAATCAACCAACTATGCACTTTGAGTACCTTTCACAGGACTTTATATGAGTAGGTTTTTTTAAGGTCCATTAAGCCAACATTGTACTTTTACATCTATATTTTAAGTTGTGCTTTTCTTTTTATTTTTCATGCACAATTCTGTAGGTGAGCATGAATCATTCCAATGCCATTTCCATCTTAAATCCTAATATTGAAAACTGGTTAGAGCTAAAAGGACTTTCATGAATTAATAATAAGTACAGGAAGGTGATGATAAAGTAAATTTAAACTGCCACTAATCTCTTCCAAATATGCACACATATCTAGGAACAAGGAAACACAATATGCTTGTACATGTAAAAGAATTTGAATACTATAGGTCATGTCTAGCTTGCGTTCTAACCATAATTTTAATACCCTTTAGTAAGTACCAAATATGAACCATTCACTTGACACTCAAGAGACGTGGGCACTATAATAATTTTATACAAGAAAATACTGACACTAATCTCCCATGAAAATGGCTGGAGCAAGATTTAAATCCAGATAGTTCTTCCTTTGTAACTTTTACTACTACTCTGCATCATTGTAAGGGGAGATAAGGTATTTGAATCAGCTTTGTATATATAACCCTTGGGGAGGATAAAGAATAATACTGCAATTACAGCTTTAGAAAATCCACCATTATTTGGGGGTTTAGGATTTCCCTGTGGAAATGGGATCTGGTATTTCCTTGCTTCCTGGTTCTGTTGATGACCTCTGCCCCTACTGGGATTAAAGATGGAGAAATGAAAGAAGCTAATGAAATAGTTATCTGGAGATTTTCAGACACATTTTCTTAGACGATACTAAAGGATGTGTTCCAGCAAAATGAGGGAGAAAATACAGAAAAAAAGAAATATAAATTCTAGGAAACAAGGAGGGTCTTCTTAGCCTTAAACCATTGAAAAACCCAGGATTTTTGTGGTCAATCTTGTTTGCAGATTTCATTTTTGCTCTGTGCTTCAGCTTCTTGAGCTAGTAAAAGGTGGGCATCCCCACAGGTAGTTCTCCTCTGCCAAACCCAAGTAAGGAGAATCATCATAAATATGCCAACAATATGACTTCTGGTGGTCACCAAAATAACTCCTGCTGAGGTCTAACCACCTTCTAATAAAAGTGTTGGTGAAGACTGGTCTTATCCACCCAGAAAGCCTAGGCCCCCTTCCCAGGCTTTCTTTTTTGGTTAGTTCCATACTTCAGATAATGAACTTTAGATAATGAGCTTTCAGTTCCAGAATATGTGAGCTAGTGGTTTTAAATCAACTCTGAGCAGCAGATGTGCTCCACATCTTAAAATAAATAAATAAATCAAAAGCTGCAAGGTATTACAAACGAGAAGAGTTAAGGTCAAATGTTGGATTTCATGCTTCTCTTTAAAATGCAGGGAATCTGGCAATGTTGGGCTCACAGACCCTCATTGAAAGTCAGAGGCAGCTGAACTGGGTCAAATTCCTTTAGGTTCAGCAAATGCTTCCAAGTTACTACAAGCTTTACCAGTCCCTATTGTCTTTTATACCCAAAAGGCTTTACAGTTTTGTTTCAGGTTAGGCCCCAGTAGATGCCAACATTCTTTACCTAGACCTCAAAACCACAAATCCCAGTTCATTATCCATCCACTGTCAGATAAAGAGAGACCCAGTTTGGGATGCAAAATCCTGGGTCCCCCTTGAGAAGGTAACAGAAGACAGAAAATAGCACCCAAGTTAGTTTTTCACATATTCACCATGTACAGCAGAACTTTAGCTTGGAAAAGATGAAAAGCTCAACTATGAATATGCATTTAGATTTGATTCACTCAGAATTTGAATGCAGGATTTCTGTCTTCAAAATCCAAATGAAGTCAATGTTTTTTGTTGTTGTTGTTGTTGTTGTTGTTTTGTTTGTTTGTTTTGAGGCACTGGAGATGGAAACCCAGGGGCACTCTACCACTGCATTACATCCCCAGCTCTTTTTACTTTTTATTTTGAGACAGGATATCACTAAGCTGCTCAGGCTAGCCTCAAACTTGTGATCCTCCTGCTTCAGCCTCCCAAGTCACTAAGATTACAGGAGTGCACCCAAAGAGCTCCTAAAATGATCTTACTGATTCTATCCCTCAATACTTTTCACCTATGAAAACAGAAATTCAAATTCAAATGATCAATCAAAAGATTGATCATATTTTCAAATATTTATTATGTCCTTTTTAAGTTGCCCAACCTCCTATTGACTACCAAAATTATAATGCATTGTAAAGAATATTTTTGTAAGTTTATAATCATTAATGTGCCAAATAACTGTGGTCAGAAGATTGCCATTGTGCATGCTCTCTCTCCTTCCTTGTCTTTTTCTCTCTCTCTGTGTGTAAGATGTAGTTGTACATATACATGCACATTTCCTGTGGTTAATTTGCTTTCTCAAGCAGCATTTGTCTTTCATTAAAATGATAAATAGCCAGAATATAATATAGATTTCAAAAAAGTAAAATTGCATATATTTAAAGTAAGCAACATGGTGATTTAATATATGTATACAAAGTGAAATAGTTAACACAATCAAGCTAATTAACATTATTCATCACCTCACATAGTTAGAATTGGTGTGTGTGTGAATACTTACAATCCACTTAATTAGCAAGTTTCAAGGATGCAGCACAGTGTTATTGACTGCAGTCACTGTGCTCTACATCAGCTCTCCAGAACTCACTCATCCTGTGACTCTTTCGTAACCATCTCCCCATTTCCCTCACCCTTTAGCACCTGACAAGCATCATCCTAGTTTCTGCTTTTATGAGTCCTTTTTAGATCACACATACCAGTAAGATCACACAGTATTTGTCCTTCCATCACTGCCTTATTTCACTTAGTGTAACGTCTTCCAGGTTAATCCTAGTACAAAATGCAGGATTGATTTCTTTTTAAACACTGAATAATATCTCATTGTATATATATGTATATACCACATTTTCTTTATCCATTCATCCATCAATACCTATGTTGCTTCTATATCTCACTATTGTGAATAATGTGTCAATAAAACTTGGGGATAAAAAAACCTTCCAATAAGAAAAACTTGAGGTTATATGCTGCTGTTAAAAAAAAAAAATCACTCTAAATCTCGAGCATGTGAAATGTCATCCACACGAATGGGAAAGTTGTTAAGTATGCTCTCAAGGAGGGAAATTGTTACAGATGCTAAATTCAGGTGGCAAGATGGATGTGGATATAGTGTTCAGTTCTGAAAGTAAAGGTGGAGATATAAAAAAAAGGTTTTTCAGAAGCTAAAAGTAAGATGAAGATGAATGGGGATGAATGCTAGAAATGGGATTGTAAATAAAGTAGATAGTGGCTGGGATGAGTGGTTGTCAGGTGCTGGCCAGCTTCTTAGCATATCGCAACATGATCTTTAGGAATGCCTGCCTTGATGTCATTGTAATGTATGGTGAAGTCCAAAACTGAAAATTTCAGGATATGATCTCATTATTTCTGGAGCCAAAGTAATTAGAGGAGATAATATTCCTGACTATATAATAAGATGCTCTGGGAAAAAAAATCAAAAGCAGTTTTAATAAAAATATATCATTAGAGATTTTACTCATGAAATACCTATGAGGAAGATATATATTTTTCTATCCTTAGACTTGATTTTAAGACTAAATTATAGACATTAAAAGACTTTAAGTCTTTTTCATTTTTAACTGATAATGACACAAAGATGCTGTTGATTAAAATAGGACATCAAATAGAAACTAAAAAGTTTTCCTAATATTTTAAATATTATATAACCAGAATTGTATTTTTCTAATCTTCTTAATCATTTATCATATAATATATTAAAATTAGAAAAGATGGTATAGGAAGACTTATGTAAAGCAAGTTAAATAGACATGTACAGCTTACCCTTAAATGCATCAGTGAACTGATGCAGATACCCAGAATATCAAGAATTATAGAAAATGTCTTATAAGCTATATTGTGTAGGTGTCAGAGGTCGGGGTAATGATTATTTGTGGAATGTAGAGAACAGATTCCCTCCAGAGATATTTTTTTTCTTAGATTTCAGGTGGCCAGGTATGTGACCTGAAAGGAGGCTCTCTATAGTAAAGCCTTAACAAATTCAACTATACAGTACATTCTTAAAAATCCATAATTGACTAATTAGAATACTCAATGTATGTATGTCAAAATACACTCTACTGTCATGTATATCTAAAAAGAAAAAAGAAACCCAGAATTGACATGGATAAATAACAATTCTGAGATAAAGGGTATGGTCTCAGGATTTTTGTTTTAAACTTTTGGGAGGTAACTCTTTTTCAAATGCATGAGGTAATTCCCTATTTTATTAAATAGAGTATGGTGTATATGCTGATCCAAAGTCACACTCACCTGTGAGAATCCCTTCATAACCATCCTGAGAAAATGTGCAGCCCTTGGCTCAGCTTTCCTGAGGGCCTCTCTCTCCCTCAATTTCTTTTCTGACGCAAGCACTTAAGAGAGTCTGCTCCTGGTGCTATAGCCGCCTATCAATATCAATCAATGTCAATACCTCTGCCACCTGCCTGTGCTGTTTTCTTGGGTGCTGGGTCCTTTAAGGTGTGTGCTTCCAGCCAGGCACAGTGGTGCACGCCAGTAATCCCAGTGGATGAGGAGGCTGAGGCAGGAGGTTCATGAGTTCAAAGCCAGCCTCAGCAAAAGCGAGGTACTAAGCAGCTCAGTGAGACCCTGTCTCTAATAAAATACAAATTAGGGATGGGGATGTGGCTTTCTGCTTTGTGAGCATGGATAATCTCTCCATTAATTATGTCTTTAATTTCTTTCAATAATCTTTTTAGCTTCAGAGTATAGGTTTTTATTTTTTTTAGGAAAAACATCTTTATTATTTGAAGCATAAAAAATAGTAAATAAAAATTGGTATGACATTTCATTTCTTAGTCTTCTCAATAAAGTTATATAAATACAAATGTCACTTAGTCTTTGTAAACTTTTGAAAATGTCTACAGGATCACACTTTGGTATGATATAAAAAGACACAACACACAATGAGATGGTAAAAGTAAAAATGTTCATAGGTATGATTGAGAAAAAATTCTAAAGATAGGCTCCCACATAAATAGGGCTTTAGGCTCAGTGGTAGAGCGCTTGCCTCTCATGTGTGAGGCACTGGGTTCAATCTTCAGCATCACATAAAAATAAATCAATAAACAAAGATAACTAGACATCTACAACTAAAAATTATAAAAATAAACAAATAATTAGAGCTTCACTTTTTATTCCTTTCCAAAACCCAGATAGCATTGCCCTATTATAGATCTTATAAATGTGAACTGCTTTAGCTCTTAATGCAGGGTAACAGAAAAGCCAGGTTTTGTACATTTGTTGTTACATTTCTAGTCATTTTATTCTTTTTGATGATATTGCATTTGGAATCATTTTTCATTGATTTTTAGATTGTTCATTACTAGTATATACAAATGCAATTGATTTCTGTATATTGACCTTTTATCTAGGAGTCTATTTCTTAATTCCTTAGGATTTTCTACATATGCAAATGTGTCATGTATGAATAAGTAGTTTGAGTTCTTTGTTTCCATCTGGTTACATTTTGTTTCATTTTCTTGCCTAATTGCAGTGGCTAGAATTTCCAATAAAATAATTAATAAAAGTGGAAAGAACAGTGATGTCTTATTTCTGATCTTAAAGAAAAAACACAATATTTCCACTCAGGATATCTCATTTTTTTTTTTTAATGAATGCCTCTTATCAGGTTGAAGGTACCTAGTCCTCAACTTCTTACTTATCCTACTTTGTCAAGTGTATTTGTCATAAAAAGGTTTTGGATTTTGCCAGTTGCTGTTGTTCTGTCTATTATGATTGTTGTGTTTTTTTGTCCTTTATTTTATTAATATGCTGCATCACACTGATTGGTTTTCCAATGTTCAACTAACCTTGCATTTCTAGGACACATCCATCCCACTTGGCATGTACCAATCTTTGTATATTGCTGTGTTCGGATTGATTGGATTTTGTTGCAGTTTTATTCATTTGCATTTCCAGGTGATGCCAGTTGGTATTTTTCTTTTCTTGTGAAGTCTTCGGTTTTGTTTCAGAGTAATACAAGTCTCAAAAAACAAGGTGAGAAGTGTTTCTTCCTCTTCTATATTTTGGAAGAGGTTGTGAGGAATAATGTTAATTACTCTTTATATGTACTGTGGATTCACCAGTAAAGCCATCTGGGCATGGTCATTTCTTCATGGAAACTCTAAAGTCTTCACTAGTTTTTACAGTCTATATACATTTTAAAGTTAATATTCAGTCAGTTTTGGTAATTTTTCTCTCTCTAGCATCTATGTATCTCAGCTAAATAATTAATATGTTGACCTATAGTTTTTCAAATCATTCTATTATAATCATTTTCATTATTTGTAAAGTTGTCACTGATGTCCCTTTATCTGTTTCTGGATTTTAGCAATGTGTTTTCTCTTATTAGTTGAACTAAAAGTTTGTCAATGTTGTTGATCTTTCCAAAAACGTTTTGTTTTCATGACTTTCTCTGCTGTTTTTCTATTCATTATTTAATTAATTTCTAGTCCAATAATGTTGATTCCTTCTACTTGGCTTAATTTGATCTTCTTTTTTAGAAATAATTAGCTAAATGATTTCAGGTATTTTCTTTTTCTTTCAATTTAGGCACATATAACTATAAATTTTATTCTAAGTATGACTTTGGATGCATTGTGTAGGCTTTGGTATGCTCTGATTTTTGTTTTTATTCATCTGTAAATATTTTCACTGCAGTTTCTTCTTTTTGACTCTTATTTATTTTAGGAGTATGTTAATTTTTTCTACACATTTGTGAATTTCCCAAATTTCATTTTGATTTCTAATCATTCCATTAGGGTCAGATAACATAGTATACTTTTAATTTTCTTAATTTATTGAGGTTTATCTTAAGGCCTAATATGTGGTCTTTCCTGGAACATGTTTCTTGGGTGCTTGAGAAGAATGTGCTTTTTGCTGTTGTTAAGTAGAGTGTTCTGCATATATCTGTTGATTTGTAGTTGTTAAAGTCTTCTACATCCTTATTGATCTTCTGTATCACTCATCTAGCCATAATTGAGAGTGGGGTATAAAGTCTATTTTATTGTTGAATTATCTAATTGTGCCTTCAGTTCTGTCAGTTTTCCTTCATATATTTTGGGGTTCTGGAATTACATGCATGTGTATTTATAATTGTTATATTTTCCTGACTGATTTATAGTTTGTCATTATAAAGTTAGCTTCATCATCTCCAGTTATAACTTCTTTCCTAAAGTCTATTTTGACATATACTAGTCAAGAGAGCCACTACAGCTCACTTGTTTATGGTTGTTGTTGAACATGGTATATCTTTTAACTTTTGACCTATTTGTAACTTTGTATCTAAGGCTTATTTCCTAAAGATAGCATATGATTGTTTTTTGTTGTTGTTGTTTGTTTGTNGCTGAGTCAGCTGTTATTCTTACTGGGCTCTCTGATCATAAGGATGCCAGTTTTTGTCTTGCCAAGTTCAAGATTTTCTTTCTTGACCTTCAACGTCAGACTATTATGCATCTGGGTTTGGACTGCAGTCTGTTTATCCTGGTTGGTGTTTGTTGAACTTCTTATATGTCTGAATTAATGTGTTTCCTCAAATCTGGAATTATTATTTTTTTTTGGCCCTTATTTCTTTGAATATTTTTTATGCTCCCTTTTCTCTTTCCTTTTCTAGTCTCGCATTTCATGTGTATAATTTAAGGTGTGCTATGATTTTCTGAGGCTCTGTTCATTTTCTTTATTATTTCTTCTCTCTGTTCTTCAGATCATATAATTTTCATCAGTCAATCTTCATGTTTATTGATTCTTTTTTCTGCTAGCTCAAATTTATTCCTGAGCCCTTCTCATGAGTTTTTCATTGTGGATATTGTAGTTTTTAACTCCAGAATTTTGGTTTGGTTCTTTTTAGTAATTTCTATTCACCCATATTCTCTGTTGATGAACCATTCTCAGTATCCTTCCCTTTAGCCATGCTTTAAGTATAGTTCAGAGCTGGGCATGTGAATTACACTGGGTCTATTGGATTTACTAAGAGAATTGTTTGGAATGTGGGGACAGAATATGATCTGCTTCCCTCTGAATGATGTGGGTGTGGACATAAGTCTTAAAACTGGGGCAGTCATTTTTGTTACTAAGTGATTTTGTTACTAAGTTAACCTGAGGATTAAGCCAATATATATGAAGGAGAAAAATGACCAAATATCTGAGGGAAGTAACTAGAACACCAATGATGGTGTCTATGCCTCTGAGTCAGATCATATTGATGTCTTCCCTAATTATGTTATCAGTGATATGGGCCAAGAAAAAATGCTTGTTAAGAGAATTTGACTTGTCAAAGGAAGTGCCCAACAGTTTTAACTAATTAAAACATTTTAAAGGAGGACTCACCCTCAGTGGTGAGGAAAAAAATCACTGTCAAAGATTGAATATTGTCATTTATTTATCATATATATCTGTTGGGCTTTTTTTCCTGACATATTGCATAATATCTTCCCTAATTGTATTATCAGTGATATTTTATATCATATGGACAATTATTATGTGATAATAATTAAGATAGTAAGATTGATGAACTTAACAGCTATAGAACAAAACAGAAATAATGATGACTAAAAGTCTTTCTTTAAAAAAAAGATTTTTAGGTGAGGATGAAAACGTAAACCTTCACAATATATTATCATTTAGAATGTTCTTTGCTGATGATATTGTTCCATTTAATTTAGTTTAGCCCATCACGTTCTTTCCCTTTATATGCTTGGGCACCAAATCTCTCCATTACTGAGACAGTTATTAGGTGATGGAAATTTTAAAATAGTCCCAGAAAGAGAGATAAGATAAAGATAGAGGGGGGTGGTATGGGAGGATTAGATAAACTCTAGATAGGGCAAAGGGGGGAAGGGGAGGGAGAG